>NC_081406.1:675191681-675512931 GCF_030272615.1 Cryptomeria japonica | reverse complement strand
TAAACTTGGTCCGAGGCTGGATAATCTGATTACTCAGAGAACTGAATTGACTAAGGCAACAGTACAAGGAGTGATGAATACTAAGAGGGGGGGTGAATTAGTATACAAAAAATCTCTGCACTTAAACACTTGCAAGACTAATAGTAAACCTGTAAAATAGCTTAACAGACAAACCGGTTAACACACATGCAAACCAAATAGCTATTAATGCATTCACCCACAGAAGCAAAAACACCAAAACACAAGAGATTTTGACATGGAAACCCAAATGGGAAAAACCATGGTGAGACAGAACTCACAAGTAACTATATGCAAAATAGGAACGAGACCGGTTAAGGTTTTACAATGTTCTTTACCAGAACAGATCCTATTAGGAATCTCAATCTCTGTTAGGAGATAAGTCCAATTAAAGACTACCTTTCTAGAGGATTTTAGATCCACAGATGTGAACCACCTTGTTAGAGGATTTACAGAAGGCTTTTGGGCCTACCCAGTTAAGGGCTACAAACTTGTCAAAGATGTGAGTAATCAACAAGTGTTTGATCTAGCTAGTAGCACAGACTACTTGGTTAGATCCTTGATAGCTCATTCCTAATGCACTCCAGCATTACTTCAGTCTTCTACACATTCATATTCTCTTCAACTCCTCAATCACCTTAAACCCTAGCAACAACATAAACTTTCACTATATCCACATCAACAACCTAAAACCCTAGACATGATGTCCTTATAAAGGAATATGATTTCATGTCGATCCAATAGGATTACTTAACAATTTCATAGGTTCAATGAACCTAGACATACTTGGTACCATGACACAAAAAGCACCGTTTAGGTGTCGGCACCATCAAATAATCGGTGGATGGTAACTCATCACAAAATGTCAGTTGGTAACTCATCACAAAGTATTACCGGTTCATACAAAATGTCGGTTGTCAGTTTGACAAAAAATGAAGACTGGTAAAAATTTGTTATGCCACTTTAATCCCTCATACTGCTTGGGGTCTACGAACCGCTTTAGACTGGGAAACACATTCTGTAAAACATCAATAGTCTAAAGACTATAATACAACATACCGGTTGGAAAAAATATCGGTTGTGCTCTAACTCATACATATAAAGGAGATCCCAATGCAAGTGTGTGTCCATCAATGACAATCACAACATTAACATAAAAAATGACAACAATCTCCCCCTTTGGCATTGATGGCAACACTTAGGAAAAAAAAAATTGACATCTAAGTGTTTTACAACAAAATCATGCCATTAGAAAAATTGCTCCCCCTAATCATATACACTATCCCTTTGGCAATACAATGTATAACAATTTTGCCTAAAGAGCATAAACATTGAGATATTTAGAGCATATATCAAAATTTTGATTACCAGATACTTCTCCCAAATAGAATTCTTCTCCCCCTTGCCAGCAATGACAAAGTACAACCCTGTTTCCATTTGATATTAAAATAATAAAGGTTTATGACAATAAGGAATAATACTTATCAAAAATAGATTTAAAGTCCTGCAAGAATTGTTTCATTGACAAAGACCAGGACTCAAGTAGGGAGGTGGCTACTTCTTTTTTTTTCTACATCTGGGAGACTTGTTCTTCCATGGCATCAATTGTGCTCATCTCCTGTGTAACAGTCAAGGCATCCAGGTTTAGATAGCACTTCTGAATAATTTGCAATCGTGGGAGTAGAACCAGTTGTAGCTCCTGCAAATCTCTAGATCGGGTGCTGATCTCTGGCTCCATTTTTGCTAACTAGATGTGAAACCAGTGAATGGTTTGCCCATAAGTTATAAAGGAATCATAAGGTGGCTTGAATGTTCTCATGTAGGACTACAAGTCTGTTTGAAGCTTTTGCTTCTGAACTAGCACATCATCATAGAATAGATGGGGTTGGCAGATCTTGCTGAGTAGCAGATTCCCCTCATCTAGAGTGTCCCTCATATCCTTTTGTTCTTTCTTCAGTTTAGACCGGAGCTCATTCAACTTCTTCACCAGAGCTACATTGAGAGCTTTTTGATGCTCCTTCTTGACATTTGCCTCTACTGCCTCTTCTAGGCTCTGCACCTGATCATCCACTACTGTGCATAGGAGCTTAATTTTTGCTAGTGATGAATCGGTGTTGGGAAGGTTTGTACTGGGTATCAAACCAGTAAGAGTTTCCATAGCCGCTTGAATTACATCCTGCTCCTTCTTCCTTCAAATAATTTCAAGGCGCTCTTGAGAAACCTTGATGCTCTGCATTAGCTCCATTTCACTTGCAGACTGGAGATCGATAGGACTGGTGAGATTAGCTAGTTTAGCTTGACTCCCGGTTGCCTTTGGAGTCTCCATCTGGGTGCTCTTCTTCACTTCTCCTGCCTTGTCCTCTTCAACTTTTTTCTTCTCTGCTTCGCTCCTCTTCTCCGCTTTCGTATCCTCCTCTGCTTTTTTCTTCTCTTCTTCTTTCCTTTTCTCCTCTTCTTTGTCCTCCTCTTCCTTCTTCCTTTTCTCTACTTCTCTCCTCTTCTCTTCTTTTTCTTCCTCTTCCTTCTTCTTCTTCTCTGCTTCCTTCTTCTTCTCCTCTTCCTTGTCTTCCTCTTCTTTCTTTTTCTTTTCATCTTCTTGCTTCTTTTTCTCTTCTTCATCCTTCTTCTTCTCCTCTTCATCCTTCTTCTTCTTCTCCTCCTCATCCTTCTTCCTTTGCCGCTTCCTGTCTGTCCTCGGCTTGCTTATCAACCTGTTCATCCTGTTGCTCCTATCTTGTTGCCTTAGATGGTGTTTCCTAAGTAACATCCTCTACGTCCAGGGCATCGACATCAATAGTGTCGACCGGTTCATCAACCGGGTTTTCTTCATCATCAAATGCTTCATCTGGTTTTGTTATAACCAGTTCTTTCTCAGCTTGTTGGTTGGCTTCAGCCACTTGATGCATCTTCAGAGCTTTTAGTGCACGAGTGTGTGTATCCTTGAGCACTTCCTTGCCCTTCCCTTCCAATAACAGGAGTCTTCTTCTTCTCATGAATAAAAGACCTTTGTATTTGTTCAATACATCAAACAGTTCCGAATTTGATACATCAGGAAAATGTTCAGCAAACACTTTTTCTCTCATTTCCTGTTCCTGCTCTATGGCAATGCGCCATTTATTGTCTAAGGATTTATACATAGAATCCGGTGTTTCAGATCTAATTTTTGAAGGTGACCGGTCGTTAACACATATATACTGAATTATTTCCTTTTCAACCACTTCCTTTTCATCATCATTAAAGTCATCAAAATACTCAATTAAATCATGTAGCAATTTTCTCCTAATATTCTTTATTGATCTTTGACAATGTGTCAAAGGTTTATAGGAGGAGATATCAATATTTACCAGTGCAGATGATGTCGGTTCATTCTTTGTCTTCTTTCTTGTTTTTCTTGCTTTCTTGGGTTGCTCCTTAGACACAGTTTCCTCTGAGTCTGGTGTAGTGCCTTTTGTCTTCCTTTTCCTCTCGAAGACTCTAGCCGGTGCTGCTTCTAGTTTCTTCTTGGGTGGTGACCGTTTGGTCACTTTTGGACTTGCTATTGTAACCGGTGTCGATGCTACAGGCACTACCTTTTCCTTCTTCACTGTAGGTTCTTTTCCTTTCTTTGCAGTGGGTTCCTCGACCAGTATAACTCTTTCCAGATAGGTTCTGGTCCTCTTTGCCTTAGGATCAAGTGGTGAGGCAATAAGGGTAGAGGCATACCCTTCCAGCATATCATTCATCACCTCATAGCCCATTGGCTCCACTTCTTCCATTCTAGGCTCAACAACCTCTATTATGCATTGATCCACCTTGATGGTGAAACAGATATCATCCTCATATTTCTTGATGATGTCACTAGATATTCTCATTATTTGGCTCATTTTCTATCTGAACTCATCAAAATACTTGTTCAGAATATCCGGGTAACCAGTTCCAATTGCTTGAATGCTTTCGTTAATTTTCTTAGTCACTAGTTGGTCAGCAGACCACTGGACATCTCCTACTCCTGGAAAGTAGCCTTGGAAATAGAAGAACAACCCAACCAGTAGTTGCCCAAACTTGAACCTTAGAGCATTATCCTGTTTGATCGACTTCAAATTCAACAGGAGTTGTCTCTGCATACCGATACACAGGTCAAATGATGCATCCTCCATTATCATCCGGTAAGAAGCATTTATCGCTGCAACAGACACTGAGTTAATTTTGCTGGCAGAGAATGTCCGGTAGCCTATCACCATGCAGGCATACTTAACCAGATCATCCTTGATAGAATTGATTGTCATGCCTCATGAGTCGCTCACTGAATTGAAGAGCTTGGACATTTCAGTTTTTCTTACCGTCCTTAGGGCTGGCACTTCCCCTGTGTTGTAGAATCTGATGACTGCATGAATTGCCTATGGCGTGATATCATGTGTTCTTTCCAAGTACATCTTGTCACCATGGACTCTGCTTAGAATTATCCTTATATGATCCTCTGTGAAGTCCTCCAAGAAGTAAACAGCACTATGGAGCTTCTTCTTCTCCAAAATATGATACTCCAGTTTGATCTTCTTATCCTTTCCACAAAATAAACCTAACTGGGAGTGGATGGCTAGAGACCCTAGGTCTTCAATCTTGCAATCTATGTAGTCAGAAATTCCCTCTTCTACTATCACACCAGCCGGGACTTGTGATAGGGCATTATACTTAGACTTTCATTGAATAAAACTTGTAGACTCGACAGATGCACTGGAACTAGTATGGGATGCGGAAGCCATGATAGAAATTTTAAGAACTCGAGAAATACCTTTTGAAACACGTAGATTTAGGGCTTATAGATTCTCCTTCACTTCACACTTTTTCAGTTGCTGAATCACTGCTTTGTGTTCTCCACTTAACCATTTGCAGTTTGAATTTGAATCTCCTTCGCGGTTTCTCAATTCCTCAAAATCTCTGCTCAAATCGCCTTTTCATCACTCTACTCTTTGAAAATATTTTCTTCACTTGAAAACTAATAGTGAGAAATGATTTGAAAAATCCTTTTAAGCATATTTCTCACCTACCACAATTAATGCTCATCAATTAGGGTGTAAACCCTAATTTGCCTTTTTACCATTTCAGGTCTTCTGCTAGATGACAGGTATCACATACCAGTTATGGTCTTTTACCGGTGTAAACCAGGAGCTCGAAAAATTTCGCCATTTGCTCCCCCTAAGATTTTCTGAAGCTTAGTTTGTCGGTTCTGTGATTTCCACACTAGGTGCAGAAACTGGTTCCTCTTGTAACACCGTTGGTTTCTTCTTCCAGGTTTTGTTCATGTCTGCTTGAATAGTGTTAACATCAATGTTTCCTTCTAGAGTGACTGGTATATCATCAGATATGTTCTTTCTTGACCTACAGAATCTGGCAATGTGACCCGATTTGTTGCAGTGATAGCAAACCAATCCAGGTGCTCTCCAAGGTCCATTTTTCATGTTTCCATTCTTCCTTCTACATGTTGCAGTAGTGTGACCATGACCATGACTATGATAGACCATACAGTTTTCTCTCCATCCGGTTGTCACTTGATAGCCACCGCTTCTTTGCTGATGATAGAAGGCATTAAACTGGTTGTGATTCTAGTTCACAAAAGGTTTAGGACCAGCTCCTTGGGTCCTCTAAGGATATATATCAATGTTGTTCATAACTAACCTGCATTCAGATGCTCTATGCCCATACTTGTTTCATGCATAACAGTTACCATTGAATCTATAGGATCTAGGCTTATCATTTAGGAAATAAGGAAAATTGTTGTAAGCCTTACTCCTACACACATTTGCAGTATGTCCTTCTTTAAGATAGTTAAAGCAAACATGTTTAAACTTTTGCTTACCTTTATCCTTTGATGCCAATTGTTTCTTTGATGTTCCAGCATTTGTACCAGAGGTCTCACCTTCCTCATGACCGGAATAACCAAGTCCATTGGTATTCTTGACCAGTTTGGCAGATTCAAGCTTTTGCTCTAGCTTGACAGTACTCTTGTTGAACTTAGCAAGTATTTCCTTTGACTCAGAGAGTTCTTTGGAAATAGTAGCATTTGTTTCCAATAGGTTTTCATTCTCAGAGATAGCAATGTTCAGTTCTCCTTGCATGTCTTCCTTTTCCACTTTGCTTGCATGAAGTTGAGTAGTTAGGGCACTGATCTCTTGTTTCATCTTGGAGATCTCATGATCTCTTTCTTTCACCAGATCTTCAGCTTTCCTCCAGTTCTCAAGCTCTTGACACATCCGGATAGTCAGTCCTTCCAACTCTTTTCTCAGGTTGGAGTTTGATTCATTCAACTTATTTACTTCTGCAATTAGGGCTTCCATGTCTTCTTCATCTGAAGAACTATTTTCAGATAGCTCCATCAGCTTTTCAGCATGTTCTTTCCTTTTTGCTTGAGATGCCTTGTATTTGACCATAAGATCATCATAGGCTTTCTCAGATTGAGTGAGCTGATGTGTAAGTTCCCTTATAGAGTATTCCCCCATATCTCTTTCCAAGTGGTTAAACTTACAGAAAGGCTAGCTTTGATACCAATTGATGAATACTAAGAGGGGGGGTGAATTAGTATACCAAAATCTCTGCACTTAAACACTTTGCAAGACTAATAGTAAACCGGTAAAACAGTTTAGCAAACAAACTAGTTAACACACATGCAAACCAAATAGATATTAATGCATTCACCCACAGAAGCAAAAACACCATAACACAAGATATTTTGACATGGAAACCCAAATGGGAAAAACCACAGTGAGATGGAACTCACAAGTAACTATCTGCAAAATAGGAACTAGACTAGTTAAAGTCAAACTGGTTAAGTCTTACAATGTTCTTTACCAGAACAGATCCTGTTAGGAATCTCAATCTCTGTTAGGAGATAAGTTTGATTAAAGACTACCTTTCCAGAGGATTTTAGATCCACAGATGTGAACCACCTTGTTAGAGGATTTACAAAAGGCTTTTGGGCCTACCCAATTAAGGGCTACAAACTTGTCAAAGATGTGAGTAATCAACAAGTGTTTGATCTAGCTAGTAGCATAGACTGCTTGGTTAGATCCTTGATAGCTCGTTCCTAATGCACTCTAGCATTACTTCAGTCTTCTACACATTCATATTCTCTCCAACTCTTCAATCACCTTAAACCCTAGCAACAACATAAACTTTCACTATATCCACATCAACAACCTAAAACTCTAGACGTGATGTCCTTATAAAGGAATCTGATTTCATGTCAATCCAATAGGATTACATAAAAATTTCCTAGGTTCAATGAACCTGGACATACTTGGTACCATGACACAAAAAGCACCGTTTAGGTGTCGGCACCGTCAAACAATCGGTGGATGGTAACTCATCACAAAATGCCGGTTGGTAACTCATCACATAGTATTACCAGTTCATAAAAAATGACAGTTGTCGGTTTGACAAAAAATGAAGATTGGTAAAAATGTGTTATGCTGCTTTAATCCCTCGTACTGCTTGGGGTCTATGAACTGCTTCAGACCGGGAAACACATTCTGCAAAACATCAATAGTCTAAAGACTATAATACAACATACCGGTTGGAACAAATATCGGTTGTGCTCTAACTCATACATATAAAGGAGATCTCAATGCAAGTGTGTGGCCATCAATGACAATCACAACATAAACATAAAAAATGCCAACAAGGAGAATGATCACTGGAGCATCGGATGCACTATCTCACCGATATGATCCAACAGACTTACGCAACTTTAGATGACAACAACAAATTTATGCAGAGTCTAAATATGATTTTGGTGGACATCTTTCAGATTGTAACCAATCGGTTACAAACCTTGAAGTGGTATTTTTGTACACTTTTGATTATTTATGACATCCTTTGTCATTGATGTCAAGGGGGGGGAGGGTAGTGGAGAGAAAAATGCATGTACAAAGGAGATCGATTGTTCAAGGGGAGCACATATTTTTGGATTTCAGTTTTGGATAACTGTTTTAATTTTTCTCAAGAGCATTGCCATCAATGCCAAATGGGGATATTGTTGGCATTCCACACTCTTATGAGAATAGTTGATATTGTCATTGATGGCAACCATCTAGCAACCAATTGGCAAGTCACTGGCAATTGACTTCTACATGCCTGACATCACAAACTTCATACACCAGCAAACACCGACACCGACAAGCACTTCACCGACATTCAGATTACATCGGTAACAAAGCATATCGACACTCCAGCCGACATGGGATAAATTTTTATTTATATGAATTATTTTGTAATATAATTATCTTTTGTAAGACGACATGGTATATTGTATAAGATTCATATATGTATGAGATCTTATAGGTCATTTTATGAGATGTAGATGAGAGAGAGGTATAATGTGTGATGAGACAATTTGGTATAAGGTGATATAGTTGACAATGAAGGTTTTGGTAATAGACTAAGCTTAAACCGGTACTGAACTTGGCATGAGAGATGTTGTTTTGACTAGTAAATTGTATTGGAATTGATAATCCACTTTTGTAGTCAGTGTGACTCTTTATTGAGCAGTGGGCTCTAGGTTGTTGGCCTCCCTGCATGTGTAGGCCCCTCATTGTAAGTAGTATTTATTCATTGGCCAATGAGTAAATATTGTGGGTCACAAATCCCACTGATTTTTTTCCCACACCGGGTTTCCTCATTAAATATCTTGTGTTATGGTGTGTTTCTATGTTGTCTCTATTATTTTTGTTTATTGCTTTAATTCTTATTTACCGATATACTATTTTGGATGCAAAGTTATAAATAAGTTTAAATATTATGCTAACTGGTTAGACACTAATTCACCCCCGCCCCCCCCTCTCAGTGTCTTTGGGACTGTCATTGAATCTAACATTAACCATCCAATTGTAGTCAATGTGACTCCTATTTTGTGATTGAGCAATGAGCTCTAGGCGGTTAGCCTTTCTGCATGTGCAGACCCCATTTGTATACACATACTATTTGCAGTAGTATCATCTGATTGTGGGTAAGGTTTCCCACCATGGTTTTTCCCCTTACAGGTTTTCCACATACAAATCTTTTTGTTATGTGTTGTGGATGTTGTTTCTCTTTCTATTTTATGCATTAAGTTTCACCGGTATTAATATTAACTACTAATCTGTCAACCGACATTAAGTTTTTTTTACTGGTATTAAGTATCAAGTTTGATTAAGTTATATATGGGTTGTAATTCATGGTCAACCAATTCACCCCCCCCCTCCTCTAAGTTTTCTTCTGGGTCCTAACAATTAGTATCAGAGCCTATTTCTCTTTTTACAGAATCCTAACAGCTTGAGGAGATCCTAAGGCAACTAACATTTCCAGGAAGGACAATCCAAAGCTTAATCGAACCAACTATGGTATATGGAAGATCAGAATGGAGACACATTTGAATTGCATTGGAAGAGACATATGGGATGTCACAAAGAATGACTATTTTGGTCCTACATTGAATCAACCTAATTCACCAACATTGGGAAAAGATCAAGAAAATGATTGCAAAGCAAGAGAAGCACTTTTGAGTGCATTATCATATCAGCAAATCATGGGATTATCAGACCGATCTACTGCTAAAGCTATTTGGGATAAATTAGAGACACTGAATGAAGGAGATACCACTATCAAAATTGCAAAACTGGAATGCTTTCGGGTAAGGTATGAAAATTTGAAAATAGAAGAAGATGAAATAATTTTTGCTTTCACTGAAAGAGTTAATGAAATTATTTTGGGAATACAATATTGTGGGGGATCCTGAAGTGAAGATGAAATTGTTTCTAAAATTTTAAGAGCATGGCCACTAGCATACAAAATGAAAGTAATTGCTATTAATGAGTTGAGAACAATGCCTAATACATTAGTATCTAGAGATACCTTGGTTGGAAAACTTTTAGCATTTGAGCTTGAGGAATTTGGTCCTGTTGCTACAATTAAAACAGATTTGGCCTTCAAAGCATCATCATCTCCAACATCATCATCATCATCTGACAAATCTGATTGGAAAGCACTTTATGCAAGAGAGCTTGAAGATATCAGAAGGGAAAATGAAGAACTGGAAGAACTTGAAGCACTATTTGCAAGGAAAATGCCTAAAGGTCCAGTTGGAAGTAAGTATGAAGGTAAAGCACCATTTAAATGTTTTAACTGCAATAAAGTTGGTCATATGGAATCTAGATGTCCTGAAAGACATGCAAGATTGAGAGAGGAAGCTAAAAGAACATATAAGCCTAACCCTGGATATCAGAGATACATATTTAAGAAGAATAGAGACAAATCATGTTACTAAGTTGATGAAGGAGTTACTGATGATTCTGATGAAGAACTGGGAGACAATGGATGGGATTTTGTTGCAATAAAAAAAGATTAACCGACACCTACTGTTCCACTAGTAGAGCAGGCCGTGGCAGCTAAAATTGAAGAAAAAGATGAATGGATTATAGATTCTAGATGTTCACATCATATGACTGGTGATAAAAGTAAATTCTTATCTTTTCAGGAATATAGTGGAGGTCTAGTAAGATTTGGGGATGATAAAGCTTGTTTGATCAAAGGAAAATGCACTATATCTTTAGATGGTAAGCACAATATTGACAATGTTTATTATGTTGAAGGTATGAAGCATAATGTTTTGAGTGTTGGTCAATTAGTTGAAAAGGGTTTTCAGTTACAGTTCAAGAATGGTAAATGCAAAATCATGAATAGAACTGAATTGAAGATTGCAATTGGTAATTAGACTAAAGGTAATATATTTTATTTGAATAACAATAAAAAGACATGCTTGATTGTGTTGGCATTATACACTCTAATGAGAATTGAACGTGTTGTCATTGATGGCAACCTTGTGGAAACCTTCAGGCAACCTTGTGGCATTCATCTGATAAACCACCGACAAGCACCAACACCAACATATACTTCACCAGTAGCGGCAACAATGCATATCGGCACTCCAGCCGATAGGAATAAAATTTTGTTTATTATATTTAATTATAAATATCTTTTTGTAAAGTCGACATGGCATATTGTATTTAATTGTAAATATTAGAACATTAATGCACCCACTGGTCAATGTTCCAAATGTAACAAAGTTGGTCATAATTCAAAAAACTATAGAATGAATGTGAGATGTTATGTCTGTGGAAGATTTGTGCACTTATCTAATCAATGCAGAACACAAACCAACATAGGATATGGAAAGGCTATTCAAAAGAATGATTTGACTTGTTATGCTTATAACAAGGTTGGACATATTGCAAAATTTTGTAAGCCTTCACGGGCATGGGTACTGATAAAGAAAACAATATAACTGAGTATTTCAAAACCTTCCAAGACAAAATGAAAACAAGAGAGAGACTACCACAAAGTATAGTAGACAAATATGATAAGGAAATCTGCTTTGTGATTAAGAAGGATAAAATATGGATGGAAGCAGTTCTTCCTAGAACTATATGGGTATCTGAAATGGGGTATGAGGCTGATGTAAATATTATTGAGACTTATGCTAAAGCCCTGTTAGAAGCACCTAGAGAACCAATGGAAGAAGTTTTTGGTAATGCAAAAACAATTGAAAGTAGCGTACAGACATTGAAACAAAGAAAGAAAAGATAAAAGTCCATAAGGAATGCAACAAAACAAGTAAAGAAAATCAAATAAAACATCAAGAACATTACTGGAATAAAGGAAAGTGAATTGGAAGGATTACAACTGGAGGCACATATCTCACTGGTTGGTACATCATCTGTAAGTGAAATACCTGTTGAGTTCAAGAGAGTTGATAGGAAGAGAAAACCCTCATCGATACCCTCTCCTTCACCAAAGAAAACAAGAAAGAAGCAACAGGCACTAAGACAATCGGCAAAGAAGTTGATACCCAAGAAGAAACAAAAAAAGGTTATACCACATTTGAACAACTTACTAAGTGAAATCACTGATGATGGCAACTTGACAAATCTGAGCAAACTGTATAGGAAAGTATTGAGAAACACATAATTCTATATTTGGACATTTACAAGAAAGTGTTAATAGAAGTTGTAGATGATTTGCCAAATGAATTGTACAGAAGGTTAGATACAAAGAGGATTGCAGTTATGGAGTTAGATAAGAAACTTAAGATTGAAAAACTTCTAGTTGTTCATCCAGTTAACTCTAAAGAAGATATTGATGAACTAATTAGTGAAGCTAGCACATTAGTTTTTGCAAGTGGTCACGAACATCTAAGCCTAATGGCTGGAAGAGTCAATGAAATTGTAGAGGAAACAACAGATAAATGGGATATCTTTTTTGTAGAAAAAGAAAAACAGGAAGAATTGAACAGACCCAAGAAAACTTTCAAGGTATATCAGAAGGACAGAGACAAAGGAAAAGGTAAAGTTGGTGGAATACCAAATATAAAAAATAACTAACAACCTACCACCACCCTTGGTAACTACACCGGTAAACACTGATGACATACCGGCTACTGAAAATATTGAGAAAACATATGAGGACACTAACCCTAAATTAGAAATTCTATTCACAATGAATATTGATACTCGGGAAGTGAACATTGTTGTGGATAAGGATAGCACAGAGGTGAAGAATGATAATACTAGAAACATTGCTGAGCAACTGGCAGAAAATATTGAGGTTGGAATACAAATAGAGAAAATAGAGAAAACAGTGCATACAAAGCAACCTTTGGACAGTGGAATAAATACTGGTAGTGTATATGTTGGCACGGAGAAACCGAAAGAGATAAAGATACTGACAGTGGATAACACGGAGAAACCAATAGAGAAACCAACAGAGGCACATGTACATGTTGAACCAGTAATCACCGAGAAACCCAAACCATTGCTAGTAGAAATGCAAACTCGGATTGATCCACCAGAGTTTGATACAAGCAAATTGGTTATTAATACTGCAAGCACTGAGATAGTAAAAGTAGTTGGTCAGACATCGGGTACTTTACTAAGTCAATTCGAACCTACAAATGTGACTAAAGTACTTCTGGACTCAATCAAAAAGATAACTGATTGTAATCCTTTGGCCTACAAGGCAATTGATGATACCATGCCTATTCTTAATATTATTGCACCAAAATGCAATGTAGATAATGTAAAGGATTCTTTAACTCATCTAGACACATTGTCTAAATTCATTACTAGAAATGTAATAACAGATGATCAAATAAATAAGGAAACATTCAAAGAGAAGATAGAAAAAGAAAAAGAAAAATTCTTTGAGGAAACAATAAAGAAGTGCATGGAACACATTAATACACTTTTACTGGCACTGTATACAATAATTTTGGAGTATAAGGATCTGTACAGAGAAACATGCAAGCCCAGGACATTGGAAAAGAAATAAGCAGAGTACAAAAGGAAATTGATGATATAGCTGATAATATCATTGGTTCATCTGAACCTATATTAGTTATTGAGCAAGAAATAGCAAGATTTGAGGAAAAGTTGGAGAAATTGGAGAAAGAAAAAGCAAGGATCAAAGCAAATGCCAGAGAGCTGAAGTATAAACTTACTCTTAAACTAGATAACCTTATCTCTCTGAGGAATGAGATATCTAAGGCATTAGTTCAAGGGGAAAGGTCACCGAAGGAGCATATGCATCATCTCACCGGTACAATCCTTAGAATTGAGACAACCATGAAGGACAACAATAGATCCATGCAAAGTTTAAACTCGGTTTTGGTTGATATATTTCAGATTGTAACCAACCAGTTGCAAACCTTAAGGTGAAATTTTGCACTTGTTTGACAATTTTTAACAACCTTTTTCATTGATGACAAAGGGGGAGTAGTGGGACAGAGAAAAATGGCTAATTAGAGGAGATCATCTGCTTAGGGGGAGCACATATTTTTGGTAAAAATTTTGGACTTCATTTTTGGAACAGTTTTTGGATTTTTCTCATGAGTGTTGCCATCAATGCCAAAGGGGGATATTGTTGGCATTATACACTCTAATGAGAATTGAAGGTCTTGTCATTGATGGCAACCTTATGGCATTCATCTGATAAACCATCAGTAGAAACTTTACCGGCAATGGCAACAATGCATACCGACACTCTAGCCGACAGGAGTACTTTTTTTTTATTGTATTTAATTGTAAATATCTTTTTGTGAAGCCGACATGGCATATTGTAATAGACTCATATATGTATGAGATCTTGTAAATCATTTTATAACAAGGATAGTGGATGGAATAGAAGATAAGATATATGTGAATGCATAGGATAGATTTTGTATAAGGTTTATGGTTATAGTGTGAGCTTAAACCGATACTGAACCTGGCATAGCAGATGCTAAAATGTAGCAGTACATTGTATTGGATTCTCATAATCCATTTTGTAAGTCAGTGAGACTTCCATTTTGTAGATTGAGCAATGAGCTCTAGGCAGTTGGCTTTCCTGCATGTGTAGGTGCCACATTGTAAGTAATATCCATTCATTGGCCAGTGAGTGAATATTGTGGGTCACAAATCCCACCGAGGTTTTTCCCATATTGAGTTTCCTCATTAAACATCTTATGTTATGGTGTGTTTTCTATGTTGTCTTTATTGTTGCTATTTATTGCATTAATTCTTATTTACAGGTACACTATTTTGGAATGCAAAATACTTAATAAGGTCAAGTATTTTGTTAACCAGTTAGATACTGATTCACTTCCCCCCCCCTCTTAGTATGTTTGGGACTGTCATTAATCCTAACAGATTGCACATATTGATGAAAGTTGGTTATGGCATAAGAGACTTTGTCATGTAAATTTTGATTGTATTGTAAAGATTAGTTCAACTAAGGCAATAAGACCTCATAATCTGGTATGTAAGGAATGTCAAATGGGAAAGCAAGTTAGAACAAATTTTAACAATATTTCTGAGAAATCCAATAATATTCTTGATTTAATCAATACTAACTTGTGTGGTCCGACAAGAACAAGAAGTCTACAGGGAGATATATTGGTGTAAATAAATATTCATTTTGAATATTATTACACTTACTTAAGTTAACTTAGGATAATGTATCTCTTCGTAGTTTGGATTTGAGACACTTAGGGAAGTGTGCACATAGGGATAGAGCTTGTAGGAGAAATTCCACCTTTTGTGGTCTTATTTTGCTGTTACACTCCACATTGAGTGGGTCATCCACTTCTTGTGGAATATTATATTATTTCTCCTACCTACCCTTAGTATTTCTTACCTACCCTTGTTTCTCATTGAGCCACATTTCATATTTGTGTGCTCATACATCCATATGGACTTGCCTATATAAGCAGGCCTATATTCATGGTATTGGTTAATCTAGTTGATCATTTTGCATATTGATGAGAATACAGTTTGTTCTTGTCATTCTATTGTCTCTTTTATGCTTTTCATTGTGCCCTTGATCTTGGCAAAATCCTACAAGATAGATACTGTATGCTAATCATTGATGATTATTCTAGAATGTGTTGGGTTACTTTTCTCAAGGAGAAATCAGAATCTTTTGGAAAATTCAAACTGTTGAAGGCAATGATAGAAAATGAAACTGGTAAGAAAATTAATGTTTGAGATCAGGTCAAGGAATAGAATTTACGTCTAAGGAGTTTAATACATTTTGTGAAGTGAATGGAATCAGAAGATAGCTATCAGCACCCCGAACACCTCAGCAAAATGGAATTATGGAAAGGAAGAACATAACTATTCTGGATACAGATAGAAGCATGATATTGGAAGCAAATCTACCTCATGTGTACTGGAGAGATGCAGTGAATATAGCAGTTTACACTTTTAACAAAGTTCACATCAAAGGTGAAACCGGTAAGACCCCTTATGAACTATGGTTTGGCAATACTTCTACTCTTAAATATTTCAGAATATTTGGAAGCAAATGTTTTATTAGGAGAGATGAGTATATTGGTAAATTTGATCCTAGAAGTGATGAAGGAATATTTCTTGGTTATTCATCTAAGAGAAAGGCATATAGATGTTTTAATAAAAGATTGCAGAAAATCATTGAGAGTACTAATGTGAAGATAGATGAACAATTTAGAGGAAATTCAAGGTCTATAGATTCTGAACCGGCAACTGAGATGATCATAACTGAACCAATACAGAGTGCATCGGTACAAAGTGTGGATCTAGACACACCGACATCATCAGAGAATTCCATAGTGACTGAAGAAGAAAAAGCATGTGAATAAACCCAGGTATGTAAGACTGAATCACTCAGAAAATCAGATAATTGGGAATAAGTTTCAAGGAGTTATGATAAGAGGAAGACTATAAAATGAAGAGGTATGTTTAATTTCTCAAATTGAACCAGCATCTATTATTGAAGCTTGTCAAGATGAATATTGGATTAAAGCAATGGAAGATGAATTAGAACAAATTGAAAAGAACAATACATGGACATTAGTTCCCTGGCCTAAAGACAAAAATGTAATTGGAACTAAATGGGTATTCAGAAATAAACTTAATGAAGATGGTAAGGTAATCAGGAACAAAGAAAGATTAGTGTGTAAAGGATATTAATAGAAAGAGGGAATTGATTATTGTATACACCTAAAATTGGCTATGAGCAATTAAATAAATATTTTATATTTATTTAATAATTATTCTTCTATTAAATAGTTAATTTGAAAAGATTAATTCATTTCGTGTCTTTCTATTAATTAATATTTTATTAATTAATTCATCTATCCCATTCCTCTAGTTAATTAAATATCTAATATTTAATTGTCTTCTCCAATCAATTAAATATCTAATATTTGATAGTTATTCTCCTATCCTATAGTCTCAAATATTAAATAATTCTTAAATTATTTAAATCCTTTATCCAACTCACCCTCCATCTCCACTTCATCTTCCCTTTGCCAACTCATCGAACATGTGGCTAAAGAAATTAATATTCCTTAAATATTAATTCATGATTTATCCTCAACTTCCAAAATTAATGAAATTGTGTACGTACACATATTTCATAACCATTTCCTATATTCTCTCCAACACCCCCTACATCTTGGGAAGGACTTGAGTCCACTTATCCTACCATGCCTAAATTTTCTCCAACCATCCCTAGATTCCCTCAGTCAGCAACCCAGTCAAGGTGAGATCAGTGACACTTGTCTTCTCCTTCCCCCTTTCTCTCTACCTTCACCTTTGCTCACAGCCATCCAAATCTACAGATTTGATCATGACCGTTGATCTAAGCCACATCATCTAATCCTCTCAAAGTCTATAAAATCAAGAGCTTCAGTTGAGAGAGAGTTAGTCTTCAAAAAAGAGTTTTCAATCAATCTTATGCATCCACGAGTTTTTGAAGCAATTGGCAAATAGCAAATATCATTTTTATCATATAGTATCATTTAGCATAATCATGTAAGTTTTGCATACAATACTATCAGTTAACTGCAAGTTATCAGTCCATTCTTCATATGCCATCTTGGAAGCCAACAGTGCATTGTCTGAGAGCACACCATCTACAACCAGGAACAGTGGAGTTAGGACACAATGAGACATAAGCCATGAAGGTAAAATAGTGTTTTATTTTAATATTTATTTCATGCAGTTTCATTGGTGGATTTTGGATTTCTTGTATGCATTTCCATTGTATTTTGTGAAACTAACTTATTACAGGTAACATTCTGAGGATGAAATTCAAGCTCACACATTTTGGCACCCACCGTGGGGCAGGACTTCACATATACCTTTAAAAATCTCGTAAAAAAATAAAATTAACATATTTGTAATGCAGATTCATGCATATGCCAATTCTGATAGTGCTTTTTCATTATCGGTTAGCGCTTTTGCACAATAGGCTAGCGCATATGTCATGCAGGTTAGCGCTTTTGTCAAAAAATCAACGCTTTTGCATAATAGGTTAGCGCATATGTCATGCAGGTTAGCACTTTTGTCTAAAGATTAGCGCTTTTGTAACACAGGTTAGCACTTTTGTAATGAAGGTTAGCGCATGTGTAAAGCAAGTTAGCGCTTTTGAATCGTAGGATAGCGCATTTTGACAAAAAGTTTGTAACCGATTTGAAATTAGGCTTGTGGAAGCCCACCTAAATTTTTTTACTAACTTTTTACTATTTTGTAGGTTTCTAACAATTTCTTGCAGGTTTGGAGAAGACAATTTAGGATTTAGTGATTTCTTTCCTAGCTTTTTCAAAGTTGGTTAAAAAGAACTCATATTTCCTTTTGGATAAAAATAATTTCATTTTCAAACTTGGTGTTCTAAAAAGTATCTCACTTGTTTTTGGGCTCTAAAAATAATCACATTTGCAAGGTAAAAAGAACAACAAATCAAACATTTACTTTCTTGCAAAGTTAGGACATTCACACTTCAAATCTTGGGCTCTAAAAAGAACAACAATCTTTTATTTTCTTGCAAAGGTAAAAAGCACAATCAATCTTATATTTTGCAAGTTAAAAAGAATAATCAACTTGTCCATTCTTACAAAGCCAGTTACTTTTTGCAACGATTTTCATTTTGTTGACCAGGATTTCCAATTCCTAGTTTAGAAAATCATTTGCTATGTGGGGCTAAAATAAACACCATGCTTGTTGGAGCAACATCTCCAAATAGGACTTAGCCAACAAATTGCTTTGAAAAGGTTACAAACAATGCTTGTATTTTGTGTCTCAAAAGTGGTAGGTATATGCTCTCCCCTTAATTGGGTAATCAAAAATCCAAACCCACTCATTTATGCTTTCTTTACTTTCAAGAAATTAATCCTTTAGAGGGCCCGCCTTCCCGAGCTGCCTTGAGGGGGCCAATGAGAGGGGAATGACCTAAAGTGGAAACGGGCTAATACCGATTCCTTCCAATCCACTCTAAATAAATCGTGTTTGCAATGAAAGTTCAAACAACATGTGCTGATAAGTTCATACTGACACTATGTTTCCCCATAAACCCTATAGAGCGTAACCTCTATAGGCTAGGAACCTTCTGTATTCACAGAGCTGAAAGTGCCGCATGTATGGCCACATGACCGGAAGCTTTTACTAAAGACTATTTGTACTAGTTGCCAAAAAACCTTCTAGTTGTTGGCGTAGGAGGTCGAACCTCTGAAGCGGCTCACACACATATGGTTCCTAGTAGAGATATAAAGTTTGCCATGAGGAGATTTCATGGAAACTGGTGCCTGTCTGCCCCGAAGAAGTGAGTGCCGAGGGTGGAGCCAGTGGGGTCAAGCATCTAAATATCCACTTTGAATAGTGTAGCCTAGGGGGAAACTCCATGTGAGATTCAACAACTATTGTCTCAGCCTGCCATAGGGATTTGTACTTGCCTGTGCATTTTATTTATTAAACATTGTGTCTTCTATGTCTGTAACATGTTCCAAATGGTCAAAAATTGAAGAATATTATCATATACAAGTGATAAAAAATCAACAAATTTCTGAAAAAGTGTGATCAAAAGGATAAAACAAAAAGCATTCCAACACTTGAAGCACCAACTCAAAAATCAAAGTATCAAAACATCAAAATATCAAAATAATCCTTGAAGTAAGTTTGTCTCTAAACCATCACGTATTTTCAAGATAGCTCAAAACAACTAGGTTGCTAATCCTATAGGTTATTTCCAAAAGGTTCTATTTTCATCAACATTCAACAAACTATTGATTCAAACATCTTAAGTGCAAAAATCAACATCCTTGTTAAGAGTGTCATCAGGATAATCAAATCCTCTATCACGAAGCTTGATCAATCTGTACTAGGTTCCTAATCTTGGATATATCTTTCCTATTTTCAACTTAGGTTACATCAAAACCAAAATTGCACCAACATTGGAATCAAACTTATAAACTGTCAAATGCTTATATAACTTTTAAATATCACCTTAAGAAAAGAAAACCCAGTTACAAAGTTACTCATAAAAGAATAAGATTCTTGTATATCAATCGTAAGATCTTACTGAAACATAGGACATTCCTACACCATTTTCGTCACTACTTACGTGGCTACAGTACAGAATTTGACGTTGAAACTCTACAAAGACGTGCCTTTCAACAGAGAGATGCATTATCCCAATGAACAAACAATAGTGGTAAGATCAATAAAGCATATCTTCCTAAACCAATAATTACTTATTGACCTTGTCCTTGGGAATTTTTTGACAACTTTGAGAGAAACACATGCCAGTTTGGACTAGAGCCCAATACGAATAGCTTAGAAAAAAACAAATGGAGGAAGAAGATAACACTTTTGGATTTACCGCTGTCGACGAAGAAGCTGTCCATAGCATGGTTAGAGACCTTGAACAAGATTTCAAATTTGATAGGCTAATGGAAAAATTATTGACAAAACAAAAAGAGAAATATCTCTTGATATTGGCAAAATCCGGAGCTAAACTACCACAAGACTTTAATATAGAAAACTTAAAACAAGATGTGGAAACAAGTAACACCCAAAACACGAATGAGAAAAACAATGAAGATATGAACAAAGAAAGTAGCAAAGAAACAAGGAAAGAAAGGGATGACAAAAGAAAATAACGTAATGATAAAAGAAGCGATGTGGATAGTCCATTTTCAAACTTTACTCAACAAATACAAACTCTACAACAACAGATACAAGACATGCAAAATGGGACAAGTTCCAAGAAGTATTCATTAGAAGACATATGTCCATATCCCTTTGATAAAAAGCTAAATATGATACCATTTCCGCAACATTGTGAGATTCCTAAATATGACAAATACGATGGAAGATCTGATCCTCAAGATCACATTAGGGAGTTTTGTACTATGAGCATGGAATTTGCTCATG
Source organism: Cryptomeria japonica (assembly GCF_030272615.1). Lineage (NCBI taxonomy): Eukaryota > Viridiplantae > Streptophyta > Pinopsida > Cupressales > Cupressaceae > Cryptomeria > Cryptomeria japonica. The sequence continues at coordinate 675,492,184 of NC_081406.1, read as the reverse complement.
ATGAGACTTACCTTATGCATCTTTTTCCTAGGAGTTTAAATGGGCAATCAATGGAATGGTTTTCAAGGTTACCATTTGGAATCAAATCCTTTGAAGAACTTGTGAATAGGTTTATTTCACAATATTCCTACAATATAAGGAATGAAATAACAATGCTAGATCTTTGCAATGTTAAACAAAAGAATGGTGAATCTTTTATTATCTTTTTACAATGATGGAAACACATGTTTAATAGGTATCCCTGGGATGTACCTGATTAAAAAAAATGGACATATTCATTGATAATCTTATCAGTGAAATGAGTTATCGACTAAGGATGCAATGTCCTCCCTCTTTTGCCAAAATGATCAAAAATGGTCTAAAAATAGAGAACGCAATGGTAAAGAAAGGAGAACTAAAACTTTACAATAATTCATACAACAACAATAACAACAACAATGATAAACCCAAGTTCTGGTCAAAGAATAGGAATGTCAGCAATGAAGGAAATAATGATAACAATACTACAAAACAACAACAACCAATTTTCAATCTATCAAGTCAAATCCCAAGCAACGACAATCTAGAAAACAAGAAAGTTAAGTCCTTTTTCTCTAATCCTCGGAGAAAATTTACAAATATTGGAGAACCTTTAGAATCAGCTCTAAAAACTTTGCTTGCTAACAGATTGATAGTATTACCTGAAGCAAGAATTTATGAACCACCAGTTAAGCCAAAATGGTGGAATGACAATCATTTTTGCAATTATCATCGGAATAAAGGACACCTAACAAATGATTGTCAAAGATTGAAACACATTATCCAAGATCTAATTGATAATGGAACCATTATGGTGGATAGCCATAAGAAAAATGAATCACACTTGGCTTTTAAAACTCCACTTCCAAACTATGATAAAGGTGAATCATCCCAATTGGAAAATGACAAAGGGAAAGCCAAAGTGAATTACGCTTATACATATGATGATGTAGTAAATGTGATAATTGTTAACAAAAATCCATCTTCAAAACCATTCAACATTATCACAAGAAGAAAAGCAAAGGTTTCCTTTCTAGGTATAGTAAAAGACTCAACATCCACATCACAACAATACAATTTAGTAGAGCGATTACAATGAATACCAGCTCAAATGTCAATTTTGGAACTTCTCAAGATTTCACCTATGCATAAGGAAATCTTGGAGAAAGCTTTAGTGGAAACAACAGTATCAAAGGATTTGGATATAGATTAGTTCCAAAACATGGTAGGACATCTTATAGCTCCTCATTGCTTATCATTTTCTGAAAATGATGATGCCTCCTTACAACATCCTCACAATGCTCCTTTACATGTTGAAGTCTCCATTAATAAAACTAGTGTCAAACGTGTACTCATAGATGGAGGAGCTGGTCTAAACATTTGTGCATTAAGTTTGATAAAATCTTTGGGGTATTCAGAGAATGTAGTGGACCCGAAAAAGAAAATAACCATCAAGGCTTACGATGAAGCAGAACATTCTTCTAAAGGAATTGTTATGCTACCAATAAGGATAGGACCTATGGAAAAGGATACATTGTGTCAAGTTTTAGAATTAAATCTCTCCTACAACATTCTTCTGGGAAGACTCTGGATTCACAAGATGCAAGTAGTTCCTTCTACATATCATCAATGTGTAAAATTTCCTCATAAAGGAAAATAAATCACTATAATTGCAAATTCTAGTCAATATTGCAATAATTTGAAGCCAACACAAGATACCATAGTTCCACATAATAGAGAATTAGTATATCCTACCAAGGAAATTCAAGAAAAGTTATGGGAAACTTTTGAAGAAAAGCTCAAGTTAAATGATGAAGGAATGGGAAAATATTCTTTGAATAATTTTCCACTTTCCCCTAAGTCATATGGAAAACCTATAGATATTCAATCAAAATCATCAGAAAAATCAAAACATGTGTTTAAGGGAACCTTTGTTAGTGCTGGAACTCTTGAGGAAGAAAATGAAGACAAGGACATTCTTGGTTGGTTATACAAAGATGAAGATAAAACCATAGCAACAGTAGCAGAAGTCAATATTCCCATAAAACAATACGGCAAAAGATATGAAATCATGCAGAAGATGGGATATGAAGGGAAAGGACCAATTGGTAAGCAACATCAAGGTATTTTAGAACCTATTTGTCCACATTCACAATCAACAGAAGATAAATCTGGGTTAGGATATCTGAAGTCTAATCAAAAGCAACACAATACTCAACAACAAAAATGGAGAAAGAAATCAGTTTCTCAAGGACATAATTGGCAAGAAAAGCTACATCAAGCAACCAAAATAGTAGCTAATAAGCAAAAGAAGCAAGAAGACCATGAAAAGAAAGAAGAAGAGATTACTATCAAAGGTGAAGAAAAATCTTGTCAACAAGTTCTGAAAATACAAACAAAAGAAAAATCTGAACAGAATATTCCAGAAGTAGTAGAAACAGAAATGACAGAAATCAGAGAACTGTTTGCACCATATGGAATTCCAGTATGGTATAGTGGAATAATCTTAGATCAAAATTCAGAAACAGCTTCCAATGAGTATGAATGGGGACCAGATAATTTATCTACTACATCAAGTAATTAACACAATGAAGATCAAGCAGTCATTACAAAAGAAGACTTGTCCATTACAGAACAAAAGATGAAATTAGAAAAGAGACAAGAGAAACTCAGAATTCAGAGAAAAGAGGCATATGCAAAAAGAAAAGAGAATGACAAAAATAGTGATACAATGCCTCAAGAAGTGCAAACAAGAATCAGATATGCAAGAACTATAGAAGAAATAAGAGATAGTCAAGTTGGATTAACTATTAGTCCAGAAGAAGATGAGTTTGAAAGGAGGCAAAATCTATTAAAAGAATCCTCTTTAACATGTACACAAGTCTATAAACTCCAAACTGCAAATGGAGTCAATCAAGAATAAATTTGCAATACCAAAGACGTGTGTGTTGATATAATCCATGCATTTAAGGGACAAATGTCAATTGAAGAACCACTTGAGTGTGAACTACAAAATGCTAATATTAATCTTGTTAAGACTAATTCAGAAATTCTTGAAGACAATCCTCAAAATTCAATCTATGACAATACCTATTCTATGATAAATTATGATCATTATGTCATGAACATTGAAACACCTGATGATGACAGTGATTATGATTTATCCCTTCTTCATCCTGAACTAATTGATTGGGATAATTTAGACAACCCCGAACTAAATGTCTTTTCCAATGATCATGACTTAGCTGTGTACCTTAATGCTATTGAACCCATCCCACCTAAGATATCTTCCACTACATATTCAAGTAAAGTTTTTCATAGTCAGGAGAATGCCAAACTTTTCAGTCGCAAAAGTGAAATAAAACAAGGAAAGAGACCTATGGTTGAAAACCATTTCATGGCAACATTAGATCAATCAAAAGAGAAAATAAAGGGTGTATCTGATGATGAAAACCTCATTGAGGCATCAGAAGATGGAAAGTTTGACATTTTTCTTGCATATTTTCAAGAAAGATCTGCTATCCTTATAGAACCAACAGAAGCAGTAAACATTGATACATCAAAGGATCCTAAAATACTTCATTTTGCTGCCTCATTATCAGAAAAAGAGAGGAAAGAATACATGGAATTCTTTAAGCAATGACAAATAAATTTTGCTTGGTCTTATGCAGATATGCTAGGGCTAAACCCAGATCTTATCATGCATCATCTTACTGTGGATTAAAAAACAAAACCTGTTAAGCAGAAGCTAAGAAAGATGCACCCACATATTGCTCTCCTTGTCAAAACTGAGCTCAAGAAATTATTAGAAGTGGGATTCATAAGACCAGTCTCTTATCCAGAATGGGTTTCAAGTATTGTACCAGTATCAAAACTAGATAAGAGCATAAGAATCTGCACAGATTTCAGAGATCTAAATAAAGCATGTCCAAAAGATGATTTCCCACTACCAAACATTGATATTATAGTAGACTTGTCAGCAGGGCATGAGATGTTTTCATTAATGGATGGCTTCTCAAGATATAATCAAATAAGAATCACACCTGAAGATCAAGAGAAGACAGCTTTCACCTATGCATGGGGAACATACTGTTGAAATGTTATGCCATTTGGGCTTAAGAATGCAGGAGCAACTTATCAAAGGGCTATAACAACAATTTTCCATGACATGATGCATACATTTATGGAATATTATGTCGATGACATACTTGCAAAATCTCACACAAGAAAAGAACATTTGAACATTTTAAGCAATATTTTTGACAAGCTAGAAAGATATCAGTTGAGATTGAATCCAAAGAAATATGCATTCGAGGTAACCTCTAGAAAACTCCTTGGGTACATTATATCAGCTTGTGGCATTGAAGTCGATCCTGGAAAAGTTAAAGCTATCATGGAGATGGAATCACCTAAGAACATAAGTCAATTGCGATCTTTACAAGGAAGGTTGCAATCAATCAGGAGATTTGTGTCCCAATTGGCCGATAGATGTCTTCCCTTTACCCATCTTCTACATAAAAATGTTCCATTCAAATGGGATTTAACATATGAAGAAGCTTTCTTACAAATAAAAGAATATCTTATGAGTCCTCCAGTACTGATATCACCAACCAAAGGGAAACCCTTATTACTCTATGTCTCAGCAACAAGTGTATCATTAGGCGCTCTCCTAGCTCAATACGATGATGAAGGAAATGAAAGAGCAGTTTATTATATCAGCAGAACACTTGTTGGATATGAGTTAAATTGTTCATCAATTGAAAAGATATGTCTGGCAGTTGTATTTGCAACTCAGAAGCTATGACATTATATGTTGATTCATTCTGTAAAATTAATAGCAAAGATAGATCCTCTCAAATATTTATTGAGTAAGTCAACATTAATAGGGAGACTAGCCAAATGGGTTATGATACTAAGTGAATTTGACATAGAATATGTTGACCGGAAAGCCATCAAGGGACAAGTCATTACTGATCAATTAGCTAATGCACCTCTACAAAATGACATGCCTTTGCATATCGAATTTTCTGATGCGGATATCTTGACAATAAGTACAAACTTTTGGGAATTGTACTTTGATGGTTCTTATACTCAATATGGATCAAGTGCAGGAATATTTTTTATCACACCTCAAGGACATACAATTCTGAAATCATATAGACTAAGATTTCCATGCACCAATAATATTGCAGAGTATGAAGCATTGGCTATAGGGCTCAAAATGGCCATTGAATGGAATGTCAAAGAACTACATGTCTATGGTGATTCACAACTTGTCATTTATCAAATAAATGATGAATATCAAACAAAGGATGATAAGCTTATGCCGTACAAACAGCTAGTGGAAGAATTTAAAGGACATTTTAAAGAAATCACATTCACCCAGATTCCCAGAAATGAAAACAAAGCAGCAGATGCAATGGCTACAATAGCATCTCTCTTGTAAAATAAAGAGAATCAACAACGTTACGAGTTTCTTGTGGAAGATATCTTAACCCCTACCATTCAATCCCAGTATACCTATCGAATTTGTCATATATCAGGAACAAGTCAATCCTTATACGATCAAACCTACCAATATTTAAAAAATCATATCCTTCCTATGGAATTATCCTGTAATCAATACAGAAACTTTATCCGTCAGTCCTCTCGCTATACCATTATTGTTGATATCCTATATAGACGTGGTCTAGATGGTACATTATTGAGATGTCTGGAAAAAGATGAATCCAAAAGAGTTCTTAATGACATTCATGTGGGTATTTGTGGTACACACTCAAGTGGTTTAACATTGGCTAAGAAACTTATTCGTATTTGATGCCCTCCTAAATGGCACACAATGGTTTAGTCTAAGATCAAACAACACAAAAACACACAAAGTATTAGCGTTAGTCAATCAAAAACTAAAACATATGAAGGCATTCCAAAAGAGACACTAAAAGAGACATGCTAAATATATCTAATAAATAGAACAAATGATCATGAGACATCTCCAACTGCCTCTTAGCATGGCCTTAGCTTCTTCTCCCTTGTTCCTCTCCTCTCCAAGTTCCAAAATAGTGTAGCTCTCAGCAGCTTTCTGCACTATGGATGCTTATGGAGGATTGAGATTGTAGAATAGCTCCAAACATGAAATGAAAAGCTATTTTAATGCTAAAATGATATATTTTAACCAAAAGACAAAAGATTAGATTGTTTATGCTAAAATGCTCTCTAAAATGGCTATAGTCTAAATGCTTACAAGTTTTCAGGATCTGGATTATGAAGGAATGGGCTCTATTTATAGGAAAAATGGAGCAATGGATGGTTGAGATTGAGTAATCTCAACAAGGGTCAGGATTGAATGATTTCAAATCCATGTGAGGGCTTTCAACCCAATCCCAGGATGACAAGTGTCAATGTGAGATAGGTTGAGAGGAGAGGGAATAAGCATTAAATGCCTGATATGACCTTGGGATTTTGAGTCAAGGTTGGTTGAATGAATAAACTCTTTATTCAAAGAATAAAGCTTTTATCAAATGGATAAACTCTTGTGCAAATGTGAAATGGATGAATATGGTCAAAACAATAAATGTTTGGGGAGACAAGATTGAAATAACCATAAATGGTTATGTAAGAGCCATAAATGGTCATGTAAGAGCCATTAGTGGTCTTGGAAGACTTTGGAGGTTAATTTGTTGAACACACAAAGCATTAAATGCTTTTCAAAGACTTTGGAGTCTTTGAGAAGTGACTCCATTTTGCTTAGGAATGTGACAATAATTAGGGGATGGATTAGGCTAATTAGGAAGGGGTTTAGAAGAATCTAGAAGGGGATTAGATTTGCAAGTGGATTTGGTGGGTGAGGGAAAATAGAATTTTAAAATAAAAATTCATTTATTTCAATAAATGTGTGCAAGTTGCATTTGTAGGAAAATGCAAGTGGGGGGGGGGAGGATAATGATTTAAATAAATGTTTTATTTAATTTATTTAAAAGAGGAAAATGGGGATTTAATTAAATAAATAGATTTTATTTATTTAATTGATTTGAATTGGATTTAATGAATTAATTAAAATAAATTGAATAATTTATTTAATTAATAGAAGAATGTTTGGGGATGAATTAATTAAAATAAATTGAATAATTTATTTAATTAATAGAAGAATGTTTGGGGATGAATTAATTAAATATTAATTTAATTAATCGATGGTTAGTGTATTTTTAATCAAATAAATACGAAATATTCATTTAATTAAAATGGACAGATTTATGTGACTACAGTATGGGTTACTTTTGGCCTACTATGGAAAGAGACTCATTCACCTATGCTAGAAAGTGTAAACAATGTCAAATTCATGGAAATCTAATTCATGCACCGACACAAGAATTATATCCTATGACAGGGTCATGGCCATTTCCACAGTGGGGCCTGGATTTGGTAGGAAAGATCAATCCCTCATCTTCTAATGGTCATAAATTCATTCTAGTTGCTACTAAATATTTTACTAAGTGGATTGAAGCAGTGCCTTTAACAACAGTGATGGGAAAACAAATATCATCATTCATCTTGAATTACATAATTTGTCGCTATGGAGTTCCTATGACCATTATCACTGATAATGGAAGACCATTCAAAAATCAAGATGTAAAAGAACTATGTGAAAAATTTCATATCCAACATAGCTTCTCTACTCCATATTATCCACAAGGTAATGGTCAAGCTGAGGCATCAAACAAAACTATTTTAAAAATCTTGAAGAAAACAGTCAATGAAACTGGAAAAGATTGGCACATTCAGCTAAATCCTACTCTTTGGACATATCGAACTAGTGTCCGCACTCCAACAGGGGCAACTCCATATTGTTTGGTCTATGGATTAGAAGCTATATTACCTATAGAAGTAGAGATACCTTCTCTACGAGTATCCTTGCATGGTCTTATACCAGAAGAAGAACAAAGAGTCTCTCGACTCCAGGAACTAGAACTGATTCAGGAATGTCGCCAAAATGCAACAGACCATTTGAAAGTATATCAACAAAGAATGGCAAGAAGCTATAACCACATAGTCAAGCCACACATTTTCCAAATTGGAGACATAGTTCTAAGGGAGAATCCAAGAAATCAGCACGATCAGGAAAAGAAGGGCAAATTTGAACCAAATTGGCTAGGACCTTTTGTCATAGTAGCAACATATGGATCAGGAGCATACAGATTATCTACCCCAGAAGGTGATTGGTTTGATGAACCTATCAATTCTATCCATCTCAAGAAATTCTAAGCTTGAGATATAAAGTCCTAGAAAAATCAATAAAAGAGATATAAAGTCCTAGAAAAATCAATAAAAGGCATATAAAGTCCTGAAGAAATCAATTAAAAAAAATCAGAAAAGCAAAAAATCCTTAAAAATATATAAAACAACAAAAATGCAATAAATTTAGATGGTGAAAACCTGGTAAATAGGCACTATCTAAAAAGTGAGTTCCTCCATCCATGAGATCACTTTGCGCACCTATCCACTCCATCCTCTCACATTATAACTTCCATTTATCTGAAGCTTATCCATTCCATCTTTCGCATCCATTGCTCTGAACCATTTAGGAAAACATATGCAGCCTACCAACATTTATCAATCTTTGACATACTTGTTGTAATCATTGTCTTAGATTTTATCAGCATCAATCAATCTGCATTTGTATCCCACTATGGTTTGGATCTTGATCAATTCATATATCCATAATAAAATCTTTTTGTTTCCATTGGGGGAAAAATCCCAATTCCTTTTGCTAAGGTGATCTTTTGAATCTTTAAAAAATCCAAAACATTTGAAAAACTTAGAAAAACAAAAACACCTAGGATTTCAAAACAGATAACGAGCAACAAAGAAACAAAAATCCAGGCATTTCCTCAACAACTGAATCATGAAACTCAGAAAATGAAGAATCAATCAACAAGCTATAAAGGATTATCAAATATCATTCATCAAGATGATAATATCAGTTAATGACCATAAGAACATGTGAATGACATACAAGATTCAGTGTTTATGTCTTGATTTTATTGCCAATCATGTACTCTATGCGACTCAAGGATGTCCATGACTAGAGGAGCTATGATGGGGCATGATTATTTTCTTTGATTGTTGTCTGTGGTTTATCTCTTACTATGGTGTGAACTTGTCTCAGGATATGATCAACAAAAGATCAAGGAGGATGTTCCAAGTCATGCATGAAAGGAGATACTCCTTGTCTGTTCTGCAAATAATACTCAGGTCAACTTGGTCCATTATATCAAGTTGCTTGTATTAACTTGCTATATCAAAATCCATGTAAGCAATACTCAGGTCATCTTGAATCATTACGTCAAGTTGCTTGTATTTTCTTACAAAATTTAAAGCTCAATGATGAAAACAAACACTGTTACCCGATAGCATATGAAGAATGGCAGCACAATTTTTAGTTAGATAATTTCATTAGCTCATTGTTCATTTGCATTATAAACATTCAATGTCAGTTGCATTATAAGAATATCATTTCATTAATAGATCAATGGTAATAAATAAAGATTGAGTATACTTGGACAAACAAAAACAATTGCATTTTATCATATTTAGGAGCATTCATTCTTAGAATCATTTTAATCATTATCCATTTCATTTAGTTGCATTTTATCATCACATTAATTGCATTTCATGTAGTGTATCATTATTATTATCTACATTATCATTTCATAAAGATCATTCAGTTGCATCTTTTTCACTTAGATTCATAATCATTATAAGCATAACATATAAATAAAAAACAAATCAACCATTCATGTGTAAATCCGTATAAATCATTGCATTGGATTGCATTCAATTAAGTACATTTCATATAGTGTATCATTATTATCTGCATTATCATTCCATTTATCATTTAGTGGCATACATAAAAAATCAAAAATCAAAAACATTTATCATTTGCATCATATCATAATTCATCTACTCATTTGCATCCATCAAATTAAAAGCATATAAGCATATAGAACATCATCAAATTAAGTAACATGCATAAATAAAAGCATCATCATATAGAAACCATGTCTACATATAGATCATCAGAAAACAAGAAAAGTCCAAATATACAATGATATCAGATACAACAATACAAGTGCCTCAAATCAAAGTCACGGCTCTCCTGTACCACTACCACTTGACTTTGTCCATCTCTATGGCTATGGGCGAGACAATCCTCTAGATGTCTGTCTACCATGCTCACCACTCCTCCAAGGAGGTCCCATGACCCCACCACTGCTAGTATCCATCAACATGGTGGTCTGATAACTACCTGCTCTCTGGCTCTCTGCAACTACCTCCTCATATCATCGTCACCAGTAGGAATTCTCCTTCCCGACCCAAAATAATGCTCTAACTGTGTCTGCTGAGAGAGTACCTATCCCAACCTGCTAAATATGATCTAGAAGACCCTGAGTATCCTATTGTCTCCTAATAGTTGTGTCTCTCTTAGTCATAAGAGTCTGTATCTATGCTCGAAGATGATCAATCTGTGCTCTTAGACTGTCAATAGTATCATGCCCTGGCACATCATGCTCTGGTATAACCACATCTGGCATATCCTACACTGGTGTAACCTGCTCTGGTACAACCTACTATAGTGCATGAATCCCAATCCCCTCACCACCAACCTGTCCAACTGTTGGAACCTCAGTCTAAGTAACTCTCTGAACCCGTCATCTAATCAGGGGAATATGATCCTCAAGATCCTCATCATCACCACCATGAGCTGCTATAACTCTAGGATCTGGTTGAATCTGTCCAAAATTAATACCTCTCCCGCAACCCCCATCTAGTCCAGTCACCCTGCCCCTTATCACTGCCAATCCTCTAGGTGATCTCATCCCTACCCTGCTAGTATCCCTCCCAATCTATCCACCATCTCTCCCACCCATAGGACGAGGTCTATCAATCATGCTAGCCGGTCCAAATGGTCCTCCACGGACTCTCAATCAACGTCTTCTCCATCCAAGTCCACTACCACCACCACCATCCCCACCATTGTCTCCACTTCTCCCATCCTCATGTGCAGCTCTAAGCTCTCGTCTCCATCTCAATCTCCGTCTCTTACTAACAGGATCATCTAAATCGTCATCGTCATCTCCTGAGCTAGGAAGAGGATCTATTGGATCCGTAATCTGAGGAAATGGATGAGCTAATAAATATTGAGCATACTCTACAGTAACCCCAGGATCCAGAATGTGTAATCTCATATCATAAGCCACTCTCGGAGTAGCAACAAACTCTGCACGAGAAATCTCAAATGACAAAGATGGACCCCAATCTTGCCTATCTCTATATCGTCGAGCATAAATCGTCACACCAGTAGGCATAGGCTGAATGATACCAAACTGTCTCAAAATCTGACCAATCAACTATCGCTCAACAATGAAGGGTGTACAACCAATGAGATATCTACTCTGCATGATAAATGGTAATGTCTGTGCATCATCCATCCATGGCTCACAATAAACATATGGTCTCCAAATAATGCTATCCAAAGAATCAAGAACCCAATGCCAATACTCCATCTTACCCAGCTTGGGCTGAGTAAGAATACCTGCATAAAAATAAACATATGGCTGCCTCTCTCCACGAACTCTATGATGGATAGGCCGAGTAATAGCAATGTGCTCCCAGCACTAGATCTGTAATAATGTACATCTTGTAGATAAACTCGCACTCTCATCATACACAACCTGGTGTAGATCATGATATAAATGTGCTAGCATACAAACACCCCAAGCATATTGCGTCTGATGCTGCATCATGCTTAGTAGCACCTCACCCCAGCCAACCAAAAAGCCTCGAGATCGCCTATCAGGACATATAAAACCACCAATCAAACCAGCAAGAATAACAGGAAGAGTCTCATAGTACATCACCATGTCTACCCATCGGATCTCTCCTCTACTGATGCTCTCATCAGCAAAAATGACTCTGCAAGCCTCGGTCCCAATGCAATCCTGATAATCATACTGCACTAGCTCCCTAGTCACTAGGATATGCAAAATCCTATAGACATCCTCTAGCGTAACACTAATCTCACCCGTCGGTAGGTGGAAAGTGTTATGCTCACTATGCCATCTCTCGGCTAATGCGGTCAATAAACCTCTATTATGCGTAATCTCTGGCATAAATAGTAAATGACGTAAACCACAGGCAACTACATGTCTAATCTTGGACTGGGATAACTTCGAAACTAAATGACGTATGGCCGGTAATTTCTCTCGACATTGGAGAACATCAAGTTTCTCCTATTTGTCAAGAGAAAACAATCAATCAATCAAGCTATCCACCAATCAATTCAATCAATCAAATCAAATTGAAGTAACTTAAGCTATCAAATCATTTTAAACCTATCAATCATGGTTTATATTCAATCACTGAGTTTAATCAAAAACTCTGCTAAGCTCTTGTATCAGAAACTAAATCGGTTTCTTAGAGCTACTCAATCAAGCTAATCAATCATCAAATCTACTCAATCAAGCTAAACAAAGCTATCTATCAATCAAGCTAATCAGAGCTACTCAATCAAGCTAAACAAAGCTATCTATCAATTAAGCTAATCAGAGCTACTCAATCATCAATTTATCAATCAAGCTAATCAGAGCTACTTAATCCACTAAACAAAGCTATCTATCAATCAAGCTAATCAGAGCTACTCAATCATCAATTTATCAATTAAGCTAATCAGAGCTACTTAATCCACTAATCAAAGCTATCTATCAATCTATCAATCATACAATCACTCAATCATGACTCTATTTCATCATACATGCATATCAAACATGTTAAAACTAAACATAAGAGGGATTTTTAGCTTTTGTATCAATCAACAATGTCAAATTTAAGCAAAATCACTATCTTTTTTCTCATATGCACTAATCGACCATGCATATGCGCTAATTTAAGCAAAATCGCTTTAAGCATATGCGCTAAACAACGATGCATATGCACTGCTTTATGCATTTGCGCTAACATTCTATGCATAAGCGCTAACAAATAAAACATAAGCACTATTCTAAGCATTTGCGCTAACATTTTATGCATTTGCGCTAACATACAAAGCATATGCGCTAAATCAAACATATGCGCTAACCAAAATTGCATATGCGCTAAACTAAAAAACCAAAAAATTCAAAAATTTTCAAAAATTCAAAAAAAGGCGCCTAAAACATGAAACTTTGAACAAAAACTTGAAAACAAAGCTCGGGCTAAGATACATACTGGATATCCATACTCGACTGGCCGCTGATATCACCGAACTCACTCGAATCGATGGTTCTCCACGGGAATCACCATTTTGGTCACCTCAGCAAGAATATTCTCTCCAAAAGCTGACAAGGATAAACAATGAAGTTAAAACTAGCCTTGGTTAATTTTATATTTACTATTTCAAGAGTAATTAATTTAAAAAATGGGGCAATTTAATTTCTTTTTAACAAATGAATTTAATTGACTGAAGTTCTATCACATTATCATGAGATTAATCATTCAAACTAAAATTTTTGACAATTTCACGATCAATCTCCTGAGGGGGCACACAATCTGGATTTTCAATTTCTATCAAGAATTATTGAGACTTGATTTAATCTTTGAAATAATGTTGTCTCGACATCATTTCAAAGAGGGGCAAAATGTATACACCTAAAATTGGCTATGAGCAATTAAATTAATATTCTATATTTATTTAATAATTCTTCTTCTATTAAATAGTTAATTTGAAAAGATTAATTCATTTAATTCATTTCGTGTCTTTCTATTAATTAATATTTTATTAATTAATTCATCTATCCTATTCCTCTAGTTAATTAAATATCTAATATTTAATTATTCCTTCTAACCAAGTTAATTAAATATCTAATATTTAATTATCTTCACCAATCAATTAAATATCTAATATTTAATAGTTATTCTCCTATCCTATAGTCTCAAATATTAAATAATTCCTAAATTATTTAAATCCTTTATCCAACTCACCCTCCATCTCCACTTCATCTTCCCTTTGCCAACTCATCAAACATGTGGCTAAAGAAATTAATATTCCTTAAATATTAATTCATGATTTATCCTCAACTTCCAAAATTAATGAAATTGTGTACGTACACATATTTCATAACCATTTCCTTATTCTCTCCAACACCCCCTACATCTTGGGAAGGACTTGAGTCCACTTGTCCTACCATGCCTAAATTTCCTCCAACCATCCCTAGATTCCCTCAGTCAGCAACCCAGTCAAGGTGAGATTAGTGACACTTGTCTTCTCCTTCCCCCTTTCTCTCAACCTTCACCTTTGCTCATAGCCATCCAAATCTGCAGATCTAATCATGACCGTTGATCTAAGCCACATCATCTAATCCTCTCAAAGTCTATAAAATCAAGAGCTTCAGTTGAGAGAGAATTAGTCTTCAAAAAAGAGTTTTCAATCAATCTTATGCATCTATGAGTTCTTGAAGCAATTGGCAAATAGCAAATATCATTTTTATCATATAGTATCATTTAGCATAATCATGTAAGCTTTACATACAATACTATCAGTTAACTACAAGTTATCAGTCCATTCTTCATATGCCATCTTGGAAGCCAATAGTGCATTGTCTGAGAGCACACCATCTGCAACTAGGAACAGTGGAGTTAGGACACAATGAGACATAAGCCATGAAGGTAAAATAGTGTTTTATTTTAATATTTATTTCATGCAGTTTCATTGGTGGATTTTGGATTTCCTGTATGCATTTCCATTGTATTTTGTGAAAATAACTTATTACAGGTAACATTCGGAGGATGAAATTCAAGCTCACACAATTATAATGAAACCTTTGCACCGGTAGCTAGAATTGAGGCAGTCAGATTATTTCTTCCATTTGTAGCTCACAAGAACTGATGAATACTAAGAGGGGGGGTGAATTAGTATACCAAAAAATATTGTACTTAAACACTTTAATAGTCTTGCAGTAAACCGGTAAAATAGTTTCACAAACAAACCGGTTAACACACATGCAAACCAAATAGCAAATAAGGCATTCACCCATAGAAGCACAATCACCATAATACAAGAGATTTTGACGTGGAAACCCAAATGGGAAAAACCACGGTGAGATGAAACTCACAAGTAACTATCTACAGAAGAGTAACCAGACTGGTTAAGGTCATACAATGTTTTTTACCAGAACAGATCCTATTAGGAATCTCAATCTCTGTTGGGAGATAAGTCTGATTAAAGACTACCTTGTGAGAGGATTTTAGATTCATGGATGTGAACCACCTTGTTAGAGGATTTACAATGGCTTTTCTAGGCCTACCCAGTTAAGGGTTTCTGACTTGTCAAAGATGTGAGCAATCAACAAGTGAATGATCTATCAAATGGCACAGTTTGCTTGATTAGATCCATTGTAACTCATTGCTAATGCATTTCAACATTAATTCAGTCTTTAGTAAATCCACACTCTGTTACAGCTCACAGACTTGATCTTCTTAGTTAAGATCGCACATACAAGAACTTCGTCACCCACCAAATACCTAACAGCTACACTAGCATACACACATTCAAAACCCTAGACATGATGTCCTTAAAAGGAATCTGATTTCATGTTGGTCCAATAGGATTACATTGCAAGTTCCTAGGTTCATTATATCTAGACACATTTGGTAACACGTTACAAAAATAACCGTCAAAGTGTCGATGGATGGTAACTCATCACAAAAATATACCGGTTGGTAACTCATCACAGAGTATTACCAGTTTATACAACTTTCTAGTTATCGGTTGGTAACTCAAAGTAATACCGGTTCAATTATAAAATAGATTACCGGTTAACAAAAATTGAAGACTGGGAAAATGATAACTGTCGTTTCTAGCTCCTTTGTTCCACTCTGCTTGAGATCCTTAAACTGCTTGATCTCTTTATGCCACTTGGGTCTTTATACTGCTTGAGATCGGTAAACACTTTCTGCATAACATTGATAGTCTAAAGACTACAACATAATACCGGTTTGGAACCAATACCGGTTGAGTATTATTCATACATTCAAAAACTGATCTCATAGCAAGTGTGTGTCCATCAATGACAATCACAACATAATCATAAAAAATGCCAACAATCTCCCCCTCTGGCATTGATGGCAACACTTAGGAAAATTTTTGACATCTAAGTGTTTTACAACAAAATCATGTCATAATCAAAATTACTCCCCCTAAGCATATACACAATCCCTTTTGTAGACAATACAATGTATACTACTTCCTTACAGAGATAGACATGAAAGTATACATAGCGATGGGTTAGGGTTTGGGATAGACTAGCCTAGTCTATGCTCTTGGATCCTTTCCTTGGATCACCTGGTGCTCTCTACACACCCTAGGGTCTCTAGGACTTCCCTTTTCCTGAGGAATCCCCTGACCATGCCCAATCCACCCACCAATGTGTTGCTTTGCTGCTCCTAAGGTCTCACCTACTCATGAGACTTCAAACCCTTTACTATGGCTAATACGGGCTAATCTTGTTCCATACCTTCCAAGGTCTTAGCAAGGTTGTTTTAGGTCTATTTCATGGTCTATCCACCCATTCATGAGCCCCCAAGAGGTTTCAAGCCTACAACCCCTTACCGATTTCACTATTTTGTGCTTTTGCCTTCAAAAAGGGCTACAAGGATTAGGACCAATTAGGCCTCCTAACCGGTCTTCTAGGGCTCCCTCTCACAAATGATGCACAAACAACCCAATCTCCCAAAAAGGACTACCATTCATTTTGCAAGGACTCAAGTATTTTCTAGGTTTTAGGCCTCCAAGTGTCCGTACACTGTCCTAGGTGGATTTTATGGGTTTTAAGGGTTTTTTTGTGAGGGTTTTTGGGGTCTGCCTTGGTCACAGTGAGTGTTTTGAGTTTTAGCCACCTTGTTTGGATTGGTGGAGCCTCCTCCTTCACCCCAATGATGCTTCACTCACTCCTCTACACTTCCTCCAAAGGATGCACTCCCCACTAATCAACCTTGCTCTCCAAGACCTCTGCACCAACAACCATTCCTAACCAGACACTGTCCAGTCTCGCCTAGGAATGGATCTTTTCTTGGCCTCCTTGCATTTCCAAGGGCCCTGCTCACTTGGGACTATAGTACAGGGTCTTCACATCCATTCCCCATGGTTTCATGGTGGTTCCACAACGGGGAATGGAGTTAAGACTTCATTTACTCAAACCGGTCCAAAACTGGACAGTAAGACTGCGACTTGCAAATTATTTACAAACACACTCAACCGATAAACAAAAAGATAATCTAATCACTCACAATGAAGATATATACACCAAAGAAGACATTTCACACAGGTTTTCTCATGAATCAATCCATTTGCTTGCTCGGTAACCTCATTCAATCTGACTGGTAACCAACTAATAGCCACAGTCAAACTCTTCTCGCTTGGGTCGTACAATCTCTAACATCCAACCCTTTAACTTAGGGTTTGTAACATCTTATACTACCCATACCTCAATCGATGTGCCACATTTAGGGTTTTCCATGCCAATCTAAGGATTTTGACATCATGGTGGAAAAGTTGCTTGACAACTTTTAAAAGTTATCATGCAACTTTTGCAACTTTTGATCAACTTTCCCAATGTTGCTCTTCATGACTCCTAGACCCACAATGGGCCAACCTAAAGACACCACCATGATATAAAGGACCCCTAAACACCTCCACGAAACACCTACCCTCCATTTCCAAGAAAATTACAATCTTGATTTATGACCCCTAAGATCTCCTCTAGGACCCTACCTAGGACCTTTGAGCACATGGCTCATTGTTTTATATAGAATGGCTTCTAAAGAAGCATAACACCAATAAGACAAAGAAAGAGAAAGAGTCTAGAAGGGTTCTCCTGCACCACATAGAATGCATCAAAATTTAAATATAGAATACTACTCCTCCTTTTCAAACAATGACAAAGTACAGCTGAATAATCCCTGTTCCATTAGCATTAAAAACTGATTTAAGGAGTTTATGACAATAAAGAGTGAAACTTGTCAAAAACTAATTTAAAGTCCTGCATAAATGTCTTCATGGATAAAGACCATGATTCAAGCAATGAGGTGGCAACATCATTCTCCATTTGCATTTGATAGACCTGCTCTTCCATGGCATCCAAGGTACTCATCTCCTGAGTGACTATTAGGACATCCAAATTTAGATAGCATTTCTGAAGAATTTGTAGCCTTGGCAGTAGGACCAGTTGAAGTTCCTGCAAATTTCATGTCTGGGTTCTTATCTCTGCCTATATTCTTGCAGACTGGAGTTGAAACCGGTGAGCGATTTGTCCATATGTGGAGAAGGAATCATATGGCGTCTTGAAGGTGCTAATGAATGATTGCATATCAAATTGCAGTTTGTCTATCTAAGCAAGTACATCATCACAGAATAGATGGGGTTGACATATCTTACTAAGTAGTAATTTTCCCTCATCCATTACATCTCTAATGTCCTTCTGTGCCTTCTAAAGTTTTAACCAAAGCTCATTCAACTTCTTCACCAAGGCAGTGTTCAGAGCCTTTTGATGCTCCTTCTTGGCATCTTCTTCTGCAACCTCTTCCAGGCTTTGCACCTGGTCTTCTACAAATGTGCATAGGAGATTCAATTGGGAAAGTGAGGATTCGGTACTGGGGAGGTTTGTACCGGGTATCAAACTGGTAAGAGTGTCCACCGTAGCTTGGATCATGTCTTTCTCCTTCTTCCTCCTTATCACTTCCAGGTATTATTGAGCAACCTGGAGGTCAATGGGACTACTAATGTCAGCCGGTTTGGCTTGACTACCGGTTGCCTTTGGGGTCTCCATCTGAGTGCTCTATGCCACCTCCTCTTTCTCTTTAGCTCTTTTCTTGTCCTCTTCTGCCTTCTTTTTCTCCTCTTCTTTCCGCTTCTCTTCATCTTCCTCCTTCTTCTTCTTCTCCTCTTCCTGCTTCTTCTTCCCCTTTTCCTTTCTCTTCTCCTCTTCCTTTTTCTTTTCCTCTTCCTTTCTCTTCTCCTCTTCCTTTTTCTTCTCCTCTTCCTATTCAGCTTCCTTGTTCTTCTTCTCTTCTTCTTGTTTCCTATTCTCCTCTTCTTTTCTCTTATCTTCCTCTTTTCTCTTCTCTTCCGCTTTTCTCTTCTCTTCTTCCTTTTGCTTCTTTTCCACTTCTGCCTGTTTTCTATTTTCTTCCTCTACCTGTTTTCTTTTGTCTTCCTCCTATTTCTCCTAACCTTTTGTTTCTATTGGTGCATCCGGAGTAACATTTTCAACATTCAAGGCATCAACATCGATTGGGTCCAATTGAGTAGTGATCGGTTCTCCTTCACTGTCATATACTTCATCATGTTGAGTGATTTCCAGTTCTTGCTCAGCCTTTTCATTGGCTTCAGCCACTTGATGCAATATTAAAGCTGATCGAGCAAGGGAGTGGGTATCTTTCACCACTTCCGAAACTTTTCCTTCTAGTAACAAGAGTCTTCTTCTTCTCATAAAGAAGAGGCCCTTATATCTCTCCACCACTTCATACAATTCTGATTTAGGCACATCAGTGAAGTATTGTGCAAATACTTCTTCTCTTATTTCCTGTTCTTTCTCTATGGCAATGCACTATTTGTTATCTAAAGAATTTTATAAAGAATCGGGTGTCTCAGATTTAATTTCTGATGGCCACCGGTCATTAATACATAAATAATTAATGACTTCATGTTCAACTTCTTCCTTTTCATCATTAAAATCATCAAAGCACTCTTTCAAATCACCAAGCACTTTTCTTCTAATATTCTTAATTGTTCTTTGACAATGTGTCAAAAGTTTGTAAGAGGAAATATCAATATTTACCAGTGCAGATGTTGTCGGTTCATTCTTTGTCATTTTCCTCGTTTGCCTAGTCTTCTTAGGCTGTTCTTCAGACACACTATCCTCTGAGTCTGGTGTGTTTCTTTTTTTCTTCTGCTTCCTCTCAAAGACTTTGGCGAGTGCAGCCTCCGGTTTCTTTTTTGCTGGTGACCGCTTGGTCACTTTTGGACTGGCTACAGTAACCAGTGCCGATGTTAAAGCCACTACCTTTCCCTTCTTTACTGAGGGTTATTTAACCAATGTAACCCTTTCTAAATAGGTGTCAGTTCTCTTTTCCTTTGGATCAAGAGGTGAGGCGAGTAGGGTAGAGGCATACCCATCCAACATGTCTTTGCATACAAGTGCACAAATGAAATGATGCATCTTTCTTGATCATCCTGTAGGCGGCATTTACCGTTGTAGCAGAGACAAAGTTGATTCTATTGGCATGGAACATCCAGTAACCTATCACCATACATGCATATTTGACTAGATCATCCTTGATGAAATTGACAGTCATTCCCTGTGAATCGCTCACTGAACCGGTAAGCTTGGTCATTTCCGTCTTACTAATATTCCTTAGGGATGGCACTTCACGGATGTTACAAAAATAGGTGATGACATGAATCGCTTCCGGTGTGATATCATACGTCCACTCTAAGTACATCTTATCACCGTGCACTCTTTTTAAAATGATGCATATGTGGTCATCTGAAAATTCTTCAAGGAAATAGATTGCATTGTGAAGTTTCTTCTTTTCCAGAATGCTAAATTCCAATTTAATCTTTTTGTCCTTCCCGCAAAACAAACTCAACTGAGAATGGATTACTAGAGATCCTAGATCTTCAATCTTACAGTCAATGTAATTGGAAATGCCTTCTTCAACTATGACACTAGCAGGTATTTGAGATAGGGCATTATATTTTGCCTTCCGTTGAATGAAGTCTACTAAATCAACGGGTGCACTAGAACTAGCATGTGATGTGGAAGCAATGATAAACAAAGAATTTTGAAAAATACCTTCGTAAATCAAAATTTAGGGCTCGCAATTTAAACTTTGCTACACACTCCTTCGGTTATTGAAATACCGCTTTGTGTTCTACACTTCTCCAATAAATGTTTGCTTCTAATTCTTCTTCAAGATTTTGTGAATTTCTTCAAATCACAATCCAAATCACTTTTCTTTGCTTAGTGCTTGAAAAAAATTTCGCTCGAGAACTGATAAGTGAAAAATAACTTTGGAAAATTCTTTTAAACAAGTTCTTCACCTACCATAATAAGTGTTCCACTATTAAGGCGTAAACCCTAATTTGCCTTTGACCATTTCCGGTCTTCTGCCAACTAACAGGTATCGCATACCGATTGAGGTCTTTTACTGGTTTAAACCGGGGGTTCGAGATATTTCACCATTTGCTCCCCCTAAGCTTTTTTATGCTTAGTTTGTCGGTTCAACTACTTCCACACTAGGTGCAGAAACTGGTTCTTCTTGAATCACTTCTTTTGGCTTCTTCTTCGAGGTTTTCTTCATATCCACTTGAACAGTTTCAACATCAATCTTTCCTTCCGGAGTGACCGGTATATCATCTGATATATTCTTTCTAGTTCTACAGAATCTTCTTGTATTACCAAGTTTGTTGCAATGATAGCAAACCATTCCAAGTGCTCTCCAAGGTCCATTATTCATGTTTTCATTCTTCCTTCTGCATGTTGCAGTAGTGTGACCATGACCATGTCAAATCACATAGATTTCTCTCCATCCGGTTGCCGCTTGATAGCCACCGCTACCTAACTAATGACTATAGGTATAAAACAGGTTTGGATTCTGGTTCCCAGAGGGTTCAGGAAAAACTCCTTGACTCCTTTGAGGATACCTTCCGGTATTGTGCATAACAGACCTGCATTCAAATGCTCTATGCCCAAACTTGGTGCATGCATAACAATTACCATTGAATCTATTGGGTCTAGGCTTATCGTTTAGAAAATAAGGAAAATTATTGTAAGCCTTACTTCTACATATATTAGCAGTGTGTCCTTCCTTGAGACAATTAAAGCAAACATGTTTGAACTTTTTCTTACCTTTATCCTTTGGTGTCGATTGCTTCTTTGATGCTCCATATTTTATTCCAGAGGTCTCACCTTCCTCATAATCAGAGAAACCTAGTCCATTGGTATTCATTACCGGTTTAGCTGATTCAAGCTTCTACTCTAGCTTGACAGTGCTCTTATTGAATTTGGCAAGTATTTCCTTTGACTTAGTGAGTTCTTTGGAAATAGCAGCATTGGATTCCTTCAAGTTTGCATTCTTAGAGATAGCCAAGTTTAGTTCACCTTGCATTTCTTCTTTTTCCATTTTTCTTTCATGAAGACGAGCAGTAAGTGTACTGATCTCTTGCTTCAGCTTGGAGATCTCATGATCTTTGTCTTTTACCAGATCTTCAGTTTTCCTCCGGTTCACAAGCTCTTGACACATTCAGATAGCCAGTCCTTCCAACTCCTTTCTCAGGTTGGTATTGGATTCATTCAGCTTTTCCACTTCTTGAATTAGGGCTTCCATGTCTGCTTTAGAAGAACTATTTTCAGTTAGCTCCATCAATTTTTCAGCATGCTCTCTTCTTTTTTCCTAAGAGGTCTTATATTTGACTTTAAGTTCATCATAGGCTTTCTCAGTCTAAGTGAGTCGACGAGTAAGTTCCCTCACAGTGTATTCTCCCGTATCTCTTTCCAAGTGGTTAGACTTATAGAAAGGTTGGCTCTGATACCAATTGATGAATAGTAAGAGGGGGGTGAATTAGTATACCAAAAAATACTATACTTAAACACTTTAACAGTCTAGCAGTAAACCAGTAAAATAGTTTCACAAACAAACCAGTTAACACACATGCAAACCAAATAGCAAATAAGGCATTCACCCATAGAAGCACAATCACCATAACACAAGATATTTTGATGTGGAAACCCAAAAGGGAAAAACCACGGTGAGATGAAACTCACAAGTAACTATCTGCAGAATAGTAACCAGACCAGTTAAAGTTGGACCGGTTAAGGTCATACAATGTTCTTTACCAGAACAAATCCTATTAGGAATCTCAATCTCTATTAGGAGATAAGTCCGATTAAAGAATACCTTGTGAGAGGATTTCAAATCCACAGATGTGAACCACATTGTTAGAGGATTTACAAAGGCTTTTATGGGCCTACCCGGTTAAGGGTTTCTGACTTGTCAAAGATGTGAGTAATCAACAAGTGAATGATCTAGCAAATGGCACAGTCTACTTGATTAGATCCATTGTAACTCATTGCTAATGCATTTCACCATTACTTTAGTCTTCAGTAAATCCACACTCTGTTACAGCTCACAGACTTGATCTTCTCAATTAAGATCGCACATACAAGAACTTTGTCACCTACCAAAAACCTAACAGCTACACTCACATACACACATTCAAAACCCTAGATATGATGTCCTTAAAAGGAATTTGATTTCATGTCGGTCCAATAGGATTACATTGCAAGTTCCTAGGTTCATTGTATCTAGACACATTTGGTAACATTACACAAAAATCACCGTCAAAGTGTCGGTGGATGGTAACTCATCACAAAAATATACTGGTTGGTAACTCATCATCGAATATTACTGGTTTATACAACTTTCCAATTATTGGTTGGTAACTCAAAGTAATACCAGTTCAATTATAAAACAGATTACCGGTTGACAAAAATTGAAGATTGGGAAAATGATAACTGTCACTTCTAGCTCCTTTGTTCCGCTCTGCTTGAGATTCTTAAACCGCTTGATCTCTTTATGCCACTTGGGTCTTTACACCGCTTGAGATCGGTAAACACTTTCTGTATAACATTGATAGTTTAAAGACTACAACATAATACCGGTTTGGAACCAATACCGGTTGAGCATAATTCATACATTCAAAAAGTGATCTCATAGCAATTGTGTGTCCATCAATGACAATCACAACATAATCATAAAAAATGCCAACAAAATTGAACCAACATTTGTTATTGAAGTTTGTCAAGATGAACATTGGATTAAAGCAATGGAAGATGAATTAGAAAAAATTGAAAAGAACAATACATGGACATTAGTTTCCTGACCTAAAGATAAAAAAGTAATTGGAACTAAATGGGTATTCAGAAATAAACTTAATGAAGATGGTAAGGTAATCAAGAAAAAAGAAAGATTAGTGTGTAAAGGATATTCATAGAAAGAGGGAATTGATTATGTAGACATCTAAAAATGGTCAACGCTTGTAGAGTCATATTTTAACATTTGTGCATTGCCTTATTTTAGGGTTTTTGTGTCGCATTAACATTTCTTCTATGTTGTGCACTTGGTCTTTATCATTTGCGAGCATCAAGTCCTTCTTCTGCATTCCTCATTTTTCTCGCTTTCGAATTTGGTCTTGTCGATAACAATCTTCAATCATGATTTTGGTTGATCTTATCCTGTCGCATCAATGTGCGTGCTCATTTGGCATATTTTGACATCATCAATTCGATTTCATTTTGGACATCGTCAATCCTAATCGATGATAGAATTAGGGTTTTGTCCTCTTGTCAATCTTGTCATCTTGCGATCGATTCGTCATCGATCCTCATCCTTTTCAATCTCGTCATTTTGTGATCGATTTGTCATCGATCGTTGCTCTTGTCAATCTTGTAATCTTGCAATCAATTCATCATCGATCCTTGTCCTGGTCAATCTTGTCATTTTGCGATCGATTCGTCATCGATCGTTGTCCTTTTCAATCATGTCAATTTGGATCAATTAGTCATTGTTCCTCGTCAATTGGCGCCTATCAATTTGATCTCTTTATCAATCTTGGTCAATTTATCAATCAATCTCAATCATTTATCAGCATTGGTCCTTTGTCAATCAAAATCATGATCAAATCGACCCTGCATCAATTATCTTTTGTCAAGACATAATTGTCGTCCTTGCATTTCTAATTCATCTACTAGGGTTTTATGATTTATTCATTTAATCTTGTTTGTCATTTTCCCCCTAGGTTAAATAATTTATTTTTTTATCCTAAGTCTTCTTGTCACAATTAAATTTTTATTTAATTGGCTAATTAATTCCCCCTCTTTTTGTGAATTAATTAATGAATGAAAAATTATTAATTAATTTACCTAATTTCCATCAATTTCTAATTTCCTAATTTCCAATTCATCTAATTTTCTATTTTCTCCTATTTTTCTAATATTTCCCCTAATTTCATGGGAATGACATTTCAATCTTGTCGTAATTTGTCATAATTTGTCAATCAATCAATTTTGCATAGCAACCTTGTCAATTTTGTCATAATTTGTCAATCAATCAATCTTGCATAGAAAGTGTCAATTTTGTCATAATTTGTCATATTTGTCATTCTTGATTTGAAATTTCCTTTCAAATCTCTTCATGCTAATCTTGTCATCTCTCCAATTTGTCTATAAATTGGATGAATTTCTTCAATCAAAGGATCTGATCAATCAATCACGCTTCTAGTATCCTTACATTGTCATCTCGTCTTGTCAATCTTGCTTTCATGCTATACCTTTGCTTTTGTAGGTGAGATCCACAAACAAAGAAATTTGAAGGAGAAAGAAGGACAATGGAGAATTCTGGAGAAGACATTCATGTTTGGAATGGTTTGCATTTGATTTAAATGTGTTATTTTCAGTATCTCTATTGAATGTTTTTTAGGATTTGTCATTAGAATCTGGTTTTTGTGATTGAGCTAGTCTAGTTTGCTACTTGCTTTGATGTTAATCAAATTCCTATCTACAATTCTTGGTGAACCTAACGTGAACTAACCATTTAACCATGTTTTGAGTGCCTTTTGAGCTGATTTATAGGTGAAAACCCAAGAAATAGGGCAACTCAGGGCTTTCTGGGCACTTATGCGCCTGTGTAGGAGGGATCTGCGCCTGTCTCAAGGCTTTCTACGCCTATGTCAAAGGGATCTGCGCCTATGTCAAGGCATTCTGCGCCTGTGTCAAGGCATTCTATGCCTGTGTAAGGCCAGAAACAGAGGTGAAAATCAATGTTTTTACTTGCAAATTACTTTGTTTTGCATTCTGTTCATATATTTTGGTTTTCTTTGGTACTGACTCTTTGTGCAACACCTTGGCATTACGTGTGACGAAGACTAAGAATGAAACTACTAATAAATCTTATGCAAGACACGGTCAAAGACTTCTATTAAAAACATCTTGCATGTGATTTTTAAAGTAGTTGCACATTTATTTTCCTAAAGGTTAATGAACACCATGCATGCTTTGATTGCTTTTAGTTTGATTGTGTGTTTTAACCCTTAGAATTGGGCCTGCCTCCCGATTTGCCTGGCACTTCGCACAGGCATTGGTGAGAGGGAATGACCCTAAGTGGTGGTGGGCTGAAGCCAAGCTCTTCCAAACCACTCTAAATAACTGTGGATGCAATGAAAGTTGTAGACAACAGGTGCTGGAATGGTATTGCGATGATTTATTCGCCAGATCAATACCCACTCGAATGGATGCCCTTACTAGAAGCTCTTGTTTCAATGCCAAAATCCTTCTATCTGTTGGCTCAGGCATTGTGATACGTGCATGTTGAAGACACCTCTCATGTACTCCTTAGTTAGAGATAGCAAGTTCTTGGGAAGTGATGCCCCTTGAACTCGAAGCTTGGTATGCCTGAGAAGTGAGTGCATTGTAAGGAGGAGCCAGTGCTACCAAGCGTCTAGCTATCCGGCTAACTGTTGTATTTCGGGTAGAGGATTCAACAGATATTGCCCTTTCCAGCCATAGGATTTGTTGTGAATGAGCATGATTGTCTTGGGTCTAAGTCCAAACATCTTGTCTTTTGTGATTGTCAAAAGTGGAATTATACAATTGTCACAAAGTATCATTTGTCGAACAAATCAAAAACATTGTCCAAACAAGGTTGTAAAAAGAGAGCATTCATCCAACAAAATTCAAAACATTTTCAAAATATGGCTTTCAAACACATTGAAATAAAAAAATAAAAAAACTTTGTCTCAACATTCATGTCACTTTAGGCTAGGTTTTGCATAGTCCAACTTAGGTCCTAGGGCATATTGTCATCTACTTTCATTTTAGTCCTTTTCATTGCAAGCGTCCTCATTTTGCACTTAGGTCCAAGATCATTTTCCCTAAGTTTGCATGTCATTGTCATATCCAAGATAGATTTCCATTTAGGTTGCATAGGTTGCATTTCGCATATTCCAAATCATTGGTCTTCACATATCCTTATCATTGCATTGTCATATCATATCCTTAGATCATTTTCATATCATATCCTAAGTCATTTTTATAATCATTGCTTTCTTGTGTGTAGTCTCAAAAACTAGGTTTTGTCATAATTGAGTAATCCAAATCTTTGAATAAACCCTAAGTCATTGTTAGGAAGTCTAGACCTTATCAAACTTTTGTCTTTTTGTCATCAATGTCATTTGGTCAAACCTAGCTTAGTATCCAAGCATATAGGGGAGACATTGTCATTTTGTCCTTTGAGGTCTAGACATCATTTCAATTTCCTAAGGGTCTCATTTTTAGATTTGCATTCCAAAACGTTTGTCAAAATATTGAAAAACAACCAAAAACATAGGTTGCATTCTTGCCATAGATTGCATTTTCGTCTATTTAGGTTGCATTTAGTTGCATATCATACATCATCCTTTAAAAATTCCATTTGCATAGTGACATGCCTGTTGAAACAAGGTCAAAATCTAAGAAGATGGGTGAACCAACATATCAACCCATTGACAACATATCAAACTCACAGTCTCAAACTAATCAAATAGTACAAATTGAAGGTTCATCGAACACATCATTACCACCATATGGAATGGTTCAACTTGGACCACCTCCATTATATGAACCAGTGTTTGTACCCATGAAACTAGGATATGGGAGTGTTCCACCAACACCAAGAGGAAATGCTCCTTTTGATTGGAATCAACTGAACCTGCAACATGAAATTCAAACATTACATGAGGAACAAACTCTTTCACAAGGATTTGGTTCAGATCAAGGCATTCAACAAGAAATAAATCCAAATATTTTACCAGATTCTTCATCAGATTATGATTCTTCCGATGATGTCTATATGTTCCTTAAAGATCCTAAGTTGACAAAAAAGATGGATAAATTCTTGAATAAGGTCTTTAAGATGTTCCCACAAAAATATCTTGACATGATGAGTAATGTGACCTCCTCAAGTGAACAAATCAATGTGCAAAAACAACAAGGCGGTGAGCTGTTAAGTTTCTCTCCACAGCCAAATGAAGAAAATGTGCAACAAGAAACTCAACACACCTTGATGAGTAAATGTGCTTCAAAAACGTTGACAGTGACTATTCCACAAAAGTCACCATTTGAAACAATGAATAATCCAATATTTAATACAACACCTTTTACACAAGATCACATGAAGGCCACACAAATATTGACAGCTATCCCTCAACAAGAAATGATTCCTCGAATAATTACAAGTGGATCAAAATCTAAGATGCAAGAAAGCTTTACGACTGGAATGCCTGATCTTACCAATGTCCAAAACAATTCCACAATGCAACAAAGATCCTATGTCCCATTAAGTTCAATATATTTTCCAAATACTCAAGTACCTGTTATGCAAAATATTGTGACAGATCCTTCGATAATGGCAACACAAAGAGCTACAAATAGTGGTTTGCACCAACAATAAATGTTACAACAATTGAGTAATACACAAAAGGCACAATTGAATGCGCAAACAAGCAATGCACAACAACAACAATATTGCATTCAACAACATGTTGCAGTGTCTTCTGCACCATTACAAGTTAATTCAAACTTGCAACCACCACAGTGGATTGGACAAACAACACAGCAAGCAAATGTGAGTGCCATACCACATCTCAAGGAGAAACAACAAAAACCTCCCAAACAAAGTTTTTTGCAAATGATGGGATTTACATCAGGACAACAACATGTGCCTCCATATGTGCCAAGACAAACAAGTTATCCTACTTCACAACCACAAATGATGTCTGTGCAATATCAACAACATCCTCAATTGCAATGTCAACCTAGGCTACAAACAATGATTCCACCAGAAGAAGCACAACAACAAGGTCAATATCAAGGCATGGCACAACCACCGCAACAAGAGCTGTACCAAGAACATTATATACCAGAGACACCAAAGACAGCAATATCCGAGCATCAACAGCCAAAGGCAAACACTATGTATCGACAAAGAGTACCCACCAGGATCAATGATGAACCTCCAAAATCTGACACAATTGCGCAATAGCTTGAGAAGTTGCAACAACAAGTCAATCCATTGGAAACCAAAGGAACAAAGAAATTGTACACAGATCAAGATTTATGTCCTAATCCATTTGACAAGAGCTTGTACATGCCTCCCTTCCCTAAGCATTTTGAGGCACCTAATTTTGAAAAATATAAAGGGAATGGAAATCCAAAAGACCACATTCGAGCATTTTTCGCAACATGTACTGAAGTGAGTTATGAGGAAACATATTTAATGCTCCTGTTTGCATGAAGTCTCACAGGACAAGCCATGGATTGGTATTCGCATTTGCCAGGGAATATAAAGACTTGGTCCGAATTGGCTCAAAAGTTTATATCTCACTTCACTTTCAACATTGACAGTGAAGTGACCATGTTAGATTTATGCAACACCAAGCAAAAGCAAGGTGAACCATTAGTGACTTTCTTGCAATGATGGCGAAGCTTGTATAGTCATTCTTCCCTAGATATACCTGAAGAACAACAAGTGAACTTATTTATTCAAAATTTGGTCCCAGAAATGATGTATGAACTCAAATTGAAAAGTCCCAGTACCATTGAGAAACTTATTAGGAAAGGGATGAACATTGAAACTGCTCTTGTAGCTAAGGGAATCATTAAGCTCAACAAAGACAGTGACAACACAAATAATTCAGGGGACAGAAATAGATTTTGGTACAAAAACAAGAATGTCACTAATGATGGAGTTGTTGACGCAAGAGCGGTGAATGCAAATCAACCCCCATTCACAATAAAGAAATTGAGTGCTCCTAATATGTCAACTATGGAACAAAATCAAACACCAGCAAGTAATGTTACTCAACAGCCACAATACCAACAATATACTCAACAATATAATCAACAACAAGGTCAGCAACAAAACCAACAACAAAAACCTTTCCGATCAAGGGATGGACCTCCTCGACAGTTTACGCCATTGGGGGAGCCTATTGAGTCAGTAATGAAACAATTAATACAAGCAAAGTTTATCAAGTTACCAAATATCAAGGCAGAACCATTGGTAAAGCTGCATTGGTGGAATGATAATGCATATTGTGAATACCATCAGTCAAAAGGACATAAAAATGCATCATGTTTTCAATTGAAACATATGATTCAAGACTTGCTAGATCAAGGAGTAATTGAGGTAGACCCGCCCAACGCGACCTCTAATACTAATCATACAATTTTCAAAACTCCTTTACTTGATCATGACAAGGGTAAAGCATCTTCTTCAAACTCTACCCAAACAACAAATTATGCAAATACTGGTTATAACAATGTCATCAATTGTTTTCAAGCCTCAAGTGAATATGTTTCCACCCTAAGAATAAAGGGACAAGATCCTTCTTACATAGTCACCACTCGTCGATCCAAAATAGTCCTGAAAGGAGCTCCTGCAGTTCCTCCCAAATCAACTCCTGCGAGTCAGTATAATCTCCTAGATCATCTAGGAAAGACACCTGCACAAATATCAATTCTTGAGTTGTTGAAAATGTCCTCTATGCATCACGCAATCCTAGATAAAGCTTTAATTGAGTCTACTATCCCGACAGACATTGATGTTGACGAGTTTCAAGCCCGAATTGGACATCTAGCTATTTCCCAACACGTCGCCTTTTCTGATAACGATATTTCTCCTGATAAGCTCCCTCATAATGATCCATTACATCTCAAAGTCTTTGTCCATAATTGCAAAATCCGATGAGTCTTGATAGATAGCGGAGCGGGTCTTAACATCTGTACCTTGAGAGTGGTCATTGGTCTTGGTTATACAGAAAATGACATTGATTCTTCTAGAAGGATAACAATCAAAGCATATGATGATGTTGAGCGCCCATCTAAAAGGATAATTTCATTGCCTATTAGAGTCAGTCCAGTGACAAAAAACACCTTCCTGCAGGTCCTAGACCTTGATCTCCCTTACAATATGATTCTTGGCCATCTATGGATCCACGCAATGAAAGCAGTTCCATCTACTTACCATCAATGTTTAAAATATCCTTACAATGGGACTGAGATAACAATTCCAGGAGATCCTAATCCATTTCAATTTTGTGCTAATCTAAAAGATTCCCCGAAGCAACAAGTCTCAGTCAATAGAGAGGCCCACTCACATAATTATGTGGATCCTAATGAATTGTTAGATGTTGTCAAAGGAAAATTGAAGATACAGGACCAAGGATGTGGAGAGTATTCAATGGCTCAAACATTCCTCATTGGGAATTTACCAATATCTCCAAAATGACATGGAAAACCACATTTGTTGCAAAAGGAACCTAAGATAGTCATTCAATATCAGCCCACTACATTTACAAGATGGGGTGAACTTGACAAAGAAACTTTGGACGATGATGTCATAGATTGGCTTTATAAGGATCCAACTAAGACACCACCTGTCAAGTTGCCGGTGGAGCGGTACGGAAAAGGGTTGACTATGCTATAGAAAAAGGGATATGATGGTTGCAGTGGCTTGGGCCCTGACAAGAAAGGAAGGCTAGAACCTATTATACCCAAGATGCGACCTCCAACTTTAGGGTTAGGTTTTGTACCATTGTGAATTGGACCCTCGTCTACCAAAGTGACTACATGTGAAAAGGGGTGTGACTCTGATGATGAAACAACACCTAAGGATACCTGACCTAAAACTAATTCCAATGAATGGGAGTGGAGTTCCTTTTCTTCTAGCTCCTATGCCCTTGACAATATTTTCCTTGACCCTGATGATTTACCCATGGAAGACAAACATGAAATAACTCCCCCTCCTAATACTTGTCCTAATGCTTGGATAGAGTCATTCTGGGACCCAAGCTCTGAATTAGATACTAGCAGTTCAGACAATGATACCACAGACGTTTACATTTTTACCATCTCGGCCCTCTCTCTCCTTACAACCGATGATGACATGCCTCTCATCTATCCACAGCTTATCCAACATGACCAACAAGAACCACTCACATTAGATTGTTTTCAAAATGACGAAGCAATTGCCGAATTTCTAGGACTCCGAGAAGGCATACCACAAGGTGATCATAAAGTAGGATTTACTATTGATCTAGATTCCATAGCATATTTTGGGGAGTCAACTCCATCTTCTATTCATAAGAATGAAAAAGAAAAAGTAAAAAATCAAAAGAATAGGTCTTTGATTGAAAACTGTAAGGCGCTCTCTGACCATGAAAAAGTAAAAATAAAAGACGTACCCGCGGGTGAAAACCTCTCTGAGGCGCCCAAAGGTGGAAGATTGGACATACCCCTATCAAGTCAGGATAAATCAACATTGCTTGTGGAAATGACCGAAGAAATAAATTTGGGTACACCTGACAACCCTAAGGTCATTCATTTCGCTGCTTCTCTATCAAAATAGGAAAAGATAGATTTTGTCAATTTCTTTCTTGAGAAAAAGATCAGTTTTGCGTGGTCCTATGCAGATATGCCCAGCCTTGATCTAGAATTAGTCCTTCATCACTTGCCATTAAAATCAGATGCCAAGCCTATCAAATAGAAACTCAGAAAGATTCATCCCTAGATGGCTCTCTTGGTCAAGGTAGAACTAAAAAAATTATCAGATGTGGGCTTTATCAGACCCATTGATTATGCAAACTAGATTTCAAATTCGGTACCAGTTAGCAAAGTAACTAGGGGCATCAAAATCTGTATGGACTTTAGGGATCTCAATAAAGCATGCCCTAAAGATGACTTTCCACTACCAAATATAGACGTCATAATTGACATGACTGCTGGATATGAGATGCTATCATTGATGGATGGTTTCTCCAGATATAACCAAATTTGCATTGCTCCTGAAGATTAACATAAGACTGCATTCACATTTGCTTGGGGTACCTACTACTGGAATGTGATGCCCTTCGGTCTTAAAAATGCTGGAGCAACATATCAAAGAGCTATGATGACAATTTTCCATGATTTTATGCATACTTTGATGGAAGACTATGTTGATGACTTATTATGCAAATCCGTCACAAGAGATAGTCATCTAGCCATCCTGGGCCCAATCTTTGACCGAATGGAAACCTACAAGCTCAGACTCAACCCAAAGAAGTGTGTCTTTGGTGTCATAGCCGGTAAATTATTAGGGTACATTGTTTTTCATAGAGGCATCAAAGTCGACCCTGCCAAGGTTAAAGCAATAATGGATATGCCTCCTCCTTCCAATCTCCATCAACTAAGAAGTCTAAAAGGAAAGCTACAGTTAATTTGCCAATTTATAGCTCAATTAGCAGACAAATGTCATCCCTTCCAACATTTATTGCATAAAGGTGTCACTTTTAAATGGACTAAGCAATGTCAATCAGTATTTCAAACTCTCAAGGATTATCTACTGTCACCACCTATTCTAATGCCTCCTATAGAAGGGAAGCCATTTATATTGTATATTTTTGCAACTGAAACGGCACTGGGAGTTCTCTTAGCCCAACAGGATGAGACAGGCAAAGAACGGGCTATTTATTATATCAGTTGGACACTAGTGGGCTATGAGCTGAATTATTCAACTATTGAACGGGCATGTTTAGCAGTGGTCTTTGCAACACAGAAGCTTCGACACTATATGTTAAATCATCAAACATTGTTAGTTGCAAAAATTGATCCCTTGAAATACTTGCTTAGTAGGGCAGCTTTGATAGGTCGCCTAGCAAAGTGGGTTATGATCCTTAGTGAGTTTGATATTGAGTACATTCAATGAAAGGCAATAAAAGGACAAATCATAGCGGATCAACTTGTCGAGGCTCCTATTTATGATGATCATCCCATGTTGACAGATTTTTCAGATGAATCAGTCTTTGCTCTCATGTCTTCTAATGAATGGAAATTATATTTTGATGGATCCTGTATATGGTGAAAATGGATAGCAATAATAACAATATTGAAAGACTAAATGAATTCAACCACCAAACCCTAGCCTAACAACAACAAAGATCCACCATAACATATGAAGATTACCTAAGACAATGTAAATCAAATGAAATCACAAAGATTATACCATCACATGTCCAATAGGGTTTTGATCTCCATTCTTCCTATCTCCATTGATCTTGCTTGATATATTTGCTCTCAGATTTTTATGTGCACAAGAGCTCAACAAAGAACGGAATGTGGTTGCAAGTAGGATCATAGTGTAGTCAATTGATCAAGTCATTAGTCATTAGGGTTTGACAATGAAGGAAGCATCTCCTTAAATAGAAGACACAATAAGAAATGGAGGGATAAGATTGAGAGGTGTAAAAGGAGGTCGGCTAGGATTAGAGGGTAGGTAGAAGAAATACCAAAATAATGAAAGAGGTAGGTAGTGTAGGAATTAGGAGATGAATGACATGTGTCATGTGTAGAAAAAGATAATGAATTAATTAAATAAATAAAGATTTATTTAATTAATAGAAGAATAAGGATAATTAAATAAATAAAAATATTTATTTAATTTAGGAAAAGGATAATTTAAATAAATAAATGTATTTATTTAAATGAGAAATAAGGCTAGAAGAGGATAAATGAATTAATTAAATAAATAAAGATTTATTTAATTAATAGAAGAATTAGGCTTAGATAATTAAATAAATAAAATATTTATTTAATTAGACTGGACAATTTTAGGTGTCTACAGATCCCATACCAAATTTGGGTCCGGAGTAGGTATATTGTTTGTCACCCCTCAAGGTGATGCTATTCCCAAATCATACAGAATAACTTTCCATTGTACCAATAATGTTGCAGAATATGAAGCTCTGGTCACAAGACTCTGAGTAGCGATCCACTAGAACATCACACATTTGTAAATCTATGGAGATTCCCAGTTAGTCATCCGTCAAGTGAATGATGACTATGAAACAAAAGATGAAAAGCTTATTCCCTACAAGCATATGGTGGATTTCTTCAAGACAAAATTTACAGCTATCCATTTCAGTCAAGTTCCAAGAATTCAAAACAAGTCGGCAGATGCGATGGCCACTATTGCTTCCATGTTAAATATGCCCCACAATATGGACAGATGTGAATTTTTGGTCGAACAGTTGCTTGTCCCTTCTTTTGAAATTTCGACAGCAGATGTGATGTGTGTTATTGTTGGGCCTAATTCCCCATGGTACAATGACATCTATCAATATTTGAAATCCCAAACCCTACCACCTAACTTTTCCTCTAACCAACGTTGAGCCTTCATCTGCCAGATAGCCAAATATGTCATCATCGTCGACACCCTTATCATCATTCCTTTGACCAAACCCTCCTCAGGTGTTTGGATTCTGACGAAGCACAAACGACTTTACATGAGGTTCATGATGGTATATGTGGGGGCCATTTCAATGGTCTGAGCTTAGCCAAAAAGTTGGTTCGTGTTGGGTACTATTGGCCCACTATGGAAAAGGATGTTCATGATTTTGTCAAGAAGTGCTACAAATGCCAAATCCATGGAAATTACATTCATGCGCCAGCCCAAGAGCTTCATTCTGTCATATCTCTGTGGCCCTTTTCTCAATGGGGATTGGATCTTATTGGCAAGATTCACCCGACATCTGCAAATGGACACAAGTTTATCATTACAACCACAGAGTACTTTACAAAATGGATCGAGGCTATTCCTATGACCTACATCACCGGTGTGCAAATTTCAAAATTCCTACTGAATTATATCATATGTAGATATGGGGTTCCCCTTGCAATAGTCACAGATAATGGCCAACCATTCAAGAATAAAGATGTCAAGGAACTCTGTGAAAAGTTTCACATCCAACACCGTTTCTCTAGCCCTTACTATCCACAAGGTAATGGTCAAGTCGAAGCATCAAATAAAACCATTATCAAGATCCTGAAAAGGTTGTCAATGATGCTAGTCAAGATTGGCATGTACAGTTGAATCCAACACTATGGGCTTATCGCACTTCCATCCGCACACCTACTGGCGCAACACCTTTTTCTTTGGTGTATGGTGCGGAAGCCATTTTACCTTTGGAAGTAGAAATTCCCTCTTTGCGTGTTTCCCTGCAACATTTGATTGATGATGAGACGCATAGAGTCTCTCGGTTGCATCAGCTTGAGATGTTAGATGAGAAATGTCAGACAACCCTGACACATTTGCAAGCATATCAAAACCGTCTCCGTCGCTCTTATAATAAGAATGTCAAAGGGCGACACTTCGAAGTGGGAGATCTAGTTTTAAAGGCAAACCCCAAGAATGCACAATCTACTGACATCATCAAAGGAAAGTTTGAACCTAATTGGGTTGGGCCTTTCATAGTTACTGCAGCCTATGGCTCGGGGGCATATCAGCTTGCAACCCCAGAAGGTGAACCTTTGTCTGATCCTGTAAATAGCATGCACCTTTGCAAGTACTAGGCATAGTTTTTTTGTCAGCAATTCTTCAAATATGATCCTGAAAAAATATTTTAAAAATCAAAAAAGCCCAACAAAATACAAAAAAAAGTGAAAAATTGAAAAGAACAAAAAAAGTAAAGAAAAATAATTCGCCCTCTAGTGCAAACCTGGCAAACAGGTGCTTTGGGCAAGTACCATGGTGAAAGCCTGGTAAACAGGCGCCATGTGTAAAAGATTATTGCTCCGTCATCTATGATGACCCTACAGCTTTATCACGCTTATCCTTGTCCTGACCCATTGTTCTGTTCTAGGCCTGTGCGTGGTCAACATCATTGTCTTGCATACTTAGGTTTCCAGTCCTTGTGCATATGTTTCGGTCTTGGTCACTGCATATATTTTTCAAATGTTCATTGGGTGCGCGCCCCTTGTCATGATCAATTACTGGAGCTTTCAACTTGCAAAATGTCCTGAAAAAAAAAATCCAAAAAAATTTGAAAAATGTCTTGAAAAAATCCAAAAAAATCAAATAATGTCTTGAAAAAATCCCTAAAAAGTCATATAAAGTCCTGAAAAATGAACAAAAAAATGGTAAAAACTCAAAAAAACAAAACAAAAATATCCCCTTTGTGCATAGACCGATCGCTGAGCATACATCCAACGGCAATCAACCACACACTACGCTTTAATAAAAATCATGCATTAACAGATGAACTTTTAAATCAAACCAGATATGCAAACTGATCAAAATTGTCACATCAATCCAAATAGCATCAACATTACCATTTGTCCTTGTTACTATTATCATGGGTCTTATACAAGGTGTGGTATACTTGAAACCAAACTGTGTCCTGTCTTAGACGGGGTACCGCATTCCCTGAAACCAGACAACATGATCATTCTTGTTTTCCACCTTTAACAATGGCGATCAAACTATTTGTTTGACTTGGTCGAATTTGTGAGTCTTATCTTTTTACTGATTTATCTTTGGCTTCGATTATGTTCCTATGTTGCTCGAGGATGTCACTGAGTGATTTAGAGTGATTGGGATGGTTCATGGTACCTTTTGTTTTTTTGTTGTGTTTGCTGTTTGTGGAATGTTTGTCACAAACTGGGGCAACTATATCATTGGGTGTCTGTGATAAGTACGTTCGCTCTGTGAACGCCGCACATACCTCGACCCTTGATGTATGCACCCTAGGATGATTCACTCATTCCTTGTGTGCGATGTGTATGTCTTACACAAAGGGATTGCATTATCACTCTGGCCTTCATTGCCATGTTGCACCACATCCATTTTGCCATATCAAATAAAGGTTCTCACCTACTTCTATGCATTGGTGAAAGCAAGTTTTTCTTCATCTCTAACTGTCCTCTGTCTCATTTCTTCTTACTAACATTTCTTCCATTAGTTTGGGTAGTCAGTTCGGTCTAGTGCTCCGCTCTCCAAAAACATAAGCGACATCCTGCATTCATTGATTAGTACATTTACATTATATCAAGCATTTTATCCATTTCATATTATAAATGAATCAAAAAACACATAAAAATATATTCATACATGTTCCACAATGGTACATAAATAGTGCATAAGCCATCCATACATGGAAAGTAAACATAAGCCATAACACATTGCATCTCATCATATAGCTACATATCATATCATATATCCAAACAATATCGGAGTACAAAATTGGACTGTCTGTCCTAAGTATGGCCCGCAGGCTGAGAACATAATGTCAAACTATATATGTCCCGTCATAAGGAGCATGTGCCTCTATCACTGGGTGCTCCCTCTGTCCTCCTCATCCCTGCCATGTCTCACAGATGATGTCCCTCCTATCACTGGTCCTGGCTGTGGTGGTCTCCTAGGTCCACTCACCCCCATGTTGCTCATTGACCTCCAAGAGCGTGGCCTGCTCTCTGTCCTCGATCGTGCCCAATATGACGCTGCTCTCTGCTCTGGTGGAACTGCACTCTCATATAGTGTCCTCCAATGGCATATCTCCTCTCTAGTCTCTACCAACATCTGTGCCATCTCACATGCACTGGCATCCCTAATCGACCCAATATACTCGGTCACTCTCTGATCTGCTTGCTGTGCCTAGGCTATTGTTGTATCTCAAGCCACTATAAGTCTGGCTATCTCTGCTCTGAACTAATCTTGCTCTGTCCTCAAGATAGCATTATGTCTCTCTAATGTCACAATGTGATCCTCCTGACTCGCTATGGTGGCCCTACATATCTCCATCTCCTCTATGCTAACTGTCTCTGACTCTATGGGTATATCCTGCAATACCTCCTGATTGGCTGGATCTAGCCCATCATCCCCTCCATCCTCATCCCCTCCGTCCTCCTCATCCCCTCCATCCTCATCATCTCCCTCATCCTCATCTCTATCCTTGTCATCCCCCTCATCCTCCTCATTCTCATCATCTCCCTCCTCCTCTCTAGCGAGTGGGAAGTCCTCATGTCTCCTCGGTACCGGAATATCAGGATCTATCAATGGCACAGGCCATCATCGTGCAAACCATCGCTCATACTCCTCTATCGTCCTGGCATCCACAACATCTGATCTCCAATCCCACTGTCTCTATTGTAGCTATGTGAACTCGGCATATGCTATGTGTGGCTGAATCATCCTCCCTCACTGACTCATCTCTCTATGAGATCGGGCAAAGTGTGCAGTCCCTCTTGGTACATCCTGCCTCTCTCCAAACTATCATCTGACTCTCTCTAGCAGGTACATCTCAATCACTCTCTAGTGATTCACTGGTCGCCCAATCAGGTACCTCTCCTATCTACAATATGGTAGCTCATCACTATCATCTAACCATCCAGGGCAATCCTAATATGGCCTCCATGTGAACTCTCTCAATCTGTCTAGCTCATGTTGCCAATACAATATGTATCCAAACAGACCCTATCTTAGTGCTCCCCCATAGCAGTACACATATGGTCGATGTGGTACTACCTGTCTCTCTGCAATTGGTCGACATATGGCTATGTGCTCAAATGCCCATACCTGTAATAGTGTGACCCCACAGCTTAAAGTCTGCACTCCCTGATATGCTATCTGATGTAGTTGAAAATATAGCATAGCAAGCACACATGGTCCCCATGCATATACAGTCCCCTCCGTCGCCATCCACTCTAGCACTCTTCCCCATCCAATAGGGAATTCATGTCCTCATCTGTCTCCTGCTAATAGGCATGCTAAAACCACTGCTATCACCACACATTGTTGATCGTACTCTGTTGCCATGGTCTCCCAACCAATCTCCCTCTCTACAATATCCAGATCATTTGCGTCGCACTCGAATAATCTGCACAATGCATCTCTCCCTGTCACTGGGTCATATTCTATCATCTCTCCATGAATTGGAATTTGGAGGATACACCACACGTCCTCTAATGTCACAGTCGCCTCTCCAGTCACCAGATGGAAAGAGGAA
Source organism: Cryptomeria japonica (assembly GCF_030272615.1). Classification (NCBI taxonomy): domain Eukaryota; kingdom Viridiplantae; phylum Streptophyta; class Pinopsida; order Cupressales; family Cupressaceae; genus Cryptomeria; species Cryptomeria japonica. The sequence goes on along the minus strand of NC_081406.1, from coordinate 675,452,226 downwards.
GTCTCTGAATGCCATCGCTCTGCCAATGCGGTAAGCAGTCCTATGTTTGCCCTAATCTCGGGCATGAATGTAATATAGTATAATCCAAGTCCTGCTAATATATCTCTATCCGTGCTCCTGAGTCTATGTCGCAACATGAAGCAGTCGGGTCTGTTCTCCCGTGTAATCAATGGATACTATCGACTTTGCATCACAATTGGGGCACAAATTTGTCAGTTTTAGGGTTTTCTCCTAAGGGCTACATTTCCTTATTTCATGCACAAATCAAGGTGTTTCTAATCTATTTCGACCTATCCTATCCTTATCCCCCCTTTCGGGATCATCCGCGTGCTATTTTCGATCAAATTAGGGTCCTCAATGCACAACTGCGCCTGTGTACCCTGTCTTGCACCTGTGCAACATCAAGCTGTGCCTGTGTACCCTACACAGGCACAGAACATCCTACACAAGCATAGAATGCACCCACACAGGCGTAGAAGTCCTTTTTTTCATTCCCTGTGGGCCCTGCAATGTCTCGCAAGCAAGCAAAATTCATGAAATTGACAATATGGGTTTTTGAGATACATATCGCTACTCCCATGTCATCCGATTGTTTGTAGGTGCGTACATGTTCCCCGAGGTGATCTGCCATTGGAATGTTCGCCATCTCTATGCAAGGGTCCTTTTCCAAAGCAACAGATCCTCCACTTTGGCTAGTGCAAATGAGCTCTTTTCCTTCTCCTTGTGTCATTTATAGATCTTTGTTAGTGCATAGATGGACATGCACCCTCTCCATCTTATGTTGGTCGAGGTCTTTTACACCTTCCATTGCTTGTCATCCGTGCATCCGACCTTCAATTTTCAATCCATTTGGTTCTATCCTTTTCTATCATTCTTATCAATCAATTGGCCTCTTTTCTGGATGTTTCCAGCCAATTCCTCGAGGGGGCATGCATATGTCATTGTTATTGTCTGGGGCATTTTCATTATTGTTCTTTGAAATAATGCTTAGAATCGCATTGTCTCAAAGAGGGGCAAAATGTAGACATCTAAAAATGGTCAACGCTTGCGGAGTCATATTTTAAGATTTGCGCATTACCTTATTTTAGGGTTTTTGTGTCACATTAACATTTCTTCTATGTTATGCACTTGGTCTTTATCATTTGCGAGCATCGAGTCCTTCTTCTACATTCCTCATTTTTCTCACTTTCGAATTTGGTCTTGTCGATAACAATCTTCAGTCATGATTTTGGTTGATCTTATCTTGTCGCATCAATGTGCGTGCTCATTTGGCATATTTTGACATCGTCAATTCAATTTCATTTTGGACATCGTCAATCCTAATCGATGATAGAATTAGGGTTTTGTCCTCTTGTCAATCTTGTCATCTTGCGATTGATTCGTCATCGATCCTCGTCATTTTGTGATCGATTTGTCATCGATCGTTGTTTTTGTCAATCTTGTAATCTTGCAATCGATTCATCATCGATCCTTGTCCTGGTCAATCTTGTCATTTTGCGATCGATTCGTCATCGATCATTGTCCTTTTCAATCGTGTCAATTTGGATCAATTAGTCATTGTTCCTCATCAATTGGCGCCTATCAATTTGATCTCTTTATCAATCTTGGTCAATTTATCAATCAATCTCAATCATTTATCAGCATTGGTCCTTTGTCAATCAAAATCATGATCAAATCGACCCTGCATCAATTATCTTTTATCAAGACATAATTGTCGTCCTTGCATTTCTAATTCATCTACTAGGGTTTTATGATTTATTCATTTAATCTTGTTTGTCATTTTCCCTCTAGGTTAAATAATTTATTTTTTTATCCTAAGTCTTCTTGTCACAATTAAATTTTTATTTAATTGGCTAATTAATTCCCCCTCTTTTTGTGAATTAATTAATGAATGAAAAATTATTAATTAATTTACCTAATTTCCATCAATTTCTAATTTCCTAATTTCCAATTCATCTAATTTTCTATTTTCTCCTATTTTTCTAATATTTCCCCTAATTTCATGGGAATGACATTTCAATCTTGTCGTAATTTGTCATAATTTGTCAATCAATCAATTTTGCATAGCAACCTTGTCAATTTTGTCATAATTTGTAAATCAATCAATCTTGCATAGAAAGTGTCAATTTTGTCATAATTTGTCATATTTGTCATTCTTGATTTGAAATTTCCTTTCAAATCTCTTCATGCTAATCTTGTCATCTCTCCAATTTGTCTATAAATTGGATGAATTTCTTCAATCAAAGGATCTAATCAATCAATCACGCTTCTAGTATCCTTACGCTGTCATCTCATCTTGTCAATCTTGCTTTCATGCTATACCTTTGCATTTGTAGGTGAGATCCACAAACAAAGCAATTTGAAGGAGAAAGAATGACAATGGAGAATTCTGGAGAAGACATTCATGTTTGGAATGGTTTGCATTTGATTTAAATGTCTTATTTTCAGTATCTCTATTGAATGTTTTTTAGGATTTGTCATTGCAATCTTGTTTTTGTGATTGCGCTAGTCTAATTTGCTACTTGCTTTGATGGTTTCCAAATTCCTATCTATAGATTATAATGAAACCTTTGCACCGGTAGCTAGAATTGAGCCAGTCGGATTATTGCTTGCATTTGCAGCTCACAAGAACTATAAAGTATATCAGATGGATGTAAAATGTGCATTTTTGAATGGTGATATTGAAGAGGAAGTTTACATTGAACAACCTGATGGATTTTCATTGACAAATAATGAAGATATGGTTTGCAGATTAAGGAAAGCTTTGTCTGGAGTGAAGCAAGCTCCTAGAGCTTGGTATGCTAGATTAGAAAAATATATTTTGAAGCTTGGTTACACTAAAGGTAATGCTGACAATAACTTATATTTCAAAGGGACTAATGATGACATCTTGGTTATTGAAGTTTTTTTTTATGGTATCATTTTTGGAGGAGAAGATGGATTATGTAAAGACTTTGCTAATGAGATGCAGGAACAATTTGAAATGTCTATGATTGGGGAGATAAAATTATTTATAGGATTGTAGATTTCACAGACTAATAAAGGTATATTCATATGTCAAATAAAATACTTGAAGGAAATATTGAAGAAATTTGGTATGGAAAATTCCAAACCGGTACTCCTATGACTACAATTGACAAATTGACATTGAAGGATGATTCAGCTCTTGTTAATTTGACAAGATATAAATCCATGATTGGAGGTTTACTGTATTTGACACAAAGAAGACCTGATATAATGAATGCAATATGTATTGTTTCAAGATTTCAGAGTAATCCTAAAATAAAATCATGAATTGAAAGTAAAAAGGATTTCCTGGTATCTACAAGGCACAACAAATCTAGGTTTATGGTATCCTAAAGATGAAAATTTTGATTTATGTGCATACACTGATGCAAATTGGGCAGGAGATGTAGATGACAGAAAGAGAACCACTGGCAGAGCATTCTTTCTTGGTAGCAGATTGATTTCATGGTTGAGCAAGAAATAGAGTTGTACATCATTATCAACAACATAATCATAATATGTTGCAGCATCAGCTAATTGTACTCAGGTATTATGGATTAAGTAAATGTTGAAGGACATCAAGGTAAAATGCAAAGAACCTATAATCATTTATTGTGATAATTCAACAGAAATTGATATATCAAAGAATCTGGTATTCCACTCTAAGAGTAAACATGTTTCTATCAAATATAATTTTCTGAAAGAGAATGTTGAAGCAAAAGAAGTAAGATTGGTTTATGTGAATACTAAAGAGCGTATTGCAGATATCATTACTAAGCCTTTGCCTAAGGAAACTTTTGAATATCTCAAAGAGTAGCTTGGGGTAATACCCTCACCGGTAGAGACTTAGACAGTTGAATATTGGCATCAAACTCACAAAAATAATAGAGAAACCTTTTTCCGGCTTTGATGGAGGAGAGCTACTGCTCAAGGGGAGTAGTTGGTTATAACATTTGGTCATTGTAATTGGTTGTATGTTCTATTATTTGTACTGCTTTGGCATTTGATGTCAAAGGGGGAGAGATATCTATGGAAAAACTTTGTATGTAGGAAACATTATCCTAGGGGAGAGAGATTATTCATTGAGGGAAAGATATATTTCTAGTATTGATCTATTCTAGAGATTGTTGGTTTTTGGTTTTTTGCATTCTGTTTTGAAACTTAGATGTTTTTCCATCTTGTGTTGCCATCAATGCCAAAGGGGGAGATTGGTTGTATTATGGATGTGTTGCATTAGTTTTGTCATTGATGTCAACAATTATCCTTCTGTAGATCTTTGGTTATGTTGAACCAACACATTGTGTTCATCGGCATGTTCAGTGACCTATGCACAGTCACCGGTATATTGTTCACCGGCACTAAGGATGACTTGTTATCATCTGCATATCACTTGGTTATGTTGAAGACATGGTTTGGATACTTAGTTTTTGTATTTTGGTTAATGGTCTAAATGGGTTAACATATTTGTTGTTACTGGCAAATTGGTCTAAGTTATTAACCAGTATGCATTATCTATTCCAGATCAACATGACACTTTATGGAGATGATTTATTAATTGGATATTGTTTTAAATGTATTGAGTCGGCATGATGCATCACATCTTGACTTATTTGTAATTGATTTTATTGTAATATTTTTAATGAGCCGACCTACACATTTGGTCTTAGGTTTTGGTATATATGTAAGATCTCATTTGTAAGATGAAATGAAGTAGAGGATATATGGTATGTAAGGTTATGGTATTATAACATGGTATGTGCAAATATTGAAGATCATATGAGCATACCATAGAGAAGGTTCAAGGAAGGTTTGAAGGTGATTATAAAATCTTAACCGGTATTGAATCCAACATTGGGGATGCTACTTTGATCAGTACATTATCATTGGATTTAACCATCCAATTGTAGTCAGTGTGACTCCTATTTTTTGATTGAGTAGTGAGCTCTAGGTGGTTGGCCTTTATGCATGTATAGGCCCCATTTTTATACACATACTATCTGCAGTACTATCATCTGATTGTGGACAAGGTTTCCCACCGTGGTTTTTCCCCTTACAAGGTTTCCACGTACAAATCTTTGTGTTATGTGTTGTGGAAGTTGTTTCTCTCTATGTTTTATGCATTAAGTTTCATCGGTATTAATATTAACTGCTAATCTGTCAACTGGCACTAAATTTGGTTACCGGTATTAAGTATCAAGTTTGATTAATTTATATTTGGTTTGTAATTCATGGTCAACTAATTCACCCCCCCCCCCTCTCAGTTGCCTCTCGGGTCCTAACATATAGACCTAACACTAATCAGAGATATATGCCTAGAATATTTCAAGGTTATTGTTACACATGCAATATGTATGGGTATAGATCTGTTGAATGTAGGTATGGAGCAAATAATTCTACTCCTTAGATGAATCAGAGGTATGTTGGTGATTGGAAAAGGAATTTAAATGACCGGAGAAGTCCAAATTGGCAAAGACCCTATGCTAACCGGTCTAGTCCCTATGAGATGGAGAAGAGAATGAATGTGGTGTGCACAATCTATAATAACTTTGGTCATGTGGCTATGAATGATAGAAGAAGTACTAGCAGAGGAAATGTTGGACCTTGGAGAGCTTCTAGTATGGCTTATTATCATTGTCATAAATCGGGACATATGGCAAAGTTTTGCAAAGCTAAAGTGAACAAACCGATGAATCAATTAGGTGACCGGAAAGGGAAGATGAAAGTTGATGTGGAGGAGACTAGAGAAAAAATAAATAGACTCTGGAAAAAAAAGGATGATGAGGTAACTAAAGTAAAATCGTCTGAAGATCCTATTTCTTCACCTAATGTGGAGAACCCTTCACCGGCAAACTAAGTTGTCTATACAACTTAGGGGGGACTTAATGTTAGATCTATTTCCGAACCCCCTAAAGGAACATAGGGCATGTTAAATCTGCATACTTTGATGTAATATGATGTTAAGAAGTGATTATTTGATCAAATGGATAGGTTTGATGTGTTATGTGAACCTATATTGTGTTTTAAGACATTTTAAGGTTTTACAGGTAAAGGCATTTAATGTGGTAGATAATGGGCAAATAAAATAAACTTTTTAAATTTTATTTGTCACATTACATTTCTATGAGCACTTGGAGAGCGAATAGAGAACAATAGAATTTGTGTTTGCGGTATCTAAATTGTTTGACAAAGATTTGAAGTGATCTAGTGTGATTTGTGATTAGCAATCGGTTTGGAGAACTTCATCGGTGTCTGAAACCCTAGGGCAGAAGCGAGAAATGGTATTTTTCAGGAATCTTGTTATCTATTTCTGAAGAGTGATTTGTTGGAAATGGATACACCACATCTAGTTTCTGTTACCGATAGGTCACGACCAAAATTCACAAGACATCCATTTAAATCTGAAGAAACTGATCCCATTGGAGCCTTATCTATAGTACCCTATGGTATATTATATGTTGAAGATGTTATATCATTTTACCATTGCAAAGTGGAAGATTTGGGTATGGTTGCTATTTCCGATCAATATAGAGCACCATGTGATGAAAATGGTATCTTGAAGGAACAACACAAGAAGGTTACTGACAAAGGGTTTCATCATGCACTTAGCTTCATTGATGATTTTGTTGATGAACATGTTAGATATGTGCTTAGCAGGATACATGATCAGTTTATGTGGCTTGACCAACCACATAAAATCTCTAAGGAATCTATTCACGTAGTCACCGAACTTTGTGCAACCAGTGAAGTCCCTTTACTGAGATCCATTCTAAATAATGATGTAGAAAAGCTAATAGGATCCAAATGGGATGGCAAAGCTATGACAGTGAACAAAATCAGTGATTCGGTAGTGAAATATGATTCAATGATGATTTGTTACAGGGTATACTACTCAAGCATAATGAGCAGTATACCGGTAGTTGCTATTCATACTGCTTACTAGATGATCATAGAAGATGTTGATTATGATCTATCTAAAGCACTAAAAATTCAATTGATGTTGAACCTAGAGGCCATTAAGAAGGACAAAAGACTGAGGTTCAAATTTGGTCAACTCATTCTTGGTCTATTCTTTTATTTTAAAAATTCTTTATATTCAACGGATTGGAGGCACTCCTGCTTTAATGCAAATGAAGAATAGCATTAGGATGCTAGGTAATGATTTTGATAAGATTGCATGGAGATACTTCAAGGATTTTTAGAAGAAAATGCATGCAAGAGAAAGGATACCGACAGAGGTAGTTAACCGATATGATAAAATAATTTATTTTATGGTTGACACAAACACTTGTATGATCGAAGTTGTAGAACCTTGAACTACTTGGGTTATGCCCATGGGGTATGTAGTTGATAAAGATATGTTGACCATCTACTTGGACAACCGGTTAATTTCACAGCAAAATGTCTTGACACTTACAAGGAGAAATACCTTCAAGTGCACTTAGAACTTAACCAATCGATGATAGCTAAGAAAATTAGAAAGGAATTTGAAGCCTTTGCTGAGCAAGATGGATTCACAAAGGAAGCCATTGTTAAATATAGAGCAAAGCATGCTTCTCAATGGGATGGAATATCTAGTACTCCAACCGACACCTCCACCGGTATGCAAACTAGAGTTTGAAAAGGAAAAGTTGCAGAAAAGGAGAAACCAATAGTTGTTAAGATATAAAAACCAGCAGCAAAATCTTCAAATATTCAGTTCCAAAAAAGAGGAAAGGTCGTTGATCCTCCAACTGAATCAGTTAAAACCGGTAAAAGAAAGAAGCAACAAGCTTAGAAACCAACACCGACAGATGTAGATGATGAAGACATTGAATCTAAGAAAGAGAAGAAAGTCCTAATGAATAGTCACAAGAAATCTAAGGTTGTTGGAACATCCCCTTGTCAAATCTGTGGAGAAACCAATAAATAAACCTATTGCTCTTGATAAACTATTAAAAAGTATTATGGAATATGGTGTTCTTAAGGGATTGAATAAACTGTATGATAATCTTGATGAGAATGAACAAAGGTTAACTGAAGATGTAGTTGTGTATATGATAAATAAATATAGTAAAGCCTTTATTGAGCTACAAGGAAAAATATCAAATTCTTTATACAACAAAATTGATGCAAGGTGGCATGCTACAATGAAGCAGGATAAATAATTTGTTGAGTATACACTTAAAAGTCTTCAACCGGAAGCCACAAAGGAAGAATTAGATGAAATTTTGTTGAATGCAAAATATTCCTTCATATCTAAGAAAAGACTGACAAGGATGTTAATCGGTGAGACTCAATTAGTCCAGCAAGATACTAAAATTTTGTTAAAGAAGTCTTTGGGTCTAATTCCTACTGAAGAGGACTATGATAAGGATGATGAACCTCTAAAGCTTAAGGGTGAATATTTTCCAGAAGGTATTAAACCTACTAATTTTAATCTCAATGACATTATGTTAGATGACCAACTGATGAACACACAAAATGAACTGATGTTTATTCTTGAGATGATAATGGTGATAATGTTGATAATATTGTACCTAATATAGATGTGTATGATGTAGATGTTCAAAAGCCTGAACAACATGAGCATGTTGGAATCCAAGAACACTGAGAGGGGGGGTGAATCAGTGTTTTACCGGTATGATCAATTTTAACCTTATTAAAACATGCATGCACCAACTAGTATACCGGTACATAAGAATTGAAAGAAGTAAATGTTGGCAAATGCACACTCCAATGAGACATTGTAGGTGATTGAAGGTTTTGTCATTGATGGCAACCTTAAAATCCTATGACACCAGCAAGGCAATCCACCAGCACTAACAAGATCAAATTCTACACCGGCACTCAGACTACCGGCACAAGAAGCCAACAGGAATTTTATTGATAATGTATTTTATTTATTATTGTAAAAACATTGTAAGCCGACTTGGAATGATGTAAAATGACTACTATATAAGTGAGATCATTGTAGGAATGTAAGGATGTATTATGGATGAATGTAATTAGGCAAAATAAGGTAGACCTATTATGCAAATTATAGGTTAAGGGTTTATGTAAGAAGCAGAGCTATAAGCCGATACTGGATAAGGCATAGTAGATGCTATTTTGAAGCAGTACAAGACATTGGATTTATATAATCCATTTTGTAAGTCAGTGAGACTTCCATTTTGAGCAATGAGCTCTAGGCACTTGGCCTTCCTGCATGTGCAGGCCCCTCTTGTAACAGTAATATTCTCTTATTGGCCAGTAAGTGAATATTGTAGGTCACAAATCCAACCAAGCTTTTTCCCACACTGGGTTTCCTCATTAAAATATTGTGTTATGGTGTTTTTTTCATGTGGTTGTTTCTATCTCTGTTTATTGCATTATTTTTTGTTTACCGGTACACAGTTTTAACTTGCTCTACATGTTTTAAGTTAAGAAATTCTAATTACCAGTTAGATACTGATTCACCCCCCCCCCTCTCAGTATCTGTGGGAATCCTAACAGTAATGCAACCAATAAGCCAATCACATAAATGAGAATCGTAACACACATAATTATACATGGAAAACCTTAAAGAGGAAAAACTACAGTGGGATTTGTGATCCACAATATCAATCCATTGGCCATATGAAGAGATATTACAAAATATAAGGGGCCTGCACTTGCAAGAAGGCTTAAAGCCTAGAGCACACTGCTCAATCACAAAAGGAGCCTCACTAACGACATAAAAATCCAAACTACAATCTGAAGAAGTGTTGAACTGCAAAAGATAGCATCTCCTATGCCTGAATACAGTTTCAGTTAAGCTATGTTTGTTCCGGTCTGAAACCCTAAACCCTTTATCGGAATAACCCTTTACACAAGTATCCTCACATACATGATCTCTTAGATATATTTCACATCTCCTTCATTATTTCCTTCATATCATATCACATCATATATATCCATAATCTCACATATCACAAAATGATCTAATTTAACTGACCTATATACCCTATGTAATACCCTAAAAATGGTCATCTAAACCATAGCCCCCCTAGTCTTGACAACATCACCAAGGTCCTAACCAAAGGCGATTAAATTTAATCTTGAGCACACAATTCATTTTTTAAATCATCAAATGTCACATGGCAAATAAATCACTCTGACTTAATTAAGTATTTATTTAATTAATTGATAATTCTAAGTAAATCATTTTTAAACAAGTATCCTATTTATTTTTATTAAATATCCTAGCATATTTAATTAAATAAATCAATTTGCCACTAATCATGAAAAAAAGGAATTAATTGACCAAGAAAGAATTAAAAATTGAGAAAAGAAATCAAATGGAGATAATCTTGAAAATCAAATTAAAAATTGAAATAATCTCAAAGAAAGAAATTAAAATAATTAAATATCAAAATTGAATGAAATAGAGAATAAATCATTTTTTTTCTGATTTTATCTTATTTTTAGTTCAATTTCCTTTAAAACTGAGAAAAGCAGCCAATCATATCAATTCACCTGGATTGTGCTTCCTCTTGGAAAATATTGACCGCTCATCATCATTTGATCTCAGTCATTGGTTTCTTTCTAATTTTTTTATAAATTCAGGCTCTCATCTCTCATTCAAGGATCCTGGAGAATATATTGTTATTATGTTGTTTTTGCTCTAGGTTCATTGAGAATTTGCATTGAGATATTGCATATTAATCATTCCATATTTGTTACATCATTTAGCTTAAATATTCATTCATAGCTTACATCATGTTAGATTAAATCTTGCATTCATTTAGCTTGAATTAATGCTCATATAAATTAAAAATCCTTTGTTTAGGTGTTGTCTAGTCACTGGATAGCTTAGCAATCTGAGAGCAATCTAAACTCGCATCTACTAGGAGGCAATAGGTCACTTTGTGATGGTTTATTATTCATTGTTGATTAATTTACTAACCATGCATCTAATGATTTATTGAAGTGTTGTGTATTCTAGATATAGATATAGGTCCATTTATCACACACACATTTTTGGCGCCCACTGTGGGGTTCAGAATTCAATACTTCGGCCTCAAAATCACTTTTTTTTTCTATCTTGCAGGTCTCATTCATACAGTCTCTGCTAAATATCATACGAGTTTAATTCCTGCATCGTACAACATTCTGTCAAGACCTTTGTTTTATCATACGGATCAAAAAAGGAGCTCGTACAAGTTTCTGCACTAATAATTTGACTTTGTGTTTTGTCATTCGGGTCTGTGAGAATACTCATGCGAGAAGGTATAATCTATCATAAGAATTTTTGTTTTATCGTTTCAAAAATAGTTTACTTGCCAAGGTTTTTCATGAATTAAAATTTGATTATACTAACACTGATGCTAACCTTGGTCTGTCTGTTGTTTACCTGATATTTTTACAGCCTAACTAGTTTCTTGCAGGACGCTTGACAAAGAATTTATCAATCAAACATACGCCTGCCAAAGAATAAAAAACAACATGACTACTGATGCATTTTTTTTGCAGGTTGCCTAAAAGAGAATCGACCAAACTTCATGTATTCTTTAAATTCATTTTTTAGGCAATTAAATTGCTATCCGGTTAAAGAACAAATCCGTCTTTCATGTTTTCAGAAAAATCAGAGAGGTAGGAGAGTATGCTCTTATCTTTTATAGACAATCAGAAATCTAGACCCTCGAAGCTTTTTCTAAATTTTGAGATTTGTATACCTTTAGCGGGCCTGTCATAGTAAGAAAAAGTAATCACTCTGTGAGAACGACCCAAGTGAGTACAGGACCTGAGAATTATAACTCACTATAATAAATAGGCCTCTAATGATTAAAGTCTCAAAGGATGGGATTATTTGAGTTTTCTCTTTGATATCTCTCATATAGAGCATTTTGTAGGGCCCCACGGTCTCAATCACGTTTACATGACTACAGCTTGTTTCGGTACCTTGTCGGGCTATAGGCCTCAATAATGCTTGCATGACTTCAAGGGGTAATTTAAAATGGAATTCCTTACTAAGAACTATAAGATAGAAGCTACCTGGTTCATCTCTAAAAGGGGGATAATCTTTGTGCAAGAGAGATAGTAACTCTTCCAAAACAATTGCCATATCGTGCCCCCATTAGCGCTTGGAGTCGGCTAATACGGCATTGAGAATCCATTGCGTGAGAATCAGTGACCGTATTCTGATTAGCTATTGGGTGTGTACCTAAGTCAGTAAGAAAAGGTTTTCTTCTCTAAGCCAACTTCCTTAGGGTTAGTGTGTTGTGATTGGAATTATTATACATCTTGCATGTTTTCATCCCTGAAACTGAAACTAAAACTGAAATAATAAAGCTGGAGAAAACAAATCAAACAAATAAACAACTCAATGATAAACTTTTTCCTTGTCCAAACCAGTCTCCATCAGTCATCGAAACATCAGTTATCAAAAACTAGCCCTCGTCAGTCATGAAAATTGTCTATCAAAATTTCATTTATGTCTAGTCTTCTATCGTACGAGTGTGTTTAATTGTTGTCCTTCTAGATACATCTTCTCATACGAGCTTTCATTGATCCTAATAGTTTGTCATCTAGCTTTACAAACGGTGTCGTACGAGTCTGATAAACTGTCGTCTGGTCTCTTACAGTATGTCATGTGAAAATACATAACATTCAGCATATTATCATCTGGAGTCTGCCTAACTATCATACGAGATCAGGTAGCAACTTGTATGAAGTACTGTCTTTATCATCTGGTAATTTTGAAACTATCATCTGAACCTACAAACTCTGTCGTACGACTTCCTATTCTTGTTAGTCAAGATAGTCAAACCTGCTCAGATCAGTTTATAGCGAGCATAAAACTAGACATCATAATTATGAGCATAAACAATCTTGATAGTGTACCCCTTTCCTTGTGTTGCACAATTTTATTGATCATCTCTCAGCTACTTCAATCAAACATCTTATCAAACCAAAGTTAACTTAGAAAATGTCTTACACAGGATAGATCATTCCTGAAACCAGACCAGACCTTAGTTACTTCCCTCAAACACTACGTTAAATGAACAACTAGCTTCAATTTGATCTTGACTTCTTCATCACATCTAACTCTTGATCCAGTCATTGTAAATGCCTATTCAAACCAGAAGTTCTTGCAACAAAACTGACAAAGGTAAAGTGGCATCCTTTTCATCACAAGATAGTCCATTCTTTGTAAAAGAACTTATTCCAAATAAACCTTCATCATCACAAATACCAATTTTTAATCTACCATTTTTTTATCAGCCTTTATCTCCCACCATGTCTGGAGAAAGGAAAGAAAGACAAGCTACTAAACGAGATACTTATGACAGCCTCGGAAATCATGCCACTGACATTTATTCTTCATCAGATGAATCCGTAGCTTCTAAACCTTCAAAAACTAGTATAAATAAATATCTAAAAGATAAGCATTTCTGAAAGATTATGAAAGTCATCAACGCTGGAGAAAAAGACTATTTTCTAGAGCTAGAAAAGCAAGGCGCCAAACTTCCTATCAATTATAACATTGAAACCCTCATCACTAAAGAGGAAGAGACATCTTTAGGTCTAGTAAATAAATGATTGCAAGTGTTACAAACTGAAATCACAGAACCAAAAAATAAACATAAATCATCCAAGCAATATTCTCTGGACACAGTATGCCTATTTCCATTTGACAAAAACCTCTACATGCCTCCTTTTCCCTCAAAAGTAGAGATGCATAATTTTTACAAATATGATGGGAATATAGATCCTCAAGACCATGTCACATAATTTTGTGCTTTATGTATGGAATTAATGCACGAACAAACATACCTCATGTGCCTCTTCCCGACAAGTTTAGGAGGACAAGCTATGGAATGGTTTTCAAGCCTACTTATGGGAATCAAAAATTTTGAGGAATTAATCCAATTGTTTCTACAACAATACTCTTATAACATTCATCATCCAGTCACTATGATTGAGCTTTGTAACACTAAACATAAAATAGGAGAACCTTTTCTTACTTTTCTTCAATGTTGGAGAAAGATGTTCTCTAGATATTCACGGGCTATTCCGGATTCTGAAAAGATGGATATCTTCGTCCATAACCTAATCCCTGAATTGAAATATAATATCTAAATGCAAGTGTATCCTTCATTCAACAAAATGGTAGATAGTGTCATCAGAGTGGAAGATGTGCTCATAAAGAAAGGAGATATACCACTTTGGAAAGAAACATCTCAAGGTTCTAGTTCTAAAGAAAAGAACAAATACTGGAAATACGACAAAGATAACAACAAAAACGTTGTTAATGACAAAGTGGTAGACATTGTTCAAGAAAAATCAAAATCTACAATATTTAACCTGGCTAGCAGCACACAAGCACTCAAAGCGGTTGAAACTGCAGCAGAAAATCCTCCAAAAAATCAAAAAAATGGTTTAAAGATAAACCTTGGCTTTCAAAGCCTAAACGTGATTTTACTCCTCTAGATGAATCATATGAATCAGATTTTAAAACTTTATTGTCAAATTATCTGATAATATTGCCAGACAATTCTAGACCATATGATCCAGAAATTAAACCGAAATGGTGGAGAGAAAACAAATAATGTGAATACCATCGAAAAAAGGGTCATAACACAAACAACTGCATGAATCTTAGACATGAAATTCAAGTTCTCATCGATGCTGGAAAACTCATTGTTGGAAATCACGTGACTAATGTTGATCACAAGGCTTTTAAAGATCCCTTACCTACTTATGAACAAGGTGATTCCTCAAAATCAAAGGGAGGTGCTAAAGTCAATTACACCTATACTAACAATGATAGCGTGATCAACATGATTGAATCTTCCCAACTTGATTATTGCAATGTCATCATAATCAAAGACAAACAAAATCAACCACAAACTGCCAATGTTGTGACCCGCACTCAAAATAACTTTACTCTCCAAGGAGCTAGTTCCTCAACTTCTGCTCAAACAACATCAAACCTACCAACTTCTTTAAACAAACAAATAGATAAAATCATGACTAAATCTAAACAGCTAGCTTCATCATCCTCTCCTGGCTATAGCATTGTCGAACAACTGAAAAGAACTAACACTCAAATCTCCATTTTAGAACTGCTTAAGATCTGTCCTGCTCATAGAGATATCCTGGACAAATATTTTCTCACTACTAATGTCTCTAAAGATTTAGATGTAGATCGGTTTCAATCTATGGTGGGTCACCTAACTTCGCCTCATTACCTCACATTCTCTAAAGAAGATGACAACTCACTGAATCACCTACATAACCAACCATTACACATTGAAGCTATGATCCATAAACACCAAGTTAAATGTGTTTTGATAGATGGAGGTGTTGGGTTGAATATTTGTACCTACAATCTACTGACACAACTGTTATTTTCTAAAAATTTCATTGATCCAACAAAGAAAATAACGATGAAAGCTTATGATGAAGAAGAAAGAACCTCTAAAGGTATGGTACTATTACCAATCAGGGTAGGACCTATGGAAAGAGATGTTATCTTTCAAGTGCTCAATCTTCCTCTTTCATATAACATCTTACTGGGCAGGCCATGGATTCACGAAATGAAAGCAGTTTCATCTACATATCATCAATGCTTGAAATTTCCTTATAACGGAGTTGAAGTCAGTATTCTTCCTGATACAATATATACCTGTAATGCATTAATGCAGAGTGCTGATGCTTTTGTTCCTCATAATAGAGCAACCTCTACAGGTGAAAGTTTAGAAACTTTGCTGAAATATTTAGAGAAGAAATTGAAAATCACAAATACTGGCATGGATGGATACAAAATAGATCCTGTACTCTCACTAATGTCTCTTCCTCCATCACCAAGATAGTTGAGAAAACCATTAGAGGTTATGAAGCCACAAACTTCAACTCCAAATGTCATTTATGATGGTCTCTTTATACGGTCATCTACTTCTCTTTCAAATGAAATAGAATAGGACATTGTTCTCAAATGACTTTTCAAAGAAGATAGTACAAACAAAGAAATATGACATTATGAAATTTCCCTGACACAATATGGTCCAGGCTATAAGATCCTTCAACGCTTGGGATATTCAGGTACCAGTCCTCTTGGCAAGCATCAAGAAGGTATTGTTGAACCTATTCAACTACAAACTAAGTCTATAAATGATAAAGTTGGACTGGGACACGATGCAAGAAAGTCATCAGATCAGAAACATACTTCTCACCATCAACCTAAGTGGAGGAAAAATATACTACCTTCAACATCACAGGAAATTAATACTCAACAAACTCAAGAAGAGTGTGATGACGAACAAGAAGAATTGCCAACCCAGAGAGAGGAAGTAGATGGTAATCAAGTTCTGATTATATCAGCTATAACACTACAAGAAGTAGAAGTCCTGGAGGATATTAGAGAAGAGGTAGAAAGAATCAAAGAATTATTTGCACTACTAAACATTCTGGTCACATATACTGGTAGACAACAAGTAGATGATACAGAAACTGATTCAAATGAGTATGAATGGGGTCCAAATCATCTCTCAGATATATCTACTACAAAAACCCCTAAAGAATCTAGTGATATCACAGATGATGCACAAGAGCTAATATGATTAAAACTACAAAAGGAAATAGAATAAATCAGACTAAAAAGACAAGAAGACTATGAACAATAGCTGAAGGAATAAAGGACACAAGAAAATTCTTCATCTACTATACCTCCCTCTAATGAGATAGAACAAATCAGATATGGAACTACAAAAGAAGAATTAGAAGCTATAGAAGCAGGACCAGTCATCAGTCTAGAGGAAGCTTAATAGAAAAGATGACAACGACTAACAAAACCATCAAGGTTATGTCCACAGGTGTGTCAAATACAAGTGATCAATGAACCAAATCATGAAGGAACTTGCAGCATCAAAGATGTAGGTATTGATACTATACATACATTTACAAAATCACTTGCAGACGAGTCAGAAACTTCATTTTATGACTCTAATAGCTTAGACAAAAGCTCTATTTATAATAACAACTATTCAACAACATATTATGACTACTTTGTCATGAATGTTGAGATGCTGCATGTTGATCCTGTTACTGTCACACCACGATGTGTAGTCCAGTCTGAAGTAGGGGACAATGCTAGGAGTATGTCAGCTACGTTAGGTCCACTAAATATTAACATGCACTTCGATAATCATGTTGTAACTCTTCCTGGTCTCGAGACACCTATGCAAGGTAGTCTTTTGGAACTTGACTTGTTAGTCTGAAGTTATGATGATAATATCGTGAACTCCCTTGAACCTATTCAAACTTTATCCTTGATACATCCTGAACTGATTAACTGTACTCTTTACAACCAACCTTTGAATATACCCACCTTTTCCAATGACTATACATTAGCCTACTATCTTAATGCAATTGAACCAGTGAACTCTTCCACCAGTGAGCAAAGCGAGAACATGACTGAAATAGACATCAAGTATCTTAGTCACAAAAATAAAAAAAATAAAAGAAAAATAAGAGGTCTGATGGCGAAAACCACATTGTGGCGGTGTCAGAATGAAAAATAGTAAAAATAAAGGACGTACCTAAGGGTGAAAACCTCTTTGAGGCACCTAAGGGTGAGATACTTGATATGTTGTCACATCACTTCCAAGAAAGGTCTTCAATATTGACTGAACCAACTCAACCAGTCAATATTGGAAGTCAAGAGATGCCACATATCATTCATTTAGCTCAATCATTTTCAGCAGAAGAGTTAAAAGTTTTCAGCAACCTCTTTTCAGAAAAGAAGATCAACTTTGCATGGACATACTCCGATATGCTAGGTCTAGATCCTGATCTTATCGTGCATTATCTCTCTATTACACCAGAAGTTAAACTAGTCAAGCAAAAACTCTGTAAGATGCACCCTCATGTGGTACTGCTAGTCAAAGCTGAGCTAGAAAATTTTCTAAAAGTTGGATTTATCAGAGCTATAGACTATGCAGAATGGATATCAAACATAGTACCTATATCAAAAGCAAAAAAATTTATTAGAGTTTGCACAGACTTCAGGGATCTCAACAAAGCATGTCCGAAAGATGATTTTCCATTGCCCAACATTAATATGATAGTAGATATGATTGTTGGATATGAGATGTACTCATTAATGGATAGATTCTTTGGTTATAATCAGATCAAGATAGCTCCTGAGGATCAAGAAAAGACAACCTTCACATGTGTATGGGGACCCTTCTACTGGAATGTCATGCCATTTGGACTAAAGAATGCAGGAGCGAGTTACCAAAGAGCAGTAACCACTATCTTCCATGATATGATGCACACAAACATGGAAGATTATGTTGATGACACCCTAGTAAAAACCATGAAGAGATCTACACATATCCAAGAACTAGGTCTCATACTGGATAGAATGGAAAGATTCAAGCTCCGGCTAAATCCTAAAAAGTGTGCATTTGGAGTAACATCAGGGAAATTGCTTTGTTACATAATTTCAAACAAAGGAATTGAGGTTGATCTTGAAAAGGTCCAAGCCATAATGGAAATGCCTCTGCCCAAGAATATCAGTCAAATGAGAAGTTTGCAAGGACGTCTCCAATCAATAAGGTTCTTTATATCTCAGCTAGCAAATAAAGCTCAACCCTTCACAAAGGTATTAAGGAAAAGAGTACAATACAACTAGGATGAAGATTGTGAACAACATATAAAATAAATCAAAGATTATCTTTCTAATCCACCCATATTGATGCAACCAATTCAAGGTAAACCATTTATTCTATACATATCAACTACAGATACATCACTGGGGACACTTCTGGTACAAGAGGATGAAAATAAAAAAGAAAGAGCTATATATTATATTAGTAGAACATTGGTGTCTTATGAAATGAACTATACTATCATAGAAAAGGCTTATTTGGCACTAGTCTTTGCATCATATAAATTAAGGCACTATATGTTAGCACACTCTATTAAGTTGGTGGCTAAGATTGATCCACTAAAATATCTTCTCAGCAAAGAAACACTTACAGGAATACTGGCTAAATGAGTCATGGTTCTTACAAAATTTGGTATTGAATATATAGAATGTAAAGCCATCAAAGGATAGGTTATTGTAGATCAACTTGTTGATGCTTCACTTGAAGACAATCAACCTTTGCATATAGAATTTCTAGATGAATCAATCATGCACATTACTCAATGATCATGGAAGATGTTCTTTGATGGGCCTTTTACTCAACATGGTTCTGATACCAGAATACTTTTTATTACTCCTCAAAAATATTCAATCCCAAAAGATTACAATATTTTCTTCTCTTGTACAAACAACATTACAGAATATGAAGCTTTGGTAAATGGGATCATGCTGGCTATCGAATAGAAGATTATTGAGTTACACATCTATGGAGATTCTCGACTCATCATCAACCAAATCAATGATATATATCAGACTAGAGATGAGAAAGTGATGCCTTATAAGAGAATGGTGGATGATCTCAAGAAATACTTTACCTTTGTATCATTTCAGCAGATTCCCAGTTTAGCAAATAGAGTAGTGGATGCCATGGCCACCTTGGCATCTATACCACAGCTACAGGAATCTAATTTTTGCTTTGAATTCCTAGTGGAAGAGTTACATTATCCTTCCTATGATTCTCCTGAGTCCCAGATGGTCTGTTCTATATTTGGACATGACTCATCTCACTCTAGCCACATTTACTCTTACCTGCATGACCAAGTTATCCCTACTAATCTTTCTCGAAATGAAAAAAGGAACCTAGTTCAAAATGATTCATGGTACGTCATCATCACTCATGACCTATTTAGGCAAGGTTTAGATAGTACTTTGCTTAGATGTCTAGAAACTGAAGAGTCACAATGCACATTATCCGAGGTTCATGAAGGTGTTTGTGGATCCCATTCAAATGGCCTAACTTTAGCATGGAAACTACTAAGGGCTGGCTACTATTGGCCAGACATGGAGAAAGAGGCTATAAAATTTGCTAAAACTTGTGATAAGTGTTAGCTACATGGGAACCTTGTACATGCTCCAGCAAGGGACCTCATACCCTTTGTTACACATTGGCCCTTTCAACAATGGGTGTTTGATCTCATTGGCCAAATATATCCTGCATCATCTAACAAACACAAGTTTATTATAACTGCCATTGACTACTTCACTAAGTGGGTAGAAGAGGTTTCACTCATCAAAGCAACTAGTAAACAAGTAGCTCTGTTCATCCTCAAATATCTCATTTGCAGGTATGGTATACCTTCATCCATTGTGACTGACAATGGAGGGCAGTTCAAGAACAAAGATCTAGATGAAATCTATGAAAAATTCAAAATAAAATAGCACTGGTCATCCATATACTACCCTCAAGGTAATGGACAAGTCAAAGCATCTAACAAGAATTTGTTGATTATCTTACACAGAATAGTAAATAAATTTGGAAAGGATTGGCATCTGTAGCTCAATCCTGCCCTGCGGGCTTATAGGACAAGTATTAGAACACCTACTAGGGCTACACCTTTTTCTTTGGTGTATAGGTCTGAAGCAGTCTTACCTATTGAGGTGGAAATACCATCTTTAAGAGTTTTTTTCCAAGGTCTTGTTACTGATGAAGACTACAAAATATCTAGATTGTAGGAACTCGAGTTGTTGGATGAACATCGACAAATGGTATTTGATCATCTAAGAGCATATAAAAAGAGAATGACTAGAGGTTATAACAAAAAGGTTTAACAACGAGAATTTAAGGTTGGTGACCTTGTTCTGAGAGAGAATCCTAAGAATCAATAGTTTCTAGACAACAAAGGGAAGTTTGAACCCGGCTAGTTGGGTCCCTACATTGTTAATGTAGTCTTTGGCTCTGGTGCCTATCAACTCTCAACATCTGAAGGAGAACAACTCCATGAACCAATCAACACCATCCACTCGAAGAAATGCTTCACTTATTATTCTCTACTCCAACAACTTGTATAGCTAAAAAGTCTTGAAGAAATCCTAAAAATCAGAAAAAGTTCTAAAGAAATCCTAAAAATCAAAAAAAGTCCTAAAGAAATCAAAAAAATCAAAAAAAGTCGTGAAAAAAAAAAAGAGAATGATCTTTGCCAAGCAGGTGAAAACCTAGTAAACAGGCGCCTCTTGTACTCAAGCTCTCCATCTATCAATGCAACGTTGGCATTTCCCATTTTCATTCCCGCTTTCTTGCATCTTTGCTTTCACTTGTACATATCTTTTAGTCACTTTCGTGACACCTTGGTTCTTTTTTGGAACTCTCATGGCTTGAAACCAATCAATGTCCTAGTCTTAGGGTAATCGACTAAGCAATTTAAATGTCCTAAGTAGTATAAAAAAAGTCATCTTTCAGTCAATGATACTTGGTCATCCACTCTAAGTCAGACACATGTCTCCTAACTACTGAAGAGTTTTATCACTAAGTAAACAAGCAAAACAAGACTACTGAAAACAATCACTAAACTGTTTGAGATGTGCATGAAATTTTCTTTGTGTGTTGTCTTTTACATTGGCTTTCGCTTATTATTCCCTTTGAGTAACTCAAGGAAGTCTATCTTGACTAAGAGGAGTAAGGATTGGGGGCATAATACTTTTCTTTTTTTTCTTCTTGTAGGAGTGAATCCGATCATCTGGAAACATCTAGTCAGTTGCGTGTCTGTGAGAAGTGTCTTCACATCAAGGTGAAATCGCCACACATACCTCAACTCCACTTTTTTGTATGCCACAAGGAGGTTGGCATCATTTCTTTGTTTGTTTTAAGAGAATTTATTTAATGTGCAATTCGGATGCATGCGTAATCTGCCCAAGGATATGAATGAACAAAGGGTCATTGCGGACAAGATAATTAATATTGCATATGAAAAGATATGAACTCTATTTTGTCTACTATGTTTGTACAACACTCAGTGATGAAAATTAAGCACTCCAAATCCAGTGACTAGGTTTAGGTTGCATTCATTCTAAAATTTTATGCATTTAAAAGTGATTTCGGCATGATAACAATGGTCTCTTTATCTTTTTAATGAGAGTTTAAACCATCATCATTTCTCGGCTAAGTGGTCTTTATTTCATCATTTCTCTGATCAAGTACTTGTGTATTGAGATGTTAGCTCCATAGATAAGCATCTCATATAACTCCATACATTTCATTATATACATATTTATGATGAATACTAAGAGGGGGGGTGAATTAGTATGCCAAAAAATACTAAACTCAAACATTTTATTAGACTAGCAACAAACTGGTATAACAGTTTAACTAACAAACCGGTTAATACAAATGCAAACCAAACAACAAGTAAGGCATTCATCCACAGAAGCACAATCATCATAACACAAGAGATTTTGACGTGGAAACCCAAATGGGAAAAACCACGGTGAGATGAAACTCACAAGTAATTATATGCAGAATAGTAACCAGATCGGTTAAGGTCATACAATGTTCTTTACCAGAACAGATCCTGTTAGGAATCTCAATCTCTATTAGGAGATAAGTCCGATTAAAGACTACCTTGTGAGAGGATTTCAGACCCACAGATGTGAATCACCTTGTTAGGGGATTTACAAAGGCTTTTTTGGGCCTACTCGGTTAAGGGTTTCTGACTTGTCAAAGATGTGAGTAATCAACAAGTGAATGATCTAGCAAATGGCACAGTCTGCTTGATTAGATCCATGGTAGCTCATTTCTGATGCATTTCAACATTACTTCATTCTTCAATAAATCCACACTTTGTTACAACACACAGACTTGATCTTCTCTATTAAGATCGTACATACAAAAACTCATCAACCACCAAATACCCTAACAGCTACACACACTAAAACCCTAGACATGATATCCTTAAAAGGAATCTTATTTCATGTCAGTCCAATAGGATTACATTGCAAGTTCCTAGGTTCATTGTATCTAGACACATTTGATAACATGGCACAAAATCACTGTCAAAGTGTCGGTGGATGGTAACTCATCACAAAAATATACCGGTTGGTAACCCATCACAGAGTATTACTGGTTTATACAACTTTACCAATTACCGGTTGGTAACTCGGAGTAATATCGGTTTAACTATTAAACAGATTACTGGTTTGACAAAAATGAAGACTGGGAAAATGATAACTGTTGCTTCTAATTCCTTTGCTCCATTCCACTTGAGATCCTTGAACCACTTGAGGTCTTCATACCGCTTGAGATCTTCATGCCGCTTTAGATCAGTAAACACTTTCTGCAAAACACCGATAGTCTAAAGACTACAACATTATACCGGTTTGGAACAAATACCAGTTGAGCATAATTCATATATTCAAGAGGTGATCTCATAGAAAATGTGTGTCCATCAATGACAATCACAACATAATCATCAAAAATGCCAACAATCTCCCCCTTTGGCATTGATGGCAACACTTAGGAAAAATTTTGACATCTAAGTGTTTTACAAAAAAAAATGCCATAATAAAAAATACTCCCCCTAAGCATATACACTATCCCTTTGTAGAAAATGCAATGTATACTACTTCCTTACAGAGATAAACATGAGAGTATACATAGCATGCATCAAAATTTTAAATACCAGAATACTTCTCCCCCTTTACCAACAATGACAATATACAGCTGAATAATCCCCTATTTCTATTAGCGGAAAATATGTTTATGACAATAAAGAGTGAAACTTGTCAAAAATAGATTTAAAGTCCTTCATAAATTGCTTCATGGATAAGGACTATGACTCAAGTAAAGAGGTAGAAACCTCACTCTCCATTTGCATCTGGGATACTTGTTCCTCCATGGCGCCCAAGGTACTCATCTCTTGAGTAACCGTCAAGCCATCCAGATTGAGATAGCACTTCTAAAGTATTTGCAGTCTTGGTAGTAGAACCAATTGTAGTTCTTGCAAATCCTTGGTCTGATTGTTGATCTCCAAATCAATTCTTGCAGCTTGAAGTTGAAACCGGTGAGCAGTTTTCCCATAAGCAGTAAAGGAATCATATGGCATCTTGAAGGTGCTTATGAATGTTTGCAAATCAGTTTGCAGTTTGTCTTTTTGGGCAAGCACATCATCACATAATAGATGGGGTTGACATATCTTACTGAGTAGTAATTTGCCCTCATCCATTGCATCTTTGATGTCCTTCTGTGCCTTCTGCAGATCGGACCATAGCTCATGTAACTTTTTCACAAAGGCAATGTTCAAAGCCTTTTGATGCTCTTTGGCATTCACTTAAGCAACCTCTTCCAGGCTTTTTACCTAGTCCTCCATAACTATGCATAAAAGTTTCAATTGGGCCAGAGAGGAATCGGTACTAGGGAGGTTGGTACCGGGTATCAAACCGGTAAGAGTGTTCACCACATCTTGGATCATGTCTTGCTCCTTGTTCCTCTGTATCACCTCTAGGCGTTCTTGAGCAAGATTAATGCTCTGCAGCAGCTCCGATTCATTTGCAGATTGGAGATCAATAGGAATAGTAATGTTATATGGTTTGGCTTGACTACTGATTGCCTTTGGAGTCTCCACTTGAGTGCTCTGCACCGCTTCCTCCTTCTCTTTCATTCTTAGCTTGTCTTCTTCTGCCTTCTTTTTCTCCTCTTCCTCTGTTTTTCTTTTCTCTTCTTCTTCTTTCCACTTCTCTTTGTCCTCATCCTTCTTCTTCTTCTTCTCCTCTTCTTTTCTCTTCTCCTCTTTCTGCTTCCTCTTCTCCTCTGCCTGTTTCTTTTCTTCTTCCTTCTTTGCTTCCTTCTTCTTCTTTTCTTCCTCTTGTCTATTTTCTTCTTCCTTCCATTTCTTTTCCACTTCCTTCTCTTGTCTCTTATTTTCCTCTTCTTTTCTCTTGTCCTCTTCCTATTTCCTCTTTTCTTCTTCTTTTCTCTTTTCCTCTTCATCTACCTATTTCTTCTTTCCTTCTTCCTATTGCTTCTTCTCTTCCTCTGCCTGTTTTTCCTATCTTGTCGCTTCAGTTGGTATACCCGGAGTAACATCTTCACCGTTCAAGGCATCAACATCAATGGGTTCCATTTGATTAGTGACTGGTACTCCTTCACTGTCATATGCTTCATCCAGTTGATTCATTTCTAGTTCTTGCTCAGCTTTAATGTTGGCTTCTGCCACTTGGTCCAACTTTAGAGTGGATTAGGCAAGGGAGAGGGTATCTTTTACCACTTCAAGGACTTTTTCTTCTAGCAACAGGATTCTCCTTCTTGTCATGAAGAAGAGGCTCTTATATCTTTCCATCACTTCATAAAGTTATGTTTTAGGCACATCAGGAAAGTATTGTACAAATACTTCCTCTCTTATTTCCTATTCCTTCTTTATGGCAATGCACCATTTGTTATCTAAAGAATTATATAAAGAATCGGGTGTCTTAGATTTAATTTCTGATGGCCACCAGTCATTAATACATAAATAATTAATGACTTCCTGTTCAACTTCTTCCTTTTCATCATCATTAAAATCATCAAAGCACTCTTTCAAATCACCAAGCACTTTTCTTCTAATATTCTTAATAGTTCTTTGACAATGTGTCAAAGGTTTGTAGGAGGAAATATCAATATTTACCGGTGCAGATGTTGTCGGTTCATTCTTTATCTTTTTCCTCATTTGCCTAGTCTTCTTAGGCTGTTCTTCAGACACTATGTCCTCTGAGTCTGGTGTGTTGTCTTTTGTCTTCCGCTTCCTCTCAAAGACTTTGGTGGGTGCAACTTCTGGTTTCTTCTTTGCTGGTGACCGCTTGGTCACTTTGGGACTTGCTGCGATAACCGGTGTCGATACTGAAGGCACTACCTTTCCCTTCTTTACTGACGGTTCTCCAACCAGTGTAACCCTTTCCAAATAGGTGTCGGTTCTCTTTGCCTTTGGATCAAGGGGCGAGGCGAGTAGGGTAGAGGCATACCCATCTAGCATGTCATACATTACCTCATATCCCATGGGTTCCACTTCTTCCTGTCTAGGCTCAACCGCCTCCATTATGCACTCATCAACTTTGATGGTGAAGCAGATATCATCTTCATATTTCTTGACAATATCACCTAATATTCTCACTCTTTGGCTCATTTTGCATCTGAACTCATCAAATTACTTGTTCAGAACTTCTGGATAACTAGTTTCAACCGCTTGAAGGCTTTCCTTAATTTGCTTTCTAACTGGTTGCTTGGCAAACCACTAAATATCTCTAACTCCTAGGAAGTAACCTTGGAAGTAGAAGAACAACCCAACCAATAGTTGTCCAAACTTAAATCTCAAGGCATTGTCCTGTTTAATCGACTTCAGGTTCACCAGAAGTTGCCTATGCATATAGGTGCTTAAATCAAATGATGCATCTTCAATGATCATCCTGTAGGCAGCATTTACCGTTGCAGCAGAGACAAACTTGATCCTACTAGCATAAAATGTCTGGTAACCTATTACCATGCAGGCATATTTGACTAGATCGTCCTTGATGGGATTGATGGTCATTCCCCATTGGTCGCTCATAGAACTGGTGAGCTTGGTCATTTCCATCTTTCTGATCTTCCTTAAGGCTGACACTTCATTGACGTTACAGAAACTGGTGATGACATGAATCACTTCTGGTGTGATGTCATGCATCCGCTCTAAGTACATTTTATCACCATGCACTCTACTCAGAATGATGCGGATGTGATCATCTGAAAACTCTTCAAGGAAATAGATTGCTTTGTGAAGCTTCTTCTTTTCCATGATGCTAAATTCCAGTTTAATCTTCTTGTCCTTCCCGTAGAACAAACTCAACTAAGAATGGATCATCAAAGATCCTAGGTCTTCAATTTTACAATCAATGTAATTAGAAATGCCTTCCTCCACTATAACACCAGTGGGTATTTGAGATAGGGTATTGTATTTTACCTTCCATTGAATGAAGTCTACTGAATAAATGGGTGCACTAGAGCTAGAGTGTGATGCGAAGGCCATGATAAACAGAGAAATTTGAAAAATACCTTTGTAAATTGAAATTTAGGGCTTGCAAATTATACTTTGCCACACACTCCTTCGATTGTTGAAATACCGCTTTGTGTTCTACACTTGACCAATTGATATTACTTTCTGATTCTTCTTCAAGGTTTTGAAAATTCTTTGAATTGCAATCCAAATCGCTTTTCATCGCTCAATACTTAAAAAATTATTCGCTTGAGAACTGATAAGTGAAAAATGACTTGAAAAATCCTTTTAAACAAGTTCTTCACCTACCATAATAAATAATCCACTATTAGGGCGTAAACCCTAATTTGCCTTTTACCATTTGTGGTCTTCTGCCAGTTGACAGGTATCACATACTGGTTAAGGTCTTTTACCGATATAAACCGAGGGTTCGAAACATTTCACCGTTTGCTCCCCCTAAGCTTTTATGATGCTTAGTTTGTCGGTTCAGTGTCTTCCACTCTAGGTGTAGAAACCGGTTCTTCTTGAATCACTTCTTCTAGCTTCTTCTTCTAGGTTTTCTTCATATATGCTTGAATAGTTTCAACATCTATCTTTCCTTCCGAAGTGACCGATATATCATCTGATATATTCTTTCTCGATCTACAAAATCTTGTGTATGACCCAGTTTGTTGCAATGATAGCAAATCATTCCAGGTGATCTCCAAGGTCCATTGTTCATGTTTCCATTCTTCCTTTTGCATATTGCAACAGTGTGACCACTACCATGATAGATCAAACAGGTTGCTCTCCATCCGGTTGCCGCTTGATAGCCACTGCTTCTTGACTAATGATTATAGGTATTAAACCGGTTTGGGTTCCGGTTCCCAAAGTGTTTAGAAAAAACTCCTTGACTCCTATGAGGATACCTTCTGGTGTTGTGCATGACAGACCTACATTCAAATGCTCTATGCCCAAACTTGTTGCATGCATAACAATTACCATTGAATCTATTGGGTCTAGGCTTATCATTTATAAAATAAGGAAAGTTATTGTAAGCCTTACTTCTACATACATTAGCAGTGTGTTCTTCCTTGAGATAATTAAAGCAAATAGTTTGAACTTTTTCTTACCTTTATCCTTTGGTGTCGGTTGTTTCTTTGATGCTCCATCTTTTGTTCCAGAGGTCTCACCTTCCTCATAATCAGAGAAACCAAGTCCATTGTTATTCTTTACCAGTTTAGCTAATTCAAGCTTGTGCTCTAGCTTGATAGTGCTCTTATTGAATTTGGCAAGTATTTCCTTTGACTCAGTGAGTTCTTTGGTAATGGCAGCATTGGATTCCTCTAAGGTTGCATTCTCAGAAATAGCCATGTGTAGCTCACCTTGCATTTCTTCTTTTTCCATTTTATTTTCATGAAGATGAGTTGTAAGTGCTCTGATCTCTTGCTTCAGCTTGGAGATCTCATGATCTTTGTCTTTTACCAAATCTTCAGTTTTCCTCTGATTCTCAAGCTCTTGACACATTTTGATAGTTAGTCCTTCAAGTTACCTTCTTAGGTTGGCATTGGACTCATTCAGTTTTTCAACTTCTTGAACTAGGGCTTCCATGTCCGCTTCATCAAAAGAACTATTTTCAGTTAGCTCCATCAGTTTTTCAGCATGCTCTCTTCTTTTTACCTGAGAGGCCTTATATTTAACTTTGAGTTCATCACAGGCTTGCTCAGTCTGAGTGAGCTGATGATTAAGTTCCCTCATAGTGTATTCCCCCATATATCTTTCCAAGTGGTTAGACTTATAGAAAGTTTGGCTCTGATACCAGTTGATGAATACTAAGAGGGGGGGTGAATTAGTATACCAAAAAATACTGAACTCAAACCCTTTATTAGACTAGCGGCAAACTGGTATAACAGTTTAGCTAACAAATCAGTGAACACAAATGCAAACCAAACAGCAAGTAAGGCATTCATCCACAAAAGCACAATCATCATAACACAAGAGATTTTGATGTGGAAACCCAAATGGGAAAAACCACGGTGAGATGAAACTCACAAGTAACTATATGCAGAATAGTAACCAGACCGGTTAAGGTCATACAATGTTCTTTACTAGAACAGATCCTGTTAGGAATCTCAATCTTTGTTAGGAGATAAGTCCGATTAAAGACTACCTTGTGAGAGGATTTCAGACCCACATGTGTGAATCACCTTGTTATAGGATTTACAAAGGCTTTTTTGGGCCTACCCGGTTAAGAGTTTCTGACTTGTCAAAGATGTGAGTAATCAACAAGTGAATGATCTAGCAAATGGCACAGTTTGCTTAATTAGATCCATGGTAGCTCATTGTTGATGAATTTTAGCATTACTTCAGTCTTCAGTAAATCCACACTCTATTACAACACACAGACTTGATCTTCTCTGTTAAGATCACACATACAAGAACTCATCAACCACCAAAAACCCTAACAGCTACACACTAAAACCCTAGACATGATGTCCTTAAAAGGAATCTGATTTCATGTCGGTCCAATAGGATTACATTGCAAGTTCCTAGGTTCATTGTATCTAGACACATTTGGTAACATGACACAAAACCACCGTCAAAGTGTCGGTGGATGGTAACTCATCACAAAAATATACCGGTTGGTAACTCATCACAAAGTATTACCGGTTTATACAAATTTACCGATTATCGGTTGGTAACTCAGAGTAATACCAATTTAACTATTAAACAGATTACCGGTTTGACAAAAATGAAGACTGGGAAAATGATAACTGCCGCTTCTAGTTCCTTTGCTCCATTCCTCTTGAGATCCCTGAACCGCTTGAGGTCTTCATACCACTTGAGATCTTCATGCCGCTTGAGATTGGTAAACACTTTCTGCATAACATTGGTAGTCTAAAGACTACAACATAATACCGGTTTGGAACAAATACCAGTTGAGCATAATTCATACATTCAAGAGGTGATCTCATAGCAAGTGTGTGTCCATCATTGACAATCACAACATGATCATAAAAAATGCCAACAATTTACATTCATATTATTGCATGAAGAAAAACAAACATTAGCATCACTAGTTGCTCACTCTCATCAGTCATTTGCATCATCATTTATTTGCATATGAAAAAGAAACAAAAATAAACATCCATATTACATCCATTGCATAAATCCATTAAAAAAAAAAAAATGCATACATATAGAATAAGCATATAGAAAGACATCTCATAATCAATAAACACAAGTACGATGAAATCAAATCAAGATCTCGTATATATCATAATCTCAGTGTCTTAGAGTACAAATTATATCAACTTTTGTATACAATGACTCCTCGGAGAAAGAATTGAATAAGGCTACAAAAAATGGGGTACATAACAAAAAACTAAAAGACCTAATAAGCTAGCTCTCTGCCTCTCCCTCATCGCCAGGTGGAGGAGGTGTTGCATGTTGCCTAACATCCTATCTGGGTGCCCTAGCTCCCTCAGATCGATTCATATACTCAGAATATGAAACAACCTACTATGCTTCTGGAACCGCTACACTATAGGCTATAACACAATAAGCTTCTCTAATAGTCTAATACAAAACCTCCCACTGAAGAGCATCTCACTTAGCTCTGACCTCAATGAGCTGACGATCATGCTCAGCTCTGACCTCAACCACTTTTTGATCTCTCTCTTCTCACACCTCAACAAGTTGTCGGTCTCACTTTGCAAGCTGTGTCCACGCCACTATTAGCTATGACTACAAATCTCTCAATCTAGCCCTTAGAGACTATGTTTCTTTCACTACCCCCTACTATCTCCCCCCCCTCGAACTCCTCCTCCAACACCCTTCTCCCTCATAGGCTCTCCACCTCCCTCTCTGCTTCCCTGCTCATCCCTTTGTTATCTCACCTGTTAAGGAGCTACTCTCTCCTCCTCCCCTCCACCCCCTGCCCCCCGGCCACCACCAATATCAACCCCAACAACCCCTAGCAATCCACCCTCCCCTCTCTATCATCGTCTTCCTCTGGGTGGTATCCTGCTGCTACTAGTCCCAAGATCACCTCTTGCTCGCCTAGGTGTCTCTGCTCTCAGACCCTGCACCTGTCCTTATCCCTGCACCTGTCCTCGGCCCTGTACCTGACCTGGTACCTGTGCTTGGGCTGCTACCTCATCCTTGGCCTCCTCTATAAGAGGTGTGTGCTCTATAGGATTTGTGTAAATCCAACAAGAGACAAATTCCATGTGTAATTTTGTAATGTATTTTATTGTGTCACTTGACACGTGCTGATTTGTATCTTGATTTTTGATTTGTCTCTTAGAGGGAGTTGTTTCAACCATAGCCTTTTCAAACATTTGAATGTGGTTCTAAATTTTCCTTGGGTAGAGAGTCTTTGGAGTGGTCAACTCAGGTTTGACCCGAAAGTTAACTTCAGGTGGGTTTCTAAGGGGTCAAATGGACTCCTAGGGGTAGTTTAAAAGTTTTTCCTAAAGTCTATAAGGTATACCTATAGGTTAGGAGTATTTTTAGGCATGTGACTACTCCCATGTGATAGTTTAGTCACCTCAAAAAGTGGGTTTCCTAAGGTGAGCGAAAATTCAATTTAGAAGGTGCCATCTAGGTTAGATAACCTTCCTTTTTGATGTGAGATTCATTTTCTGACTTTCTCTTACTTTTTCCTTTTTCAGTTTTAGTAACCTGTGAGAACTCTCACTAAGGTCTTTTTAGGAAAGGATTAGAGAATTTGTGGGTAATCACCCACTCTCCATTTTTGGAGATCATGCAATTCTGAAAAGAATAGTTTTGGGATAGAAATTTGGCTAAGTGTAGAAGAAAGGATTGTGGAATTGGGCTTCTCATCCTCAAACTTGTTCTAGAAAACCTTTGGGCATATTGAAGGTTGGTTCATCTTCTCCTTTCGTTTCTTTTTATGTTGCATTTTTATGTTGGAAAGATTGTTTGTATGTAAAATTTGTTTTCTTGTATTTTCCTTTGTGAAAATTATTATGTGACCTATCTTTTATTTCTTGTATGCATTTTCTATGATTTGGGAGTAACCAAGGCCTTCTACTCTTGGGAGAGAGGATGGTCTTGGGGGTGGAAGAAGTTTGACAGCCTTAGAGTGAGAGGCTCTCATTATGAGAGTGATCTCAAGGGTTTGTTTATATGACCCTTGTTGCATAGCCTTGTTTATGCATTTGGGGGTCATAAGGAGAGAAAGTATGGTATGGATGCCTTGGGGGGGCATAAGGGTATGGGGTTAATGTACTTATGATATATCTTTGTTTGCCATGAGATAGCTTTGTGATCTATCATGCTTGTAGTCTCCTGAAGGTATTTGGTCCACTTCCACCCTTGTAAAAACATCACATTTTGTGATGAAGTGTAGCCTTGGTTGGGAAAGTGTTTGTTGTGTGTTTTTCCCTTGCTTGTTGTGTTTGCTTGAGTGTAACTTGTCTAGGGCTTGGTTCTCCAATCTCGAGGGTGGCTTCTACTAAGCCTACACTGGGAGGTGAGCTCTCCATGGTCATAGCCTTATGATTTATATGCAGGTTGCTTGGAAAGAAAAGAAAAAGACAAGCTAGGAGTTGCTGGTTTTTACTTGATTTGCATAAAAAGATTAGGGAATGGGATATCACATTTTAGTTGCAGCAATGTAAAAGAAAAGCTATATGTTGTATTTATTTTGAAAAAAGAAATGTATCCATTTTATTTAAAATCCTCATTTAATAGAAATGAGAGACTAGTTGGCTATCTCACCCATTTGTAATGTTGACTATATTGTATTTTAAATATGCCTTAAAGAAATGCATTATTCTATCAAGTATTATAGCAAAAATGAAATGTTTATTTTTGGATTAAGTTCCTATAGTTATGGAAATAATATATGTTGCATTCATGTTATTTTTTTTGAAGATAAATGTCCATTTTATCTCTTCATAATGAAAGTAACAGAATTAAATGAAATAGAAAAGCATGTATGTTAGTAAGCTAGAAATAAAACATTTAGTTATATTTATTTAAGTCCTAAATGCATATATAGTTAATTAGCCTTTAGTATGAGCATTAATGTTGCATTCTACTTGATAGTAAAGTTGTAAATGATTTTAAGACTATTATGTTGCTGTTGTAATTTAATTAATTCTGTCATTTTCTCTTTTATTTATTGCAGAAAGTAAATCTAAAATTAATAGTCTATTTCTAAAGTTAGCAACTAGATTTTTAAAAGAAAAAAAAGAAATACATTATTTATGTCCCATATTAAATTAAAAAAATTAAGAGAAGAGTTATTATATGCTAAATAGGTTATGACTAATGGTTATTGAAGAAATGAACTAATTGAAATAACCAACAGACTATTTATTGATGTTGCACATTAAATAATTCATGCCTAAGAAATGAAATATATAACTATTGATATGTTGTCATTATTTAATTATTTCCTGCAAGATTTTAAAACAATATATAAGTAAATCTATATTAACCAAACCCTAAAATACCCCTCAAAATATTATATATATATATATATATATATATTAGAAAAGATTATAAATTAATTAATTAATTAATTAAAAAAATAAAAATAAACTATCATTGAATCGGGGAGCCCTCGGCCCCTACGGAACCCCCGCAGGGCGCTCCCCCGCACTGCGGCTGTCCCTACGGGGAGCCCCCATGGCCTCCTCCACCGCCACACCTGCACGTAACCCCTCCCTTGCGGCCATTTTGTGAAGGTCTGCCTTCCTCCCTTGCCACTTGCAACAACACACACACACACACACAAATAGCTTAGGTTTTATTTTGGTGGCATTTTTAAAAATAAAAAAAATATCATATGCAACCCTAACCCAATTTCAGGTTAGGGTTTGCATAATAAATAAATAAAAAGAGCTCATAAAGAAAGAAAAGGGGGGGAACCCTATTCAAATTTTGAATAGGGTATCCCATGTTTACTTGGGTATTAATCGATTAAATTTAAATTCGTAAATTGTATGAATTTAAATAGATATAAATATATATACATTTTAAATGTATATATATAAGAATTTATAAGAGTAAACTTAGATATGGTATTTTCTTATATATATATATATATATATATATATATATATATATATATATATATATATATATATATATATATATATATATATATGTTATACATAAGCGTGTAGGTATATATATATACATATATATAATCATTGTAAGATTAAGTTGAAAATTAAAGAGTTCTAATTTTCTTATTAACGTGAATTAATAAGTGCCTTGTTAGTATTTTGACCTTAGGGAATTATTTATTTGGTCATCATTAACTAGAGATATAAAGCAAATGCTATTAAAGGTCATTTTACCCTATAGATGAATTTTAAACACATTATATTTATCGCTCATTAAATATTAAGTTGTTAATAGTCAATAATAATAATAATAATAGATTTGATATAATTAATGCTTCGTGTAATTAAAAGATTAATTGAGATTAATAATATCTCTTGTTAATTAATTTAGAGATTTTTGCTTAATGAATTTATTTATTTATGAATTGATGAGATAATAATAATTTCTTTGAAGAGTTAATATTCCGCATGCAATTTAGATTATCTCGCTTACTTGATTTAGTTATTTAGATTAACTTTAATTGAAGAAGAATATCAAACGTAGTTAAGACAAGACTTGTAACAGTGTTATTAGGTTATGTTTAAAAAAAAAATTGATTTTGTTCATGCCCAAAAGTTTGGGCATGAAATTTTGGTATCAGAGCAAGGTTTCCAACACTAGGAACCTTTCTCCATTACATTTTGCTTTAATTATTTAATTAATTATATTATATTAATTTTCTATGATATTTAATTTTAATTAATTAATTAAATATTTCTCCAAAAAATTATTTATTTAATTCATTTTATTTTATTTTCTCATAAGGATGCCTTCGACTACATGACAAGCTCGCAAGCATGAAAGGGGTCCTAGGCATGTACGCATGGCATGTGAAGAGGTCGAGAGGGAGGAATTGGTTCTGGAAGGGAACCTGGAGGCTCCTCCCAAACGACCGGTTGACCCAAACCGAGACATCTTAGTAGCACTCCAGAACCTAATAGGGATAGTCGAGGATAGGCTTCTAGCAGAGGATCATCATGTTGAAAACCAGAACTTAGGGAGCCATAGATCGACAGATAGGGAACAGAGTAGGAGTCCACCTCCTAATCCCATAGAGAGTTAGGTTGGGCATGAGCCTGAGTCTATGCATCTACCAGGACCACCTCCAGTGGCAGAGCCAGTGTATTATTAGAGAGCACGTCGAGATCTAGGGGATCTAATTAGAGAAGTTATGCACCTCCAGCCACCATCTTTTGGGGGTTCTACTGACGGGGTAGAAGTTGAGGCTTGGCTATTGAGCCTAGATAGGTGCTTTGCATTGCACTCCTATGAGAGTAATCTAAAGGCACATGTAGTAGCCCACCTATTGAGAGGAACGGCCTCCACATGGTGGAGACAGGAGGAATACAAGTGTGGTTTAGTTGCTGATACTCTCACATGGGAGATTTTTACAAAGAGGTTTAGGGAGAGGTACTTGTCAGAGCATTATAGACAGCATAGGATAGATGAGTTCCATGACCTCCAGCAGAAGGGTCTCTCAATGACCCAGTACGAGAGCAAGTTCTTCGAGCTCTTGCCCTACATGGACTACCTAAAAGATGAGAAGCTTCTCGTCAACCATTTTATCAAAGGGCTGAATGTCGGTATAGCGAGACCAATGAGGATGTCCACTCCAGGGAGCCTTCGGGTTGCCATGGAGAAAGCATTGATAGTAGAGGAGATTCAGGTCAAGCCACAGGATACAAGAGATCAGTTCCAGAACCGAAACCCTATACCCTAGACATATAGGTTTCAGAAACCCCATTGGAAGGGTAATAACAGACACACATCGGGGTTCTCCAAACCCCCTCCTCCGCAACAGTCATAGTAGAACCAGAGGCAAAGGCCTTTGCAGAGTCAGCAGGGTGCAAAGCCCAAGCAATGGCAGTCTCAGGGTCAGAGGCGAGATCAGTGATCCCAGGTTCCTTACACACCTTCAGTGAGGACTCAGCAGTCCTCCAGGGGTGGGTACAGTGGTTCTAGCAGGACAGGGGGATAGCCTTTCTCTAGGCCTCAGGGCGTCTAGTTTCAGGCACGCGATGCTTGTTTCACGTGTGGAGCCATGGGTCACATGGCGAGAGAGTGTCCTCAGGGTCAGATGGCAGGGAATCAAAGGATGGCAGCATCAGAGCCTACAGTTGGAGATATGGGCAGGTCCCATAGAGTCTTCACAGTGGTTGACAATCGCCAGGCAGAGCACTAGGCCACAGTCATTGAGGCTGCAGGTATGATCAGAGGTAGCAGTGTATCTATATTATTTGATTCAGGAGCTACTGACTCCTTTATATCTCCATTGGTTGTGGAGTGTTACGGGCTAGTGGCAACTAGACAAGGTGTCAGTTGGGAAGTGGAGCTAGCTTCAGGGGATAGAGTGTTAGAGGAATCAAAGGTTAGGGCATGTCAGCTTCAGATTGGCAATACCACCACCTTAGTAGACCTTAGAGTTACACCACTTGGATCATATGGCATCATACTTGGCATGGATTGGCTTTATGCCCATAGAGCCAAGATGGATTACCGCCTGAAAGAGATCAAGTGTGAGGATGATCATGGTTCACCCATAGTAATCACTGGGATTCAGAAACCTGTGTCTCTTCGTATGATTTCCACAATGCAACTTAAGTGGAGCATGTGAAAGGGATGTCAGTTATTTGCCATCACCATCAGTGATAGAGAGGAAGAGGATGAAAAGGAAACATCGATTAACAACCATCCTATCCTTAAAGGACATTCAGATGTGTTTCCTTCAGAGCTACCTAGAATGCCACCCTATAGAGAGATTGACTTTCATATAGACCTTGTACCAGGAGCTGAGCCAGTTTCAAGAGCACCTTATAGGATGACCACAAATGAGCTTAATGAGCTCAAGATGTAGCTTGAGGAACTCCTAGAGAAGGGTCACATTCATCCTAGCATATCCCCTTGGGGTGCACTAGTCATCTTCGTGAAGAAGAAGGACGGATCTCTTTGGTTATGCATGGATTATCGTCAGTTGAACAAAGTAACCATCAAGAACCGATATCCCTTGCCCAGGATCGATGATTTATTCGACCAACTTTAGGGTGCCAAAGTATTTTCCAAAATTGATCTGAAATCAGGATACCATCAGTTGAGAATAGTGGAAAGTGATATCCACAAAACCGTATTTCACACTAGATATGGCCACTATGAGTTCATCGAGGTTCCATTCAGTCTTATGAATGCTCCAGCTATTTTCATGAGCCTCATGAATGGGGTATTCTGCACATTTCTTGACCATTTTGTGATTGTGTTCCTCGATGACATATTGATATATTCTCGAAATGAGAAGGAGCATGAAGAGCACCTGAGACAGGTTTTGCAGTGTTTGAGGGACAATCAATTATTTGGTAGTTTGTCGAAGTGTGCCTTCTTTTGTTCAGAGGTCAAGTACCTTGGGCACGTTATTTTTGGTGATGGAATCTTAGTTGACCCATCAAAGATCAAAGCTATTATGGATTGGCCAGTGCCAACTAGTGTGACAGAGGTCAGGAGCTTCATGGGCTTAGCAAGTTATTACCGACGCTTTTTTGAGGGATTCTCTAGAGTCGCACATCCTATTACTTCTCTTTGGCATAAAGGGAAGAAATTTGAGTGGACAGAGAAGTGCGAGAGGGCCTTTCATGAACTCAAAAAGGCACTTACTAGTGCACCTATCCTTGTAGCACCAGATCCCTCAGCTGACTTCATGGTTTGCATAGATGCTTCCCTAGAGGGTTTAGGAGCAGTCCTTATGCAGGATGGTAGGGCTATAGCTTTTGAGTCTAGGAAACTTAAGACTCATGAGCTTAACTACCCTACTCATGACCTTGAGCTTGCAGCAGTAGTGCATGCACTTGTGAGGTGGAGACACTTCCTTTTGGGTCACCATTTTGAGCTTCATTCAGACCATCAGAGCCTTCAGTACATATTCACTCAGCCAAACCTTAATGCACATCACAGGAGATGGATGGATTTCTTGTGCGAGTATGATTTTGATGTTCACTACATTAAAGGGAAAGAAAACATAGTTGCAGAAGCTTTGAGTAGGAGACGTCACGAGGTATACACCATATCTATGGGCACAGATTTGAGAGATCGTATATTGTAACAGTTACCAGAGGATGGATGGTACTTAGAGGTTTGTTAGATGGTTCGATCTCAAGATAATCTAGAAGGGAAATATGTGGATTATTCCTTAGAGTCCAATGGACTATTATGCCATAGAGGGTGCATCTATGTACCTTATTTCAAGGGATTGCGAGAGTTCATTGTCACGGAGACTCATAGAGCTCCTTATGCAGCACATACCAAAGTTAAGAAGATGCATGCTGACTTGAGACAGTTATATCATTGGCCAGGAATGCGACAACTCATTGCTGAGTTAGTAGCCCAATGCCTTGAGTGTTAGAGAGTCAAGGCGGAGCACTGCCATCTAGGTGGGTTGCTCTAGTCTCATGCTATACCGGAGTGGAAGTGGGATACTATATCCATGGATTTCATCATTGGTCTCCCTATGTCATCTCATCGCCATGATGCCATCTTGGTGCCAGTTGACAAGTTGACCAAAGTGGCCCACTTTTCACCGGTACGGACTACCTTCACAGCACTAGCAGTAGCATAGGGGTTCTTGCGAGACATTGTTAGACTTCATGGCGTTCCACGCAAGATTATTTCTGACAGGGATTCCCTCTTCACTTCTTCCTTTTGGAAGGCATTACAGGCAGCTATGGGCACCAAGCTCAATTTCACTACAGCCTATCATCCGAAAACGGATGGTCAAATAGAGAGGGTTAACCAGGTGTTAGAGGATATGCTTCGCATGTACGTCATGGATCATTAGACCAAATGGGAAGAGTACCTTCCCTTAGTGGAGTTTGCCTATAACAATGGGCATCACACTTCGTTGGGGATGCCACCCTATCAGGCATTATACGGTAGGCCTTGTAGGACACCATTGAGTTGGGACCGCATAGAGGACAGAATTGCTATTGGTCCTGAGATAGTTTTGGATATGGAGCAGCGGGTGGATTTGTTTAGGCAGCGTCTTAGAGAGGCACAGGATAGATAGAAGAAGTATGCAGATGCGAAGAGGATAGATCATAGCTACTTGGTTGGAGATACAGTCTTCTTGAGAGTGCGGCCGCATAAGAGTCCAATCCATTATAGAAAGGGTTCTAAGCTTGCACCTCACTTTGTAGGACCATTTGAGATCCTTGAGAGGATAGGACCAGTTGCCTATCATTTAGCATTGCCACCTAGCCTATCACGCATCCACGATGTGTTTCATGTATCAGTTTTGAGGAAGTATATCTATGACGAGTCTCATATTTTAGACTGGGATGCCTTGCAGGTGGAGTCAGACGGACAGCTAGCTTTGGAGCCCATTCGCATTTTGTCATGTTGAATGCTGGCCCTTCGAGATCGAGAGCTAGACCAGGTTAGGGTCCAGTGGGATTGCTATGATGAGGTTATGGCTTCATGGGAGGACGCAACACGTATGAGATCACCGTATGCCCATCTTTTTTACGAACTCCAGGAGGAAGTTCATGCCTAGAGGGGGAGGGTGTGAGGCCCTACCCCAACTCATCCTAGCATTTCAGTGATTTTTATGTTGAGACTATTATGGATGCTTTATTTTTATGCATTATGGATTTAGAACTTATATGATTCCATGATTTGGATAACACTGATATATATTGATGCTTCATTTCTATGCATTATATATATAGAACTCTATATGATTCTAGAATAGGATAGATTTGAGGTGATGTATGTCATTATTGGATTTGTAGGACTTTACTATGATGATAGAAATAGGATGCATGTTTTATGTATGGATCAAAATTATGAGGATTATGATAATTACTTATGTGGATTTATTTGGATATAAGATATATTGATTTGTTTAATGTCAATTATATGCAGAGTGTTTGATGTGTATTCTTATTCATGTGTTAATATTATATAAGGTTATTTGGAATTACTAATGTGTAATTGAGTTGTGCAGGAAAATTATCCATGTGACCATGGAAATACTATGGAGAACCAAACCTAGACCTATGTACGTTCATAAAACTAGCGGCTGTCTATTTCGAGAGACAACACCCCATATGTATCGTATTTTATTTGTGAAAGTAAATGTTGCATGTGTGTTAAATTGAATTTATTACTTTGTGTAAATCCAACAAGAGACAAATTCCATGTGTAATTTTGTAATGTATTTTATTGTGTCACTTGACACATGTGCTGATTTGTGTCTTGATTTTTGATTTGTCTCTTGGAGGGAGTTGTTTCAACCATAACCTTTTCAAACATCTGAATGTGGTTCTAAATTTTCCTTGGGTAGAGAGTCTTTGGAGTGGTCAACTCAGGTTTGACCCAAAAGTTAACTTCAAATGGGTTTCTAAGGGGTCAAATGGAATCATAGGAGTAGTTTAAAGGTTTTTCCTAAAGTCTATAAGGTATACCTATGGGTTAGGAGTTATTTTAGGCATGTGACTACTCACATGTCATTGTTTAGTCACCTCAAAAAGTGGGTTTCCTAAGGTGAGCGAAAATTCAATTTAGAAGGTGTCATCTAGGTTAGATAACCTTCCTTTTTGATGTGAGATTCTTTTTCCCACTTTCTCTTACTTTTTCCTTTTTCAGTTTTAGTAACCTGTGAGAACTCTCACTGAGGTCTTTTTAGGAAAGGATTAGAGAATTTGTGGGTAATCACCCACTCTCCATTTTTGGAGATCATGCAATTTTGAAAAGAATAGTTTTGGGATAGAAATTTGGCTAAGTGTAGAAGAAAGGATTGTGGAATTGGGCTGCTCATCCTCAAACTAGTTCTAGCGAACCCTTGGACAGATTGAAGGTTTGTTCATCTTCTCCTTTTGTTTCTTTTTACTTTGCATGTTTATGTTGGAAAGATTGTTTGTATGTAAAAGTTGTTTTCCTATATTTTCCTTTGTGAAAATTATTATATGACCTATCTTTTATTTCTTCTATGCATTTCCTGTGATTTGGGAGTAACCAAGGCCTTCTACTCTTGGGAGAGAGGATGGTCTTGGGGGTGGAAGAAGTTTGACAGCCTTAGAGTGAGAGGCTCTCATTATGAGAGTGACCTCAAGGGTTTGTTTATGTCACCCTTGTTGCATAGCCTTGTTTATGCATTTAGGGGTCATAACGAAAGAAAGTATGGCATAGATGCCTTGGCGATGGGATGGTGCTAGGAATAAACTAGCCTAGTCTATGCTCTTGGATCCTTTCCTTGGATCACCTGGTGTTCTCTACACACCCTAGGGTCTCTAGGACTTCCTTTTCTTAAGGAATCCCCTGACCTTTCCCAATCCACCCACCAATGAGTTGCAATGCTGCTCTTAAGGTCTCACCTACTCATGAGACTCAAAACCCCTTACTATGGCTAATAAAGCCTAGGCTTGTTTTACACCTTCCAAGGTCTTAGCAAGGTTAGGACAGGTCATAAACCATGTTTTTCATCCATCCATGTGCCCCCAAGAAGTTACAACCTTCATCCCTCCTACCAATTTCACTATTTTGTGTTTTGCTTACAAAATAGGGCTACAAGGATTAGGACCAATTAGGCCTCCTGCCCGGTCCTTTAGGGCTTCCTCTCACAAACGATGCAAAAACTACCCAAACTTCCAAAATGGACTGCCATTCATTTGGCAAGGGCTCAAGGATTTCTTTGGTTTTGGGCCTCCAAGTGGTCGTACAGTGCCCAAGGCGAATTTTGGGGTTTTTAAGGGTTTTTGTGAGGGTTTTAAGGTCTGCCAGGGTCACAGTGAGTGTTTTGAGTTTTAGCCACCTTTTTTGGATTGGTGGAGGCTCCTCCTTCACTCCAATGGTTCTCCACACACTCCTCCACACCTCCTCCAAAGGGTGCACTCTCCTCTAACCAACCTTGCTCTCCAAGACCTCTACAACTTGACCTTTCCTAGCTGGGCACTGTTCAGTCTCACCTAGGATTGGGTCTTTTGATGGCCTCCTTGAATTTTCAAGGGCCCTTCTTGCATTGGACTTAAATACAAAGTTTTCACTCTCATTCCCCATGGTTTCATGGTGTTTCCACAATGGGGAATGGAGTTATGCACCCATTTACACAAACCAGTCCAAAACTGGACAGTGACAATGCAATTTACAAACTATTTACAAACACACTCATCTGGCAAATAAAAACCTAATCTAATTTCTCACAATGAAATTATTTACACAATATAAAATATTCCACATATATTTGCATGCAAATCAATCCATTAACTTGCTCGGTAGCCTCTTTCAAACTGACTGGTAACCAACAAACAGTCACAGTCAAGCTTTTTCTTACTTGGCTATACAATGTCTGACATCCAACCTAGTCAATTAGGGTTTGCAATTACTTATACCACCTTTTCCTCAGTCGGTGTGCCAAAATTAGGGCTCTCCATGCTCAATAAGGCTCTTTTACCTATTGGGTGGAAAAGTTGCTTGACAACTTTTAAAAGTTGTCATGCAACTTTTGCATCTTTTGAGCAACTTTGCCATTGTTGCTTTTCATGACTCCTAGGCCTATTTTGGGCTATCCCAAGGACATCAACATGCCAATAAGTCTGAACACACATCTAAGTCACACTCAACCTCTCCTGCAAAAGAAATCACATCAAAAACACTAAGGACCGAAAACTAGGACCTACTGAAGAACAAATGGGCTCATGGCCCTTATTAGATGTACAATGGCTTCAAAAGAAGCATAACAC
This sequence comes from Cryptomeria japonica, assembly GCF_030272615.1. Taxonomy (NCBI): domain Eukaryota; kingdom Viridiplantae; phylum Streptophyta; class Pinopsida; order Cupressales; family Cupressaceae; genus Cryptomeria; species Cryptomeria japonica. The sequence goes on along the minus strand of NC_081406.1, from coordinate 675,409,513 downwards.
CCACAAAAAAAAGGAGGAAGAGATTTGAAGGGTGCTCCTACACCATACTCCCCCTCTGCACATAACTAAGAAATAGTAGAAGAGATGAGAGCCGGGTCTATGCCAAGCTTCTTGAACTTGCTCTCCTCCACCCAAGTAGCTTCAGATATTGGTTGACTTGCCCATTTCACTAAGTGCTCCATGTAGACCTGGTGTCTAGTAGACTTCTTCACTCTTGACTCCAAAATCTCCTCTATTATAGGCTGCTTCACTTGAGGTAAGGTATTCACATCCAAATCTTGTAGTACCTTGGCTTGGTTCTCAGTCTGCCCTGCTATCTCACCCGTGTACATGATCAGATTAGCAACATTGAAGACTGGTGAAATGGCTTAGTCTGAAGGAAGATCAACCTTATAGGCATTCTCACCATATTTTGCCATAATTATACAAGGTCCTACCCTCTTCATTTGCAATTTGGTAGGCTTACCACTTTGCATCCTAGCTTTGCTCAAATGGACCATCACATAGTCACCCACCTTGAACTGAACTTCTCTCCTTTTCTCATCCACTTTGGCCTTTAGTTTTTTAGTGGATTCAAGGATGGCCTTCTTAACCTACTCTTGGACTTCCTTGATGGTTTGAGTGAAGTCCTCTGCTTGCCCACTCTTCATTTCCAAGGTACCAAGGTCTCTCAACTCACATACTCTCCTTGGATGTCTACCATAGACAACCTCAAAAGGACTTCTACCAGTGGTCCTATTCACATTGTCATTATATGCATACTCTTCTTATGGAATGACTAGATCCCATGTCTGCCCATACTCCTTAGTTAAACACCTCAACAAATTGCCTAACACCCTATTGATGACTTCAGTTTGACCATCTGTTTGTGGATGGTAAGCTGAGCTAAATGAGAGATTAGTTCCAAGTCTCCTCCACAATGTTTGCCAAAAATGGCCCATGAACTTGTTGTCCATATCTGAAATAATGCTTAAAGGGAGTCTATGAATCCTAACAATCTCCTTAAAGAAAAGATGTGCAACATAGCTGGCATCATGTGTAGTTTTGCATGGAATGAAATGGCTCATCTTAGAAAATCTATCTACTACCACATAGATGTTGTCCATACATGTCTTTGTCTTGGGAAGTCCTACTACAAAGTCCATGCTTATACATTCTCAAGGTCTATTAGGGATCGGAAATGGCTGATAGAGACCAGCATTGCTTGATCCCCCTTTTGCTCTTTGGCATTCACCACATTGTTCTACATATCTTTTCACATCCCTTGGCAACTTTGGCCAATAGTAGTACCTTTGTACTAAATCCAAGGTTTTCTTGACTCAAAAGTGTCCACTTAAACTACCATTGTGTTTCTCTTGGATGAGGTTCTCCCTCATGGATCCTCTTGGTACACACAATTGATTACCCTTGAACAAGAGACCATTTTGGAGAGTGTAATCTACATACTCACCATGGAAATGGTTCACAAACTCCTTGCAAACCTTGTAAGCTAATGAGAAGTCTTCATCTCCTTCATAGAGGTCCTTGAAACCTTCTATTCCTATGCTCTACAACTGTAGTTCTTTAACTGTCAGCAACTTCCTGCTCAATGCATCTGCCACTTTGTTAAGTTGCCCCTTCTTATGCTTGATGGTGAAGGTGAAGGATTGGAGGTATTCCATCCATTTCAAATGCCTATTGCTAAGCTTTTCTTGAGTGTTAATGTAACTCAATGCCTGGTTGTCTGTGAACACCACAAATTCCTTTGGAAGTAGGTAATGCCTCCATTTCTTTAGAGATTGCACTAATGCATACAACTCTAGGTCATAGGCTGAGTACTTCTTCTTTGCTTCATTAAGCTTCTCACTGAAAAATGCCATAGGTCTTCCCTCTTGACTCAATACACCACCTACTGCAATTCCACTTGCATCACACTCCAATGTGAATAGCTTATCAAAGGTAGGTAGGAGAAGGATTGGTTTTGTGGCTACTTCTTGCTTCAACAATTGAAATGCTTTGTTAGCCTACTTAGTCCATTTAAACTTAGTTTTAAGGCCTCCCTTGATGGTGTCAAGGACTGGTGCACATATGCCACTGAAGTTCCTCACAAACTTCCTATAGAATTGAGCTAATCCATGGAAACTCCTAACTTCAGTCCCTGTTCTAGGTGCAGGCCAATTCAAGATTGCCTCCACTTTACTTGGATCCATCTTCAAGGTTCCTTTAGACACCACAAATCCTAAGTAAACCAACTCTTGCTTCAACAAGTCACACTTCTCTAGGTTGATGGATAACTTCTCCTCATGAAACCTCTCTAAAACTAACCTCAAATGCTCAAGGTGCTCCTCTTTGGTTCTGCTATAGATGAGAATGTCATCTAGGTACACCACCACAAACTTGCCTGTGAAGTCTTTTAGCACCTCATTCATCAATCTCATGAAGGTTCTTGGGGCATTGGTGAGTCCAAATGGCACCACAAGCCATTCATACAATCCCTCTGTGGTCTTGAAAGTAGTCTTCCACTCATCACCCTCCTTGATTCTAATCTGGTGATAACCACTTTTAAGGTCCAATTTGGTGAAATACATAGCACCTCCTAGACAATCCTCTATTCTAGGAATAGGAAACCTATACCTTATGGTGATCCTATTTATTACCCTTGAGTCAATGCATAATCTCCACTTACCTCCCTTCTTTGATGCTAGCACTACCGGGACTGCACATGGGCTGATGCTCTTCTTAATCAATCCTTGTTCCAATAACTCTTGCACTTGCCTTGCTACCTCCTTGTTTTGATCAGGTGTGAGCTTATATGCAACTTTGTTAGGTAGGGATGCATCGGGAACAAAGTCTATTTGATGGCTTATAGACCTTCTAGGTGGGAGTGTTGCAGGTGCTCCATCACTCACTATGTCCTTATACTCTTGCAACATTTGCTTCACCTCCTTGGGTACTTCTGCCTGCAACTTGTCTTCTTCCTGCTTTGGTTTCACAAAGATGGCACACTTCACTATCTCCTCCTCAAGTAGCAAGCTTAAGAACTCTTTACCAGTAGCCAATAAGACACTAGGTGTTTTTGAAGTTCCCTCTTCATCCTCTATCAAAGACTGGATCTTGAAGGTCTTGCTATCCTTCTTGAATGATATGGAGTTCTCTTCTCCATCATAGATCACCTTTCTATCAAATTGCCAAGGTCTTCCTAGCAGTAGATGACAAGCATCCATAGGCAACACATCACAAAGGATCTTATCCTTATATCCTCCAATAGAAAACTCTACCCAAGTTTGTTCATTGACTAGCACACTCTATCCTTTGTTCAACCAAGTCACCTTGTAAGGGCTAGTGTGGGGTATTCTTGTGAGTTTCAACTTCCTAACTACCTCTTCTGCGATGATGTTGTTAGTTGAGCCTATATCAACTATCACCTTGCACACTTTACCAAGAACTTTGCATCTCACCCTAAATAATGCTCTCCTATGTTTGGGTTCCTTCTTAACCGGTTGTCTGATCAAAATCCTATTGAACATCAGATTTTCTCCAATCTCTGATTCAATCTGGTCCACATCCAATGTCTTGCTGCTTGAAGAGTCTTCATGAGCATAGGCAACCCTCTTTCCACTGTTTGATGAGGTAGGCTTGTTAGGGCATCTATATGCCAGGTGTCCCAATTGTCCACAATTGTAACACTTCATAGTTGCAAAGTAGGAGTTACCTTTGTCGGTACCTCTACTCCTACTTGGACCACCTTGTGCACCTCTTCCTCTAGAAGGGCCTCCCCTAAGATTAGTTGCGCTGCCAGGTTCAGTCAACTTGGCTTCTCCTTGGTTCCTCTTCTCATTTGACTTGCTTTGGTAACCACCTCGGTGGTTCATTTGGTCTCTACCTCTGCCTCTACCCCTCTTATTGGAGTCTCCTTTCCTTTTGTTCCTCTCTTCCACCTTGACTACAAGTTGATGACATTTTTGAATAGTAGTAGGAGTCCATAGGCTTATCTCCTCTTGAATGTTCCACTTTAGGCCGCTTAGATACCTAGCCACCTTAATAGATTCATCTTCTTAAATTTTGGATCTAAGACAAATTTTTTAAAATTCTTTGGTGTAGGAGGTCATATTAAGGTCTTTTTGCTTCAAACCCTATCTCTTCTTATGAAGTTGGACTTCATAATCCTCTGGTAAGTAGTTCTCTTTGATCTTTCTCACCATGGCCTTCCAATTGGCAATAGGTAGCTTTCCCATGCTAACTCTCTCTTCTTGTAGGTACTTCCACCATGTTAAAGCTGCTCCCCTTAATCTTGATTTGGCAACCTTAACCTTATGAGCCTTTGTCACTCCCTCACACTCAAAGTGGTTTTCCATGCCCTCAATCCATTCCATGACAGTGTCAATGTCCATCCTTCCACTGAAATATGGAAAACCTTCAAAAGCTTTGGTATTCAAAGCCTTGATAGCCTTCACAAATGGTTCTTCATTAAACAAGGGATCTAGTTCAGGTATAACGTCATCTATGTCAATAGTTTTCTTGCCTTTATCTTTGGTATCTTCACCCCAAGGTCCTTGTGTCCTCTGATCCACCACTTCCTGTAGTTTATCCCTTATCTCACTCATAGTTTCTTCAAGGAGTCTATTTTTCTCCTTCTTCTCTTCTACCTCTCTATCCAGCTCTGCATTAGTGACCATTCTTCTCTACCCTACTGATTCACCAGTATATAGAGACATACACAGTCCAACAAATCTTTAACTTGCTCTGATAACAATCTGATGGGATGGTGCTAGGGATAGACTAGCCTAGTCTATGCTCTTGGATCCTTTCCTTGGATCACCTGGTGTTCTCTACACACCCTAGGGTCTCTAGGACTTTCTTTTCTTAAGGAATCCCCTGACCTTGCCCAATCCACCCACCAATGAGTTGCAATGCTGCTCCTAAGGTCTCACCTACTCATGAGACTCAAAACCCCTTACTATGGCTAATAAGGGCTAGGCTTGTTTTGCACCTTCCAAGGTCTTAGCAAGGTTAGGATAGGTCATAAACCATGTTTTTCATCCATCCATGTGCCCCCAAGAAGTTACAACCTTCATCCCTCCTACCGATTTCACTATTTTGTGTTTTGCTTACAAAATAGGGCTACAAGGATTAGGACCAATTAGGCCTCCTACCTGGTCCTTTAGGGCTTCCTCTCACAAACAATGCACAAAATACCCAAACTTCCAAAATGGACTACCATTCATTTAGAAAGGGCTCAAGGATTTCTTTGGTTTTGGGCCTCCAAGTGGCCGTACAGTGCCCAGGGCGAATTTTGGGGTTTTTAAGGGTTTTTGTGAGGGTTTTAAGGTCTGCCAAGGTCACAGTGAGTGTTTTGAGTTTTAGCCACCTTGTTTGGATTGGTGGAGGCTCCTCCTTCACTCTAATGGTGCTTCACACACTCCTCCACACCTCCTCCAAAGGGTGCACTCTCCTCTGACCAACCTTGCTCTCCAAGACCTCTACAACTTGACCTTTCCTAGTCGGGCACTATTCAGCCTCACCTAGGATTGGGCCTTTTGATGGCCTCCCTGCATTTTCAAGGGCCCTTCTTGCATTGGACTATAATACAAATTCTTCACTCTCATTCCCCATGGTTTCATGGTGGTTCCACAATGGGGAATGGAGTTATGCATCCATTTACACAAACCAGTCCAAAATTGGACAATGACAATGCAATTTACAAACTATTTACAAACACACTCATCTGGCAAATAAAAACCTAATCTAATTGCTCATAATGAAAGTATTTACACCATAGAAAACATTCCACTTATCTTTGCATGCAAATCAATCCATTAACTTGCTCGGTAGCCTCTTTCAAACTGACTAGTAACCAACAAACAATCACAGTCAAGCTTTTTCTTATTTGGTCGTACAATGTCTGACATCCAACCCAGTCAATTAGGGTTTGCAATTACTTATACCACCTTTTCCTCAGTCGGTGTGCCAAAATTAGGGCTCTCCATGCTCAATAAGGGTCCTTTACCTATTGGGTGGAAAAGTGGCTTGACAACTTTTAAAAGTTGTCATGCAACTTTTGCATCTTTTGAGCAACTTTGCCATTGTTGCTTTTCATGACTCCTAGGCCTATTTTGGGCTATCCCAAGGACATCAACATGCCAATAAGGCCTAACAAAAATCTAAGGCACACTCAACCTCTCTTGCACAAGAAATCACAACATAAACACTAAGGACCTAAAACTAGGACCTAGTGAAGAACAAATGGGCTCATGGCCCTTATTACATGTACAATGGCTTCAAAAGAAGCATAACATCTATCTCTAAAGTTAGCAACTAGATTTTTAAAAGAAGAAAAAGAAATACATTATTTATGTCCGATATTAAATAAATAAAATAAAGATAAGAGTTATTATATGCCAAATAGGTTATGACTAATGGTTATTGAAGAAATGAACTAATTGAAATAACCAATAGGCTATTTATTTTAAACTACTATCAATATGTCTGATGCTGCACATTAAATAATTCATGCCTAAGAAATGAAATCTATAACTATTGATATGTTGTCATTATTTAATTATTTCCTGCAAGATTTAAAAAAAAATATATAAGTAAATCTATATTAACCAAACCCTAAAATACCCCTTGAAATATTATATGTGTGTGTATATATACATATATATATATATACATAAATATATATCTATACATATATATTAGAAAAGATTATAAATTAATTAATTAATTAATTAATTAAAAAATAAAAAATAAACAATCATTGAATCGGAGAGCCCTCGGCCCCTACGGAACCCCCGTAGGGCGGTCCCCCCTCCCTACGCCCCCAGCGGCGACCGCGGCCGCACTATGGGCTGCAACCCACAGATGGGGAGGCTTCGGCCCCCCTATGGGCAGCGCCCCACAGCGGCGGTAGCAGCCGGACTGCAGGTCGCATCCCACAACTGCGGCCAAGGCCGCCTCTGTGGGTCGTGACCCGCAGGCACGACTGCAGCCGTCCCTGCGGGGAGCCCCCATGGCCTCCTCCACCACCACACCTGCACGTAACCCCTCCCTCGCGGGCGCTGTGTGAAGTTTCGCCTTCCTCCCTTGCCACCTGCAACAACACACACAAATATCTTAGGGTTTGTTTTGGTGGCATTTTAAAAAATATAAAAAAATATCATATGCAACCCTAACCCAATTTCGGGTTAGGGTTTGCATAATAAATAAATAAAAAGAGCTCATAAAGAAAGAAAAGGGGGGAAACCCTATTCAAATTTTGAATAGGGTATCCCATGTTTACTTGGGTATTAATCAATTAAATTTAAATTTGTAAATTGTATGAATTTAAATAGATATAAATATATATACATTTTAAATGTATATATATAAGAATTTATAAGAGTAAACTTAGATATAATATTTTCAGAATTATATATATATATATGCTATACATAAGCGTATAGGTATATATATATATACATATATATAATCATTGTAAGATTAAGTTGAAAATTAAAGGGTTTTAATTTTCTTATTAACGTGAATTAATAAGTGCCTTGTTAGTATTTTGACCTTAGGGAATTATTTATTTGGTCATCATTAACTAGAGATATAAAGCAAATGCTATTAAAGGTCATTTTACCCTCTAGATGAATTTTAAACACATTATATTTATCGCTCATTAAATATTAAGTTTTTAATAGTCAATAATAATAATAATAATAATAATAATAATAATAGATTTGATATAATTAATGCTTCATGTAATTAAAAGATTAATTGAGAGTAATAATATCTCTTGTTAATTAATTTAGAGATTTTTGCTTAATGAATTTATTTATTTATTAATTGATGAGATAATAATAATTTCTTTAGAGAGTTAATATTCCGCATGCAATTTAGATTATCTCGCTTACTTGATTTAGTTGTTTAGATTAACTTTAATTGAAGAAGAATATCAAACGTAGTTAAGACAAAACTTGTAACAGCGTTATTAGGTTATGTTTAAAAAAAAAATTGATTTCGTTCGTGCCCAAAAGTTTGGGCATAACAGTATCCTTTTGCTGCTAGTCCCAAGATCACCTCCTGCTCGCCTAGGTGTCTCTGCTCTCGGACCCTACACCTGTCCTCATCCCTACACCTATCCTCGCCCCTGTACCTAACCCGGTACTTGTGCTTGGGCTGGTGCCTCATCCTCGGCCTCCTTTGTAAGAGGTGTGTTCTCTATAGGATGAATGAATCTAGGAAAGGGATGCCTCTGGAACTAATCCCTGTACTGGGGCAATACCCATACATCTGCAATATCCTCCAGATAATCCCATCTCAGTCATTGTAAACTGACTAGCTCTTGCATGCTCAGTGCATAGGATAGCCTCGGAGCCCATCCTCATCTCTCCTTGTCCCCATATTGGGTATAGGCTGTAAACTCCTGTGACATACCCTGTGGTCTATCATACTGCCTCATAACTCTCAAAACTATGAATTGCTCAATGAACACCGACCTACCAATAAGAGGACGTGTCATAAACATATCCTTCCTCTGCGCTCTCTGGTCATCCCATATCTCCAAGTCCCTGTACGGTATCCATACTACCGCGATCAGATCATTGAGTTGTCTTCTCAAATACTCTATCTTGCCCAAATGGGGCTGAGTGGCATAACCAGAATAACAATAAACTATGGGTTGGTGCGGCTCTCTAGCATCATCCATTATAAGTCAGCCTACTAGGATGTATTCCCAGGCCCAAATCTGCAAAACTAGGACTCTCACTGCCATACTCTTCCCATCTCTATATGCAACCTTGTGCATCTCATGATACATGTGAGCTAATAAACAAGAACCCCACCCTAATCTCTCAGGATGAGTTAGTATTCTCTCAAGCATCCTAGCTTAGCCACATAGAAAGCCCTTCTATCTCCTATCTAGCATGACAAAACAACCTATCATACCTGCTAACACACATGCTAATGGAAACTGGTTGCTATATCTAGCCATCATAACATCCCATGTAATGGACCGCTCAAGGATGGTCTCATCATGAAATATACGTCTCAAAGCTAAAATCCCAGGCCGCTGAGCAGAATCATAATCTACCTTATCACCAGCAAATGGAATCCTGAGAATACGGTAGACATCCTTAGGTGTGATAGTCATCTCTCCTATGGGAAAATGAAATGTATTATGCTTTGAATGGAATTGCTTGACTAATGCGGTCAACATCCCGTGATTAACATGGATATCTGGCATCTAAAAAAGGTATCCAAATCCACATGCTTGAATATGAGCCTTGTCTATGTCTGACAAATTCTGAACTAATCCCATAGTAGGTGGATAAACATAGTGAAACAAGACATCTGGCAATCGAATCTACAAAATCAAACATGAACACTATTAGCACGTGATCCAAATTACTCTAAAAAGATGCTAAACATGCTTGCGAATCCAAATATGCAAAATGCAAATTCAAAATTTGACATTGTGACCTTCAAAAATGCTTGTTGCTTTTCATACAAGTTTTCACAGAAGGGCAGAATTTTGTACGAATCAAGATTAGACATCGTATGACAAAACATTCCCATACGAAACAACATTAGACATTGCATGACAAAAGGGGCACTCAATAACAAGTTCATACGAGACGTGGGCCCACTTCACATGACAAACCTTACATGCCCATACGATAAACTATACAAGAGATAGTTTAGTGTACGAGAAGCAGTGTCTCACCGTACAACAAACCATGGCACACAACTTCAAATAGCTCAAAAATACAAAAAAAACCACTCAAATTTCAAATTTTGAAAACTCGAACAAGCTTAAGATTGATCACTTACCATCGGGTCGTAGTTTCTTGGTCGATTGTGATGTCTCTAGCACTCAAAATGGTGCTCCTAGATCGGAATGGCCATTTTGCTTCGCATAGAGATTTTAAAATTTCAAACTTGGAGAGGTGAAAATGACTTGAAAATGACACATTGGTCCCCTTATATAGCCAAAATCCTCATTTTTCAACTTTCTCTAATGGACGTCAAACTTGTACCCTAAACTAAATCAACGGTGTTGATTCCATTTTTGAGATCGAAATCAAAATATGAGATCATCCTCCTTGTCAATTTCGTACAACTGAGACCACTTAGCGCTTCATCACCTGCTCATTCTCTTCTTCAATTTGTACTCAATTTCTCGTTAATCAGCGCTAAATCTCAATTTAATTTTCAAATCAACTCTAATTTTAATCATCAACATTAATCTTTGTGCTCAAATAACTTATCATCGCTCAAAATAATTGCTTAAAATCACGATGCAACCCTCGCTATCTTTCGATTTTGCTCCCGAGGGGGCATACTCATGACCTAAAAGTCGATAATTTCTTTCAAAAATCTTCGTTACAAGTCGAGAAGTTAAGCTTCATCAAATCAGTCTCTAGGGGCATATTAGTTGCATCGCTTCATATCAAGTTGATATTGTCTTCGTCTAAATCAGTCTCTTAACATTAATCAGTTTCATCACTTTTCATCAAGTTGATTATTCGTTTAAACTCAATCAAGGGTTTAAAGAGTATCTTTGATCACATGCTCAATCTAAGTAGGTGTTCAGTTTCATCACATCAAATCAAGTTAGACAGTTTATCTTTGCTCATCATGTCTTGATAAAACAAGTTCAAGACTAGTTTTTCTCTTCGTTCACTGTGTCTGGATCAACAAGTTCTAGATCAGTAAGATCTGCTTCTTGATCAATCAAGTTCAAGTTCAGTATCTTTTCTCTTCATCGGTCCTAGTTCAATCAAGTTTAGGATCGATATCACTTTAATCAACTCTGTTCAGTTTCATCACTTCAAAACAAACTGAATACCTCGCTCTTCATCTAGTTCATGATTAATTAAGTTTAAAACTAGTATCTCCTAGCCATCAACTATTCTTTGAACCAACGCACTACTAGCACATTAATTCAAAGAGGGGCATGTTAGGATTCCCAAAGATAGTGAGAGGGGGGGCTTAATCAGTATCTAACTAGTTGTATAATTTTCTTGACTTAAAACATGTAAAGCATATCAATAGTGTATACCAGTAAACAAAAAGTAATGCAATAAACAGAGATAACAACAACCACATAAAAAGCACACCATAACATAGTAGTTTAACAAGGAAACCCAGTGTGGTAAAAACCTTGATGGGATTTGTGACCCACAATATTCACTTACTGGCCAATAAGAGAATATTACTGCTACAATAGGGACCTGCACATGCAGGAAGGCCAAGTGCCTAGAGCTCACTGCTCAAATACAAAATAGGAAGTCACACTGACTTACAAAATAGATATGATGTGTTATATACTTAGACAATGTGTCTAATTGGTTCAAAGAATCTTTGTTGTCTATGTTACACTTTGGAGCTATCATCTTCAAAATTGGTATGATGTCATCAATAGCCTTGTATGCTAGAACATTGCAATCTTTTATTTTCTTAATTGAATCTAATAGTACCTCATTCACATTTGTTGGTCTGAATTCAAACATGGAAGTTCCAGATGTCTGACCAACTGACTTCACAATTTGTAGTCCGTTGGTGAGCATATTGCTTTCATCTTTTACTAGAGCATTAGTTTGTGTCTCCATTTCAGCTACCAAGGGTTTAGGTTTATCAGTTATAGCCAGTGGTATTGTTTTTGAATGGACCTGTTGTTCTTCTTGTTCCTTTGTGCTCTCTACTGATGGTTTCTCTGATGGTTCCTTTGATGATTTTTCAGTGGTATCCACTGCCGGTTTTTCTTCTTGTGACTCTACATTATCTACCAGTTTCTCTGTGCTTGCCCCTGAAATGTTTTCAGTAGGTTGCCCAATACCAATGCTATCAATTTTCCCTGTATTTTTAGTTTGTTCTATTTGTTGTTCACTCCTAGTTTCAACCGTATCTTCAATATTTGTCTCAGTTGTTTTGTCTTCTACTAGTGGCTCAGTTGCCACATCTCTTTTCTCACTTGTTTCCTTATCAAACACAATGTTTACTTCTTGTGTGTCGATATTCATTGTATACAACACCTCAGAATCAGGATTTGTATCCTCATGTGGTGTGTCCATACTCTTTGCTGCCAGTTGATTTTCAGTAGTGTCTACCGGTGGAGTATCTAAAGGCGGTGGTGGTAAGTTGTATGTTACCTTTATACTGGGTGGACCACCAACCTTACCTTTTCCTTTGTCCCTATCCTTTTGATATACTTTGATGGTTTTGGGTTTTAGATATTCTTCCTATTTTTCTTTTTCAACCAGGAATATGTCCCATGCATCTGTTGTTTCCTCTATTATTTCATTCACTCTCCCTGCCATTAGTGCTACATGTTGGTGAGCAGTTGAAAATACTAACCGGTTAGCCTCTGAGATCAATTTATCTATCTCATCAGGTGAGTTGACAAGATGTATAGCAAGTAATTTTTCAATTTTTAATTTCTTGTCAAGCTCAATAATACCTACTCTCCTAGCTTCAAGTCTGTTGTAAAGATCTGTCGGTATTTCATCAACAACTTGCATCAAAAATTTCTTAAATATGTCTAAGTGTAGTATTACATTGTTCTCTACTTTATCTTTATCATCATCGAATAATGTGTTGTACATTTTGCTGATATTTTTCAATTCACCATCCTCAGTAATTTATCAAAAGGAGCTATAGGCTTCTTCTTAAGAGTCACCTTTTTCTTCTTCGGAGTCAATTTCTTTGCAGGGGGCCTTACTGCCTGTTGCTTTTCCCTTTTTAGTGTAGGAGAAGGTGTCGGTGAAGGTTTTCTCTTCCTTTCAACTCTCTTAAACACTACTGGTATATCACTTTCTGAAGAAGTTCCAATCGGTGAAAGGCGTGTTTCTGGTTGGATTACTTCTAGTTCACCTTCAATTATACTGGTTTTCTTTAGCACATTTTCTTTGATTGCTTTTGTCTGTCAGGTACCTTTTCTTACAGTTGCCTCAACCTTTTTAATTCTTTTCTTTGATTGGATTTGACTCTCTAAGGTTTTAGCATTACCAAATATTTCTTCTTGAGGTTCCTTAGGAGCTTCTAGGAGGGATTTTGCATAGGTTTCTATTATATTGTCATTTGTTTCATATCCCATTTCAGTAACCCAGATGGTTCTAGGAACAACTGCCTCCATCCAAATTTCATCTTTCTTAATTACAAAATAGATTTATTTTTGGTACTTATCTACAATAGCTTGTGATAATCTTACTCTTGATTTCATTCGAGCTTTTAGTGCCTGAAAATACTCATTTAGGTTCTTTTCCCTGTTTTCTCCCATGTTATTCAGTAATACTGATAGTTGTTTTCCTACCGGTATATCATATCCGAAGTCTTTAGTGCCAATATCGGGTACCTATTTGGTTAAATACAACATCAGACAAACAAGCAGGTTTCCAAATCTGAAAGTTCCTTTCTTATCCTTCTTTATCTTACCCAAATTTTCAATTAGTTCATCCTTGAGCCATTCACATATGTCTATTCTCGTATTATTATTCACCATATCATGGGCACTTTTAATGCATAGGCTAGAAACTGAGTTTAACCTATTTGCATGTGTAGACTTGTAACTTAAGATCATACTGATAAATTTCACATTGATATCGGCTACATCATTCACCCTTAGTGATCTCTTGTCAGATGTAGCACCTGTTAGTTTTATCACTAAATCATTTGAGACCTTCTTAGATTTGTCAGGTCTGTTACCAGTGGAGGGTAACCCTGTCACAACCTTTATTGCTTCCTTAGTGATCTTGTGAATAGGGTCCAACCAAAAGAATTCGCCATGAACCCTGCTTAGCACAATTCTTATGAGATCCTTGGGGAAATCCGGGATACTAATAATTTCAGTAAAACCTAGGGTTTCAATTATCTTATGTTCAGCTTTAACATTTCTGGATTCATCACAAATTACAAATTTGTACATATTCTTAATTTCATCATCACCCAATTCATCTATATGACAATTTATATATATTCTAGGGTCTTCAGCATAAACTACCCCTTTAGGTATTTGAGAGAATGCACCTAAACTATCATCTTTCTTGGCAATTTTGGGAACTACCTGGAATACGGGTCTAGGGCATTTAATAACTTTGACAATAGTAGGGTTTGCAATAAATTCAGGAGTAGATGAGGATGCCATAGCTATAAATAGCTTAATCTGCCTTAGGGATGAGAGATTTGATGGATTTCTTTGCTTCTTTGCTTGGAATGCCTTTGCTCGTGATTTTCGTGCTCTCGAAGATTTGAATGCTCGATGGAATGAAAATGGAGCCAAAATACTTATTTTATAATGTTATATTATTCACCTACCACATTTAATGCTTGTCGATAAAGAAGTAATCTCAACTTCTCTCCATCAACCAAGGGAATAATAGCATGTTTCTCATTTTGTTGCTAAACCCTCAAAGGATTTTCCTTCAGTTAGATGAAGAGTCTCCTGTCGGTGGAGTGTTACTCTGTTCTATCAGTGGAGGAGTATTCCCATCAACATTTAGTTCTGATTTTCTGATCCACTGTTTTGAGAATTCATGCTTTACCTCTTCAACCTTTTCTTTACCTTTCAAACTGGGACCTTTGTTATTTACCGATGAGGACTTGCTTCTACAAAATTTAGCAATGTGTCCAATCTTGTTACGGGCATAACAAGTCACATTATTTTTTTGAATATCTTTCCCATATCCTATGTCGGTTTATGTTCTGCATTGATTAGATAAATGTCCAAATCTTCCACAAACATAACATATTACATTCATTCTGTAATTTTCTAAATTATGACCAAATTTGTTGCATTTAGAGCATTGATAGGTGGGTGTATTGGTGTTTTGATAATTTCTAGATCTACATTGATTTTCTCTATGACCATACTTGTTACAGTTAAAGCATTTGCCATTAAATTTATAAGCAGTAGGTTGCCTTACTCGTTTTCTATGATCATGTGTGTTTGCAGTACCAGAGCTTTCACCAACTTCAAAGCCAAGGCCACAAGTGTCACCATTAGGTTTTTGATTCTTCAACATGTCACCAAGTTCTTCTGAGCTTTTCCTGAATTTTTCTTTGTGTTGATTTGCAGTATCCAGGTCTCTTTCCAAGATTTATTTTTGTCTCATAAGTTCATTTGAGTCATTTTGTGTGTGCATCAGATCTATCTTCAACATATCATTTTCATAACTAAGTCTTGTGTTTTGATTTGCAGCATCACTCAGTCTTCTAGTCAGATCTTCTTCATTTTTCTTCCTATCTTCAATTTCCTTGCAAAACCTCATAGTCATATCCTGCATCTCATTCTGTGTTGTACTCATCTCTTGTCTTAGTTTGTTTATTATATCATTAAGAGTTTCCTTTTCATCTCCCTCTTTCTGCATCTTCTCACAAAGTTCTCTTCTTTTATTCCTTGCTATGGTGTAATTCTCTTGAAGTGCTTGAATGATATCCTGAGCAGCCTTTAGATCATCCTCAAGTTTGATATTCTTCAATTTTTTTGCATCATATTCTGAAAGAGTTGTTTTCAATTGTTCTCTTAAGTTTTCCATCTCTACCGGTTGCAAGATCTTCCTCAAGCTATTAGGCTTCTGAAAATAGAGGACCAGCTCTGATACCAATTGTTAGGATTCCCAAAGATACTGAGAGGGGGGGTGAATCAGTATCTAACTAGTTGTATAATTTTTTTGACTTAAAACATGTAAAGCATATCAATATTGTATACCGGTAAACAAAAAGTAATGCAATAAACAAAGATAACAACAACCACATGAAAAGCACACCATAACACAATAGTTTAACGAGGAAACTCGGTGTGGGAAAAACCTCGGTGGGATTTGTGACCCACAATATTCACTTACTTGCCAATAAGAGAATATTACTACTACAATAGGGGCCTGCACATGTAGGAAGGCCAAGCGCCTAGAGCTCACTACTCAAATACAAAATAGGAAGTCACACTGACTTAAAAAATGGATTATACAAATCCAATGTCTTGTACTACTTCAAAATAGCATCTGCTATGCTAGATCCAATACTGGTTTTAGCTCTATTGCATAAATAAACCCTTAACCTATAATTCTCATAATGGGTCTGCCTTATTTTTCCTATCACATATTCTTCCTTACAATTACTACATTACGAAAATGTTCTACAATGATCTCATACATGTATGAGTCATACAACAACTCGCCATGTCGGCTTACAATGTTTTTACAATTAATTACAAAATACATTATAAACAAAATTCATGTCGGCCTCTGTGCCGGTATCCTTCCTTTGTTTGTCGGTGACCTATGTGCCGGTGTAGAGTCTGTCATTACCGGTGCCGGTATATTGTCTTACTGGTATCATAAGATTGCAAGGTTGCCATCAATGACAAAACCTTCAATCACATACAATTTCTCATTGGACTGTGCATTTGCCAACAGGGCAAATGTAATACCCTAAAAATGGTCATCTAAACCATAGGCCCCCTAGTCTCAACAACATCACCAAGGTCCTAACCAAAGGCAATTAAATTTAATCTTGAGCACAGAATTAGTTTCTTAAATCATCAAATGTCACATGGCAAATAAATTACTATGAATTAATTAAATATTTATTTAATTAATTGATCATTCCAAGTAAATCATTTTTAAACAATTATCCTATTTATTTTTATTAAATATCCTAGCATATTTAATTAAATAAATCAATTTACCATTAATCATAAAAAAAAAAGAATTAATTGACCAAAAAAGAATTAAAATTTGAGAAAAGAAATCAAATGGAGATAATCTTGAAAATCCAATTAAAATTTGAAATAATCTTAAAGAAAGCAATTAAAACAATTAAATATCAAATTTGAATGAAATAGAGAATAAAACAGTTTTTTCTGATTTTATCTTATTTTTAGTTCAATTTCCTTTAAAATTGAGAAAAGAAACCAATCACATCAATTCACTTGGATTGTGCTTCCTCTTGGAAAATCTTGACCGCTCATCATCATTTGATCTCAGCTGTTGGTTTCTTTTTGAATTTTTTATAAATTCAAGCTCTCATCTCTCATTCAAGGATCCTGGAGAATATATTGTTATTATGTTGTTTTTGCTCTAGGTGATAGTTCTGATACTTAATGTAAGTACAGATGCCAAGCTAATAAGATGAGAGGGGGGTGAATCATACAAACTTAATCTTCCATAAAAACATCAGATTCAACCTCGGTAACCTTTACTTTAGTAATATAACCAAAACTACTAAACATGTAAACTCACAAGCATATAAACATCATAACACTCATAACACCAGATTTAACATGGAAACCCAAATAGGGAGAAACCACTGTGGGATTTCGGACCCACTAAGAAATATACTCTTCTAGAGTATGCTTGGTTAAAAGCAAATCTTGTTAAAGATTACAAGCACATTGCTAGATGTGACCCGGTTAAGGGATTTCCCTTAGATCTGTTAGGATCTCCACCTTGTTAGAAAAGACCTTGTTAAAGGATTTCAAAACACTCAATCAGAATGTCACCTTGCTAGAGGGTTTTACAAATAAGACTGTTAAGTCCACTCGGTTAAGAGATTTTCTGTCACTTCACAAAATAACAGTAATAAAAATCTATCTGCAACTTCACATCTAAAATGCTATAGCAGATTCTTATTTGCTCAATACAATATAGACATAGAACTAATCTTGTCCATCTGCTAGGCTCTATACTCTGTTATTCAAAACAGGTCTTCAAGCTTCAGTGCTCGGTAATCACTATGTAGCATCCATGTGCATACACTTGCCCGCATACATTGTTTATCAACAGTTCCTTATTTATAAACAACAGCTAACCGCTTAATCTCCTTGATCACATTTCCCATGATCAATCATAGCCATCAGATCTTCAAACTTTGTCCAGGTTCAATGTATTCGCCGATCTGAAAATGTGTTACCCCGCCTTGGAACTTGTGCTAGGGTATTGCAGTTCAATCTGAGCTGTAGATCTTCCTATCGATTTTCCTTTGCCATAGATTCTTTAACAAACTTCATTCATGGAATACGAATCATTTAATCATAGCCAGCTCATCAGCTTCCTTCATTAAATAATGCTTTTATTCATTCAATGCATTCTGTTATTACTCGGTTGCAACTCGGTAAATACTAAACTTCACTTGGTAGACATTTTGCCTTCATTAACCGATAGCGATAACCTTAGGGTTTACTGACTAGGTTCTTTGCTCAGTAACATAGTATAGTATTAACCTTACAATCAATAACATATGTATGATATCAAAACAATCTAAACATCATGATCTCATCATTGTCTAACTCGGTAATAGTTGCCCATTGAATAACTTATTTCTCCCCTTATTCATCATATTCTTTCTATGTCTTTTACTGACATCTTTATACTCATCAAATCATACTTCTCAAGATATGGCAATATCATATTGAATTAGAAAATCAATTTCTTGACATCAATGACAAAATAATAATATTAAGACAGTAATCATCCTTAATTAGTTATAACCATAATCATCAACAACCTTCTCAATATCCTTATTGAAATGCCAACAATCTCTACTTGTCTATTATAATGCCAACACTAGGTTCATTGAGAATTTGCATTGAGATATTGCATATTAATCATTCCATATTTGTTACATCATTTAGCTTAAATATTTCTTCATAACTTACATCATGTTAGATTAAATCTTTCATTCATCTAGCTTAAATCTTTCATTCATTTAGCTCGAATTCATGCTCATATAGATTAAAAATCCTTCGTTTAGGTGTTGTCTAGTCGTTGGATAGCTTAGTAATCTGAGAGCAATCTAAACTCGCATAACCTAGAAGGCAATAGGTCACTTTGTGATGGTTTATTATTCATTGTTGATAAATTTACTAACCATGCATCTAATGATTATTGAAGTGTTGTGTATTCCAGATACAGATACAGGTCCACTTTTCACACACACACCCTATATAGTTTATAATGCCTTATGTTGTCTTACAAAGATAATTACCATATCAATATACATGTTGGCTAGATACCATAAATACATGAATATCAAAAATAATTGTCGATGCGGGATCCAAGAGATGTCGGCCTTCAATATCGATAACCTTATTCTGAACCATATCGGTTTGCATTCCTGGTAACCTAAGAATTTCTTCCATCTTGTCGGTGTGAATGTTGGTGTAGTGTCTATGAAGTGCCTGTCGATACAAAACTGACACAAAATATGAAGTCAGAACAAGATACCATGTTGCTATCAATGACAACATAGTGAAACCAACCAATTGAGTGTCAATTGCCAACAATCTCCCCCTTTGGCATTGATGGCAACACTCATGTGAAAAATGGTCATGGTTTCATCCTACCTGCTCCCCCTAAGCTAAATATTCATCAATACAAAATACTCCATACTCTCATGTCTCCATATCTCCCCCTAATGTATACAACTCCCTTTTTTTAATTTTTTACATCTATATCACTCCCCCTTTGACATCAATGTCATCAAAAATTCTAAAAAGAATACCAAAAATCCAAAACTGTACAATGAGTATCCCAAAAATACCTTATCAGAGCTTAACAAATTTAAAAATTTCTGGATATGCCTTCTCCAATAGCTCAAGATAAGTATCCCAACTAGTTTTGAAAGTTTCAGAAATAGATACAAGTCCATTTAGTATATGAGAAAAGGACTCTTTCTCACTTATCTCTGCCAGTGTGGGCTTACTAACCATATCTATACACTCCTTCTTATGTACACTGAGTGAATCCAACCGAGGACTCACCAAGCCTCTAAAACTTCTGGCCCTTCTTATGATTTTGTCTTTTTCTTTCTCAAGAGAAGAAATTTGGGCTTCCAAAACCAAAATTTGACCATCAATGGATGTAGTCAATGAAGTCAATCCATCAAAAGAATTAGTTATACTTGCAATTTTCTCCTGGAATTCTTTTATCTTCTTATCTACATTAATTGTAAGTACATCTATATTACAACATACTATATATATATTTGTACACTGCTTTAAAGAATTGTCTATCATTTTCAACTTCTCATCAATCTTCTTCCTCTCAGACTCAATCATCTAATCAAATGCAACTCTTTTAGCCTATGTGAACCTCTTCAGTGCTTGTTGGTTTGAAATCTATTGCAAGGATTGAAAAATCCTTTGAAATGTGCTCAGTAATTCTCTTAAGCTTGCTGGATGGGCTTGCTTCCTTGTCAAACTTGCACTTCGGGATTAGTTTGTGTAAAACAGTGATAAACTGATCAGTAATCCCTTTATCCATAGATCCCTCCTTCATTAATTTTTGTGTGGCCATAATCATGAGTTCAATAGGACTCATCTTAGTTATGTTTTTATTTACAACATGCAAGGTGTCAATTGACAACAATGATGGACCTACTACCAGTTCCCTGCCGGATTCCCCTTTCTTCTCCTCTGATGTTTTAACCTTTATAACTTCCTCACTTGCACCGGTGGCTTCACCACTTGGTGTAGTCTCTGTAACTATCAATTCCTTTGTAGGAATTGTAACCTCAACCTGTACATTTGTATCTAGAGGACTATTGTCCTCAACATTAGTATCATGTACATTATCAACCTTTACACTCTCTGTATTTGTCAGTATCTCAACATTTTCCTATATATATTTGTATCTATTGGGAGCTTAATTTCCACTATCTTAATGTTTTTCAAAATTGAGGGTGAAGTACCCATAATACCCTTTCCTTTTCCTTCAACTGGGGTATCTCCAGTGTCTGTCTTTGATTCCGGTGAAGTAAAGAAACCTCATCTCTCTTCAAAGAACTTAACCCATGCCTTGTGGGTTTCCTTTATTATCTCATTTACCCTTCCTAACATAAGACTAGTTATTCTATGTTTGTTGTTAAAGATTTTTCTATTTGCCACCTCAAGTGTCCTATCCATTTTCTCTGGAGTAATAGAAACACAAAAAAATAACAACTCTTAAATTTTTATGTGCTTTTCTTCTTGCATTGCTGATAGTCTCCTAGCATCTAATATATCATACAATTTTGTTAGTATTTGATCTTCAATTTATATTAAGGCTTTCTTATAAATATCAAAATATAACAATATTGTTTCCTCTACCTCTCTTTGTTCAACATTATCTAAACAATCATAGTAAAATTGTGCATTCTTTAACATGTCATCCTTAGTTATTTCATCTACTAACTCTGCACAAGTTTTTGGTGGAATGATAGTTACATTACCAGATTGAATTGTCCGATCAATGTCATTCTTCTTCTTCCTTTTTGTAGTACTAGATGGAGGTGAAGGTGTTACTTTTGGTGGTTGCTTCTGTGCTGGTAATTTGAATGTAACTTTCCTAACCGGTTGTTTTTTAGCCTCTACCTTGGTTTCCTCTATTCTCTTCCTTATAACCCTTTATATCAGGTGTCCCCAAATCCTCAATGTGATAGTGTACGTATTCCCTAACATCTTCGACATACACAACTCCCTCTAGAACATGGGAAAATGCTCTAACCGAATCTTCCAGGGTACCCACAGGTGGATACCACTTGAAAATTGGCCTGGGACGGTCCTTGACCTCAACTAGAGTCAGGTTTCCAACAAAGATAGGAACAGATGATGATCCTGCTTCCATGATTAAAGATAAATACCTATTAATCGTTGCTGGTAAAACCCTTAACAAACTCTTCCAGTCACTGGTGAAATTGCTCAAGAAGATATTGTTAGGCCCAATATAGAAAGCTAATGTACTAAGAGGGGAGGGGTGAATCAGTACTCCAAAACTTTTCTCTGATAATAACCTTACTGTTATGCATAGACAAAATAGTGCAGTAACATATGATAAAACTAAAATCAACAAGTAACAATCATACATGATTCACTCCATAACACACATATTTTGGTCACGCAGAAACTCTTGGTTAGAGAGAAAAACTGTGGTGGGGATGGCACCCACAACTTCACTACTGCAATAATAAAGAATGCTTGGTTAGAGCTACATTTAGCTATTTCTGATAGCTTACCCTGTTAGGAGTATCAAGATCAGTTAGATCTACCTTACAAAAGGATTTTTACAACACTATATAAGTGTAGCACCTAGTTAAAGGATTTACAGTTTATAGACTTGGTTAGAGTCTTTTACCCTGTTAAAGGTTTCTCTTACATCTTCAAAATATTACAATAAAATCATTACAAATATCTACAACTTTACATCTGAAATGCTAAAGCAGATTCTATGTGCTCTGAATAAAATTACCTAGCTTGTAGCATACCTCGGTAACCCATAATGAAACTCGGTAAACCCTTCTGTTTACTCTGTTCTTTGACTGTTCACTGATAACCTTCTTGGTGACCTCTTTGTGTCTCTGTAACAGTCTTCCTTTATGCATACACGATGTTATCTCATTGCATCTCATATATCTAATCCTAGAATCATGCTGTATAAATAGATCTCTTACAGCGGTGATCTGATTCATTGCTTCGATCTTACAAAATATTCTTCGAATGAATAACTAAACAAAATATCTCATTGGTTAGATTGACCTTGTAATCATACACAATCTCATAGTGCAATTCCCAATGCAAAAATGGTTAGATGTGCCTCGATGTTGTAACACATTTTCATGTGCATGTCCAGGTTCAATGTATCTAGTAAGACATTTCACTCAGTGAGTTAACTTTACCACTCGGTAGCCATGAAACTTTACTTGGTAAACAGCTTGGTGAATACTGCGTTCTGTGACTGCTTTCTTCTATAA
Organism: Cryptomeria japonica; assembly: GCF_030272615.1. NCBI lineage: Eukaryota > Viridiplantae > Streptophyta > Pinopsida > Cupressales > Cupressaceae > Cryptomeria > Cryptomeria japonica. Next base: position 675,386,827 of record NC_081406.1, on the reverse strand, counting down.
CCGACTAGACTGTTCATACCGACTTCTCTGTGTGTACCGACTGCATGATTCGGTAATACTAACCGACAAGAATATAGTATGACTTTGGATATGAAACTAATGGCAATTTGATAAGTAGTAACAATCTCCCCTTTTGACATTAGTTGAGATGTTTGACAAAAAACTACTTACAAAGTCATAACTCAAAAACTATATACTTGTCAAAATGACTATACTTGACAATATGGACAATAGTCAATAAAATAGTATATGCAGATATACTCCCCTTATCATTATTCTGTACATAACTCTGAATTTTGCATGTTCGGTTCTGTTATGTACTTGTGTGCTCGGAATGCTCTGTATATTCTGCTCGGTATATTCCCCTTGTATACAATAATCAAAATTGTGTTATCAAAATTGTACTACTCTCCAAGTGTAGAATTACTCCCCCTTTGCTGGGCTTTCCTCTTTGTAGTATCATAATATTACTCCCCCTTTTTGACAAACATTAAAAACTTAATTTCCATCGAGAGGCGGTAATTGATCAAAAATAGTCTTATACTTGGTCCGGGCGTCGGTGAGGGCGACTAAGAGTGAGTCCTTGAGACTTTCCATTAAGGAGTTCTGAGCTTGAATATCAAATAAGAGTGATATCAAGCCATCAAGAGTGCTTCCCTCTTGTGTAGTTGATAAGCTTGTAGCTCGGTTGAGCTGCTCCTGTACTGATGATAGATGAAGAAGGAATAATGTTTGAAGGGTCATTATATCCATCCTAATTTTATGCTCTTCATTCCTCAGTTCTAACTATTGAGCCATGAGCTGTTGTAGCTTTTTGTAAAAATTCTAAACTGAATTAGGCTCAGTGGTCAACTTAGATGAGAGATCGGTGATCTCTTTCTCAATTGCATCAGTTTTATTTTTTATGTCTTTAATAAATAAAGAGAATATACACAATTTCTGGAATAAATAAAGAATGTGCTTGAGTTGAGGGGACAACTCAGCAATGAATTTGACAAGTTTTACCTTGCCAACAGCAATTGATTTTTGGATTTCCTCTATCATTTTTGTTGTGACCTCTTTATCCTTGAGCTTGCTTAAGTACATGGATGCATCAACTCCAGATGTTTCAATCTAATTAAGGAGTTCATCCAACTGAATATGGATGGTTGCATCGGTTGACACTGTTGCTGATGGTAGCATTTATGTGAGTAGTGTCCTAACCTTCTTAAGTACTTTGTTCTTTTTCTGTATGGCCAGTTGCTTGTCTTGTTCGGCCTTTGCTTTGCATAGTTCACCAAATTTAGTGAGTGCTTTCCCTTTCAATTTGGAAATGTCTACATTGGGCAACACGATCGGTTTAGATAAGTCAAATTTAAAACCATGCTTTCTCACCTTCTTCTCTTTTCCTTTGGTCTGTGGCACTAAGACAAGTTCTTGTGAGGCTTGCTGACCCTCGGTAGGTTGCTCGGTAGATGCAACACTTTGGTCTGTACCTATAGTAGTTGCAGTGTCTTTGGGTGGTTCGGTGCTAGGGGTATCAGCTATAATATTTGCAGTGCTTGAGACGTTTGATCTTGGGTTGTGTCACCGATAGCTTTAGATTTGTTGCCTTCGGTAGCTTGCTCGATGTCCTTGGGAGATTCGGTTGAGACTGGTGGCTTCACCGACGGATAAGGCTGAACTTATTCTAAGACAGATTCACTAGAGACAAGTTTTGCATAAGTGGTGCCTTCAATCATTTCCTATTCCGGTGCTACTTCATCCATTACATCTTCATCAAGTTGTATAGTATCAACTAGGTCTAGACCTTGCTCGGTGACATCTGGATCTTGATTAGTGACATCAACAATTTCAATTTGAGATTGTTCACCAACATCCTTTTGTTTGAAGATCTCCTGCCACTTGGCTTTAGTCTCATTTTCCACATCAATATATAGCCCATTCATCAATTTTAAGGCTCTTTGTTTCACAAGAAATTTTGAATTGTATGTGGACAAATGCTCCTTGATTTCAGCTACGGACATGTCAGGAAATAGACGGACTAGACTTCTTTCTCTTATTTGTCTCTCTGAATCCATTGCATATTTCCATCTGTTGTCAATATGTCAGTAGAGTTCACTCGAAAGTAATTTTGCTAGTTCTAATGGTGCTAACCGAAACTTCAAAAGTGTACATATGACAGCTTCTTCAGTCTGTCATTTCTCATCATTATTCCTAGACTCATACTTAACATATCTCAATCCTGCAAATCCACCGTATTCTTTGAGATTGGCACAAAAGTTTTCAACACTGTGAATGTTTACCTTTTTGCTTTTCACAACCTGGAATTTGTTTGCATCATCAGACTCTGTATCACTCGACTCTTTTGCCAAAATGAGTCTCTGAGTAGATTTCTTGTAAGTCTTAGTTACCTTAGGAATGGCAATAGTCTTTTGTTTCTTGCTCGGTGATGCAACTGATGCTTTGGTGTTGGGTCTCTTTGTTGGTGGAGTCGGTAGGACCTTTGTGATGTCCTGTTTCTTTCTTTTTAGAACTTTTCCCTTTGGCAACTCTGTGCTCAATGTTATTGCAGCCTCCTGTGCTTTTGATTCTTCCTCAATTATGGCAAGATTTCCTTTGACAAGTGTAGAGGAGGATTCTTCTCTGAATTTCTCAAATAAAGCCTTTATCATCTTTGTAGCTTTTCTTGTAGCCTTAGGAACTACAATGCTCATTTTTACTTTCTCCTTCACCTCTTCATAGGTTCCATACCTTAGTTCAGTTGCATGCCTTGGTAGTGATAAATAGGCATCAATTTGTTGTTGTGTGATATCATAATCAATTTCATAACCCATTGGTTGCAATGATTGAATCCTCAGTTCAACAGCATTTACATAGCAATAATCAGTGTCGACTTCAAAACATATATTGTCCTTGTATTTTTCGACCAGCTGTGGTGGGATCCTGTACCTGTTGTGCATTTTCTCTTGGAATTTGCTAAAGTAATCATCCATGATATTATTAAAGTTATCTCCTAACTTCTTGATGTAGTCATTGATCTGATGGGTGATAGGTCAGTGTAGCTCCCATACTACTTTACCGACTGAGGGAAAGAACTTCTCAAAATAGAAAAACATACATACAAGTAGTGAACTGAACTTTAGTGTGTTTGCCAAGTTGTTCTTCTTCAGCTTCCTTATTGTGTTTAGGTTCTCAAATAAGTTCTTTAGTAGCACTTCACATAAGTCTACTTCCATTCCCTTCTTTACTATTTTGTAGGCCAGGTCCACTGCAGCACATGGTACACTGTTTTCCCTTGCAGATTGGAAGAAACAGTAACCAATAACTCTGATTGCAAATTTTAGTCCTTGCTAATCGGATTCTACTCCGGTTAGACTAATTAGCTCCTTTTGTGATATCATTTTTTGTGCATGAGCATGATCGTAGATGGGATATCCGGTGATCAGGTGAATGACTTCCTTCGTGATCTTGAATGGTTGCTCTTGTAGCCACATGAAATCATCATGTACTCTGCTTAATACAAACTTAACCCATTGGGGTTCGAACACACGGGGATAGACTAGGGCTTCAGTTAATCCCTTGATTCTGATATGCTCAAATTTATTATCCAGTTTGCCATCAGTGCACAGTTCATCATATGTGTCACTAATCTCTACATGACCGAGTTCCTCAACACGACATTTGGTAAAGAATCTGACATCTTCTACCAACAAGATTTGATTCGAGATGAGTGAAAATGCAGTTTTATCATCCAGCTCTAAGGCAACTTTAGGAGTTAGGGAATATTTCAGCGAGGGCTTCTCCACATTTTGGACAACTACAGGGTCTTGGATCTTGGGCGCCATGGTAGATTTTGGATAAGATTCGACAAGTTATCCTTTAGGGTTTACAAATGGCTGACTCTTCACACTCGGTAGACAATAGCAATTTGACTAGATCGGAAACCAGCTAAACAGTGTGAATAGATTGATGTAAATACCTCAAAATTCGCTCTGAATGAAGTTTGATCGCTTTGATTCGCTCTGCTCTACTTCTCGAAAACTTGGATGAATAAAAATGACCATGAAAACATTTTTAAGTACTCAAAAATACCTTATTGGGCTCCGTGCAAGTTAGGTCAAGATATTAAATGCACTCGGTTCACCTTTTACCGATTTACTCCATTTTCTATTTTCATTGAGTACCCAACCTAGCTGCATTAACCGACTTGACAGGTTTCCTGTATAGTATATAAATTGACTAATTGCATCTTAACTATGCATATTTTGAATTTTGTACATAATAGAATAGGAACTATTATGATTCAACTTTTAAAGAATGCAGTCCCTTCATACCTTTCTTGACTAATTTGAAATAGGTGCACCTAACTCGGTAGGTAAGGTGCTTTCTTCATCAGGCATAATTTCTTTCCTTTTCCAAATCATCTTGAATTTTTCTTTTATCTCTTCAGTGTCTCTTCTCAGTTGATCTCTGCAATCTCCAACTAAATGTCCAGCTTTGTGACAATGAAAACATGCCATACCGGGATTTCTCCATGATCTCTAGTTGTTCATTCCAAATCTTATAAAATAGTTGGCACTTATATGTTCATATCTTCCACAACATTCGTACCATATCCTTGTATTATAATCCCATGGTACTGCTGCATATTGTCGGTAAGGATCTATGTGAATTCAGTAACCTCCAGTGTTTGCTTGGTGTGGATACTTCATGTAGTTATTTTGCTTAAACCAACACTTCTCGGTACTATGTCCATATCTATTGCAGTTTTTATAGAACCCTTTGAATTTTGCCTTCTGGTAGTTGTTAATAGACTTTGTCCTACATTGATTAGGTGTGTGACCATATTTATTGCAATTATAACAATATCCATTGGACTTAGAGATATTCGGTTGCTTACCTTTTCTGATCTGGCATATGTTGGTAGTGTGACCTTGATTTCCATGGTAGTAACAAATAGGCTTCTTCCTTTTGATGTTATTCCTTTTTCCAACTTGTTTTGATGATTCTCCTCTCTTGATAGTATGAATTCCTTCCTTGGTAGAGTCTTTTCCTTTGTAACCGAGTCCTCCATCTTTGTAGAGTCTTCTTGTATTCAGTTGCTCATCCAACATCTTTGATGCTTCATAAATTTTCAGCAATGATTCTTTGGATTTCTTTTCTGTTTCAAGTTCACCAGTCAACCTTGATACTTCAAGTTTCAATGATTGATTTTCATTCTTTAGAATTGCTTCATGATGTGCATAACCTAGTTGATCTGCCATATTTTGTTGAATACCAGTTAACCTTATGATTTCATCATCCTTTTCAGATACTAGAGCTTCAAGTTGTTGTTTCTCTCTTTGTAGATTTCTTTCTTTATCCTCAGCTATCCTTAATGCATCTAGATTTTTAGTCATTTGTGTACTGAAATGTTCATGTTCTCTTTTCATTGCTTTTAGTTGATCAGCTAATGCTTTGTTTTTTTCTTTCAACATTCCAATCATTTCTTCAGTCTCTTCAAATATACAGTTCTCAGATGATGTCTCGATTTGTTCTACTAGCTCTTGAGAATCCTGCAAGTCATCAGATAATCTTCTCCTTACTTTCAGAGATTTTTGCATTTGTCTCTGCATGTCTGCAATCACTTGATTTGCATTATCCAGCTCTTCTTGAAGATGCACAATCCTCCGAGATTGTTTGTAGCCTTCCATTGCTAAGATCTTTCTTTTTACGTAGTTAAACCCTTTTCCAAGATTCAGGCTCTGATACCAATTGTTAGGCCCAATATAGAAAGCTAATGTACTAAGAGGGGAGGGGTGAATTAGTACTCCAAAACTTTTCTCTGATAATAACCTTACTATTATGCATAGACAAAATAGTGCAGTAACATAAGATAAAACTAAAATCAACAGATAACAATCATACATGATTCACTCCATAACACACATATTTTGGTCACGCAGAAACTCTTGGTTAGAGAGGAAAACTGTGGTGGGGATGGCACCCACAACTTCACTATTGCAATAATAAAGAATGCTTGGTTAGAGCTACATTTAGCTATTTCTGATAGCTTACCCTATTAGGAGTATCAAGATTAGTTAGATCTACCTTACAAAAGGATTTTTACAACACTATATAAGTGTAGCACCTAGTTAAAGGATTTACAATTTATAGACTTGGTTAGAGTCTTTTACCCTATAAAAGGTTTCTCTTACATCTTCAAAATATTACAATAAAATCATTACAAATATCTGCAACTTTACATCTGAAATGCTAAAGTAGATTCTATGTGCTCTGAATAAGATTACCTAGCTTGTAGCATACCTCGGTAACCCATAATGAAACTCGATAAACCCTTCTGTTTACTCTGTTCTTCGACTGTTCACTAATAACCTTCTCGGTGACCTCTTTGTGTCTCTGTAAGAGTCTTCCTTTATGCATACACACTGTTATCTCATTACATCTCATATATCTAACCCTAGAATCATGTCGTATAAATAGATCTCTTACAGCGGTGATCTGATTCATTGCTTCAATCTTACAAAAGATTCTTCAAATGAATAACTAAACAAAATATCTCATTGGTTAGATTGACCTTGTAATCATACACAATCTCATAGTGCAATTCCCAATGCAAAAACAGTTAGATGTGCCTCGATGTTGTAACCTTTTTCATGTGCATGTCCAGGTTCAATGTATCTGGTAAGACGTTTCACTCAGTGAATATCAACTCGGTGAGTTAACTTTACCACTCAGTAGCCATGAAACTTTACTCAGTAAACAGCTCGGTGAATACTGCATTCTGTGACTGCTTTCTTCTGTAACTGACTAGACTATTCATACCGACTTCTCTGTGTGTACCGACTGCATGATTCGGTAATACTAACTGACTATAATATAGTATGACTTTGGATATGAAACTAATGACAATTTGATAAGTAGTAACAGATATGTGATCACACTGAATCACCTTTGATCGCTCTTAATCGTTGTGAATGCAAGGTGATCAATAATGAAGTAGATTTAACCTTATATCCTACAAGTAAAACCCTAATATTTCATTGACATCAATGACTTCTGGTGAAAGATACTGAATCTCGAACAAAACACATCCATGCCAGATAAGCATCTCCAATATCTGGAACACTTCTAGAACCTCTTCCCGAGGCATATGCAACATCTTCATGAATTTTTCCTACCCCTAAGGCATCTGTCTCAGTTACTAGATGAGCTTCCTGCCGGTGTAGGATCAACCTATTTTGCTGGATAAGTAACCAGTGCATTCCCATCTACAGATTGTTCTTTAGTCTTTTTGACCCATTTCTGGGTGTGATCTTGTTGGATTTCATTAACCTTCTCTTTCCCTTTCTCATTTGATCCTCCATTACCAACCGGTGGATTTCTGCTTCTACAAAATTTAGCAATATGTCCAACCTCATTACATGCATAACATGTAACATTGTTCTTTTGAATTGCTTTACTAAAACTAGTATAATTGCTTGACCTGCACTAATTAGCCATATGTCTAAATTTTCCACATGCATAGCATTTTACATTCATTCTGCAATCTTGTCTTATGATAATACTTATTGCATTTAGAACATTGACCGGGAGCAGAATCAAGGTTCTGATTTTCTCTATTTCTACATTGCCTAGCCATATGACTAAATTCATTGCAAACAAAGCATCTACCATTAAATTTATAAGCATTAAAATTCCTTATGGTTTTGATCTTCATTTGCAGTACCAGAAATTTGTCCTTGCTCAAATCCAAGTCCACTAGAATCTTTATTCTGCCTTTGTCTCTTCAATAACTCATCTAGATGTGCTGAAATAATATTGAATTTATCTTTATACTCATTTGCAGTAGTTAAATCATCTCTCAGAATTATCATTTCTCTCTCAAGCTCTTGTTCATTACTCTGGGATTGTACTAAATCATTTCTCAACATATCATTCTCATGAACCAACCTACCACATTCTTCAAATTTGTTCTTCAAAGATACAACAAAATTTTCTTCCTTTTTTTTTTGGTCCTCAATTTCTTTAGACATTCTCATGGTTATATCTTGCATTTCATTTCGCATGACCATGTTCTCCTGACTCGGCTTTTGACACTATTCCTTAAGTGCATCTTTGTCTTCATCATCTTGGTTTTGCAAAAGTTCCTTCCTCCTAGCTTGAACATATGACAACCTCTCATGTAGGACAAGAATGAATTCCTTAGCAGAATTCAATTCATCTTGTAGCTTTAAGCTCTTTAACCTTTCAGCATCATAATATTCAAGTGCCATCTCAAGTTGCTTTTCCAAAACCATATCCATAGATTCCAGATTCATAATCTCCCTCAAGCCATTAAACTTCCTTTGAGGTACAAAGATCTTATACCAATTGTTGGAATCCAAGAACACTGAGAGGGGGGGGTGAATTAGTGTTCTACTGATATGATGAATTTTAACCTTATTAAAACATGCATACACCAACCAGTATAGTGATACATAAAGAATTGAAAGAAGTAAAAAAACCAATAAGCCAATCACATAAATGAGAACCATAATACACATAATTATATGTGGAAAAACTCAAAGAGGAAAAATCATGGTGGGATTTGTGACCCACAATATCAATCCACTAGCCATATGAAGAGAAATTACAAAATATAAGGGGCATGTACTTGCAGGAAGGCTTACAGCCTAGAGCACACTGCTCAATCACAAAAGGAGCCTCACTGACTACATAAAAATATAGACTACAATCCAGAGAAGTGTTGAACTATAAAAGATAGCATCTCCTATGCCTAAATACAATTTCGGTTAAGCTCTGTCTGTTCTGGTCTAAAACCCTAAACCCTTTACCAGAATAACCCTTTACACAAGTATCCTCACATACATGATCTCTCAGATATATTTTTCATCTCCTTCATTAATTCCTTCACAGCATATCACATCATATATATCCATAATCTCACATATCACAAAATGATCTAATCCAACTAACCTATATACCCTATACAATTTATCATGCCTTATGTCGTCTTACAAAGATAATTATAATATCAATATATATGTCAGCTAGATAACATAAATACATGAATATCAAAAACAATTTCCAATGCTAGATCCAAGAGATGTCAGCCTCCAATACCGATAACCTTATTCTAAATCATGTCGGCCTGCATTGTCGATAACCTAATAATTCCTTCCATCCTGTCGATGCCAGTGTAGTGTTTGTGAAGTGCCTGCCAGTACACAACTGACCCAAAATATGAAGTCGAAACAAGATACCATGTTGCCATCAATGACAACATAGTGAAACCAACCAATTGAGTGTCAATTGCCAAGAGAGAGGAATCAGGAACAGGAAGGAAATAAAGATGAAGAAGAAGAAAAGAAGGATGAGGAGCCACCAGTAGATAATCAAAATATAGATATTCAACCACCACCAGTAATGGACATTAATGAAGATATGAAAGAACAGAAGAATGAATAAACTGAAAAGGAAAAGGAAAATGAAAATGAAAATGAAAAGGAAGAAGAGAAAACTAAAAACAAAGAGGGAACAAAGGAGAGTAAGAAAGAAAAGATTGAACCCATAGTGACACCTTTGTCACTTAATTCTGAAAAGAAAGGTGTTGATGAAGAAGATGATGATGATGCATTAAGCATCCAAGGACCTCTTGACATGGATAAACTGAGTTCTATTGAGTTAATGGAGATTGGAACTTCCATGCAATCCTGAGCTAAAAAGAAGAGGATGAAAGAACAACATGAGGAGGCAGATACCATAAGGAGTGAAGTAGATATTTTGTCTAGTCTCCTACCGAATATTGATATGAGAAATTTTGCCACACCTATTGACAAGTTTGGACAACTTGTTTCTGATCTTAGAGAGAAGATGAAGTCATTAGAGGATGCAGCTTATGTCAATGTGGATAATAATTACAAGAATAAGATGATAGATCACTTGATGTCTAAAATTGGTAAAGGTAAAGTGGCTCTTACTGTTAATAAGGATTATTTGAAGGAAGCATTAGAAACCGGAGGTAAAATCCTCTCCACTGTTTCAACATTTTCCTTATTTTGTGCTGATTTGAAGACGAAAAGACAAGAAGTTGAGCATGAACTTGAGGTTGTAAGTGAGTCATTTAAACCCTTAATGACTCTGCTATTCATTTTGGAAGATTAGTTGTGGAACTTCAGCACAAGCGAAAAGTATATGAGCAAGAACAAGTGAAGAGATTCAGATCTCTGCAGGAACTTCAAACATAGCTTATACCGTAGGTCGAATTATTACAAAGAGCATACAAAGAATGTGAAGCCATTCTTGCTACACCGGAAATAAGCACTGTTGATGCTATGGAGGAGCTAGCTAGACAAATCAAGACTCATGTGGAGATTGCAAGCATAATTTTAAAGACATAGCATAATGACTTTAAAAATTTGAAGTCTCATTTTAGTGATGTTTTTTTCCAGAATTCCTGTGTAAAGACTTTATGACTCTTATATCTATATAAATGCTCTGATGCAAATTTTTGATATCACATGTATTTTTATTTCATTTGGAATTGTTGTCAAAGGGGGAGTAAGAGTTGAGTCAAAATTTTGTATGTAATTTTGTATATTGTATTTTGTTATAGCATACAATTTCTAAGGGGGAGTATATGTCATGTAGTCAATTTTTTGTTTTGCACACTTAGTTGACAATTTTTTTCCTAAGTGTTCCCATCAATGCCAAAGGGGGAGATTGTTGGCATTTGACTGAACCGGTAAATATTGTTATTGTTATGCAACCGGTATATGATTAGTTAGTAAATGTGATGAAGAGATTGAGATTAGTGTTTGGTGACTAAGTTTTGTGTTGTCATTGATGGCAACAATGTTTTTGTAGTCATCTAAGTCTTTGAAGCCAACAGGTAGGGTATAACCAGTATAAAAGATAGTTTTATAGAGAGCTGGTAATTAGGATCTCAACTGGTAAACTGAGGCAAAGTTGCATTCTGACAACCGGTATAGGTGATTCATTAAGAGTTGGATGATGCGGTTTTACAGCAATGTTGGTGACAAGTATTTGGAGCTATGTTCACAACCACATTAGCATATTCAACTGGATGGGCGAGATTTGATTTACAGAACATACAAACTAGTAGAACACTTAACCGGTAGTGATATAATCGCTTAAATTGGTAACACGACACAAGTTTTAATTTGTTATGTCAGTGGATGACATATGTAAAGCGTGCGATGTAAGTTTGTATAGATTCATTGAACCTAGGAAATTGTTCCAAGGTTGTAGCCAACTTTATGTTAATGTTTATAAAAAAGTGTGATGAGGTATAAAGTCGGTGTGTGTGAAGAGAGAATTTATGAATGAATATTGTGAATGTGATCGTGCGGTGATTAGGGAAGTTCTCTAATGAAGTGTTGTTGATGTTTTAAGGATCAGAAGTGGATCTTATCATACACAGAAGGTGTTATTTGAAGACCTTTTCACCGTTGTTTTCCTAACAATTTGCAGCAACTAAATCCCCTGACCGGGTAGGTCCTAATAGGCCTTAATCTATAAATCCCTAACAAGGTATCTCTAAATCAGAGTCTTAAATCTTCTTGCGAGGTTGATCCTAACAAGTCATTGCTTCTAATAGGGCTTATCATTCAAATTCCTTAATCGGGTCTTATCCTAATAGGGCATTTCTCCTAATGGGGCTTATCCTTCAAATTACTTAATCGGGTCTGATCCTAACAGGGCATAGTTGTAAGACCTTAACTGGTCAAGATTTCTATTCTACAGATAGTGAATCTTGTGGGTACCAACTCCCACCATGGTTTTCCCTTTTGGGTTTTCCACTAATAATCTCTTGTGTTATGTGGAATTTGTTGTATTCGGCATTTGTTTATGTGGTGATATTTCTCATATGCTTGATAAGTTTTAAGTTGCTAAAGTTGGTGATCGGATATATATTGTTTTTGCTTGCACTGATTCACCCCCCCTCTTAGTTCCTTATAAGTTCATCAGTTGGTTTTATCAACAGACTTGTTTGATTTTTTTTTTGTGCATCTACCTTGATTGCACCACTATCAATGTTGATGCAGGAGCACCAGAGTAGTTCAAACCGACACCATGGATTCGATCTCGGTGAGACATCAATCCTGGTATTGGCTCAGTATTGGTGTTCTCTTACCGGTTGGTTTTGGCTGTGAATAGAATCGGGTTGTAGGTGATTTTTGTGACTTGCGGATCAATATTTCTTTGAGCCTTGTCCGATGTTCCCGGAAGGACTGGTGATTGGAATCTGTTCTTGGTGACTTGGGTTGATTTGTTATTGTTTATGTATTTCATCATGAACCAGTTGGTCTTTGGCTGACTTGATCGAGTTGTCAATGCTTGCAGATGGTATAAAAGGAAAGTTTAGAGATTCATTTCAGGACAAAAGACAGAGGATATAGATCAAAGAAAGGAGAGATCGTGTGAAGATGTAGTTTTTGGAGAGATTATGGTTTTGGGGGACTGAAGTTTGGGGGGACTGAAGTTTGGATCAGTGCATAACAGTGTAGACTGTTACCAGAGACCTATTTGTCAAGCAGAATATCTACAGATCTTAGATTTGTATGTTGATGGAATATTTTGTAACCCTAGGCTATAGTCCAACATGTGTAGCCATTGAAGACTTATCTAAATCTTTGAATGGCTGTAATGATGGTTTTATTTGTTACCGATTATATTGTGTGTTTCTTCTACCAGTTAGGGTTTCTTACCAATTAGACCTTGTGTTCTGCTACCAGTTGATGGTATCTTGTATAGTGTTTTATGTTAAGTCGGTATCTTTCATGGAGTTTTGTGTTATGAGATTTAGTGTTATGAGCTGCAAGGCGAGGATGTCCTTCATTGGATCTCCCTACCTTGACTGCATCAAGAGGTATCAAAGCTGGTTTGTGAACCTATTGATCGAGGAAGACCTGGTTATGTACTAGTTGGTTGGAAAGGAAGTTGAGGCAGCTTGTAGACTTGTTCAGATCGTCGAATGTGAGGCAGTACAAGGCTTGTAAGTAGACTACCAAACCTAGAGCTTGAGATTGAGGCAGTTAGTGGGTGGAGACTTGAACAGATCGCTAAACCAAGGAAGGCTTCAGGGTGGACTGGTGAATCGCCAAGGAGAGGCAATCGGAATCTGTAGTCAGACCGTTGAACCCCTGAGGCAGTTGCAAGTACCTGTTGACAAATCATCAAACCAGATCAAGTGATGGGACTCACTTTTTAATTAGCCTTGAGAGTTTGATGCATGAGCACCAGAGTAGTTCAAACTAACACCATGGATTTGATCTCGGTATTGGTGTGCTCTTACGGGTTGGTTTTGGCTGTGAATGGAATTGGGTTGTGGGTGATTTCTGTGACTTGTGAGTCGATATTGCTTTGAGCCTTGTTAGATGTTCTCGGAAGGACCGCATGATTGGAAGTTGTTCTTGGTGACTCGAGCCGATGTGTTATTGTTTATACATTTCATAATGAACCGGTTGGTCTTTGGCCAACTTGATCAAGTTGTTAATGCTTGTGGATGGTATAAAATGAAATTTTAGAGATTCGTTTTAGGATAGAACACATAGGACAGAGATCGGAGAAGAAGAGATCGTGTGAAGATGTAGTTTCCGGAGAGATTTTGGTCTGGGGGAACTGAAGTCTGGATCAGTGCAAATTGTTACCGGAGACCTATTTGTCGAGTAGAAGATCTGTAGGATCTTAAATTTGTATGTTGATGGAACATTTTGTAACCCTGGGTTGCGGTCTAGCATGTGTAGTCGTTGAAGGCTTATGTAAATCTTTGAATGGTTGTAATTGTAGAAGTTGAGAAAGCCAACTTCACAGACCCCGAAGATCACCTGCATGCAAATAACCTGTCACAGAAAGAAGAGATGGAGACAAACAAGCAAGGGTGCTCTGAAAGCTGAAAAAATGTATTCATCCAAGAGAGAGATAAATTACAATGATGAATCCTTATAAAAGGATATTGTGCAACCCTAAAAGAAACCCTAATAGGTAGACATTTAATAATTAATATAATTATTAAATGTCACAAATGCAAACTAAAGTGAAATCTTAAGAGAGGAATAAAGGTAATTTAATCAACATGATTAAATTAAAACCTTTACTCTAACACCCCCCCTTAAGATGAGCAAAAGTGCAGTTACAAACATGTGTAAGAAAGCAAAGGTAACTACAATGCAAGAAAGTAAACTTGGGTCCCGGCAACAAGGCCTGATCAGGTACCCAATTACAACCAAATCTCTGTAAAGTGGAGAAATAGAGAAAACCTCATGGGAAAAACTCTACTCCAAAAAGAGATGAAAGAAATAAATGCACTAATAACAGAAGGATAGGAGGTGGATAACATGATACCCCCCATAGACAACTTCTATCATATAAGTACATATACAATGGTCTCCATAGGAGAAAAAGAAAGAGACTAGAAGCCCCCCCCACAATGAAGAAACTCCTGTCGCACATATGGATGCCTAAGGTAGAATCCAGAAAGAGATCCTGAAGCGGCATATAATATTCCTCCCCTTGGGAAGAAATGGATCCAAAGAACGAAGATGAAGAAACCCTGTGAAGAGAGAAGAATCAATCTGTCTCAAGATGTGTGCCATAATAGGATGCTGAAGAATCCCTCTGTCTGAACTGAAACAAAAGATGTCAAATCCAAACTGAACTGAAGACTCAAAAACTGCAACCTCTGAATGCATAGATGATGGTGGGCTAATAGCTGGAATATGGCTGTCAACAAAGAGGAGCTGAAAATCCTCAAAGTAATCCTCCAAGTCTGCAATATAGGACTCTACAAACAAAGAGGAAATGCCTGCAAGATAAGAATCCCAAGTAGCCATGTCTGAAAGATGTATGATGTCCTGCTTAGCTGAATCAATAGGAGCCAAAGAAGAGGCAATATCAAACTGATCAGGAACAAAAGGAGATGATGTTGATACATGTATAATCTCAGTCTGAAGAGTAGGAACTGTGAGACAATCCTCTGATTCATTGGAATATGTAAGGGTGTCTAAATATTGAAGTTCCTTTAAAGTATCATGATCAAAAGGTGTGTTATCTCTCCAACCAATGGGTACAAGACAATCTGAAGCAGGATCCTTTGGGAATGGAGAAAGACTGGGGTTTCCATTGATCTCCCAAAGACATGTCCAAAGTGAGTGAGGACAATCAATGCCCGATATAGCCCACATAGTGTCAGAATCAACACTAGACAAAATAACTCCTACTATGTGATTTCTAATGATATCCCAAGCTAGTTTTCCCTCTAAAGTTGCTGGTTCAGGTATGAGATCATACAAATAAGGCAAAATATTAAGCCACCTACAGTGTGTAAGTATGCCCTTTGCCCATGACTCATAATTACCCCGTTCTAGAAATACAACTGAAGGGTGAGTAGAAAAACCCATGATAACTCTTCAAATGAACAAATCTGAGACTAAATGACTTTAATATTGATAAAGCAGATCAAATAAAGCCATCCCATGCAAACAAATCATTTCCAAGTCTGAAACGTCCAAGTAATTGACAAATGTGTGAAAACACAAAGTACTGAATAAAATGTACCTGGTGTAGATTCTGGAAAAATAAATGATAGATCTAGAAAGAGCACAGAAACCCCTTTCCAACACCTATTCGTTTGTGAAAAACGGAGTCCGTATGCAAAAGATATGGCTCCTGGAGTGCAAAAAACTTGTTCTAACTTTGACTGGCAAAAAACATTGCAAAACGACAAAATCAGAGAAAAAGACCTGCATCAATTAGATCGAGCTCGGAACCAGCTTTCCAACACCTATTTCCATTCGAAAATCCGAGCTAAAATGCCCAAGTTATGCCCGATTTTGTAAAAATAGCTCCAAAAAACCCAGATAGGCCCTTACAGCCCTCAAGGGCTAAAAAAAAATAAGCCCCTGGTCCGTTGGGCGACCAGGAGCTAACGCAGGGCTGGCGGCACAGGGGCGGCACCGCTTGATCTGGCGGAGCGCGGGTGGCGCGCGGGGACGGCGAGCTCCGTCGGCGGCGCGGCGGCGGCGCCGCTCGATCTGGCGGAGAGCGGGTGGCGCTCGGGCTGCGTGGGGGCGGCGGGCTCCGTCGGCAGCGCGGCGTCTGCTGCTGGGCCGCGGTCAGTGGATACCACTGGCGGTGGTGGCCGGGCGGTGGCCGCCGGGCTGCGCACCGGCAGTGCGCACTGTGTAAAACGGCTGCGCCTTTTTTCCAAAAAACACTGCGGTGTTTTTTTTAATTTGTTTTTAATTTTTTTTGAAATTTCCGCCTTGAAATTCGTGCCCTGGGGTCGTACGGCCTTGGGGCATAAAAAAATTTGCCTACTGGAGCAACTGTGTCCAAATCGGATGAATTTTATATGGAAATAGGGGTTTTTGGGCGCTACGAGCTCAACGGTGAGGTCTGTTTGGACTCAAAGTGCACCGAAACAAAAATACCCCTATTCCAAAATAAAAAAACAGAAGACAAACACAGATCTGATGCAACCAAAACCTGAAAATCAGATCTAACCCTCGTAGCTCCAAATTCTTCAGAAGAAGAACAGGAGGCAGTAGGTCTGGAGCTCTGATACCATGTAGAAGTTGAGAAAGCCAACTTCACAGACCCCGAAGATCACCTGCATGCAAATAACCTGTCACAGAAAGAAGAGATGGAGACAAACAAGCAAGGGTGCTCTGAAAGCTGAAAAAATGTATTCATCCAAGAGAGAGATAAATTACAATGATGAATCCTTATAAAAGGATATTGTGCAACCCTAAAAGAAACCCTAATAGGTAGACATTTAATAATTAATATAATTATTAAATGTCACAAATGCAAACTAAAGTGAAATCTTAAGAGAGGAATAAAGGTAATTTAATCAACATGATTAAATTAAAATCTTTACTCTAACAGTAATGATGGTTTTATTTTTTACCCGATATATCATGTGTTGCTTCTACTGGTCAGGGTTGCTTACCGATTAGACCTTGTGTTCTTTTACCGGTTGATGGTATTTTGTATAGTATTTTATGTTAAGCTGGTATCTTTCATGGAGTTTTGTGTTATGAGCTGCAAGGCGGGGACGTCCTTCATTGGATCTATCTACCTTGACTGCATCAGATGTGGTCTTGGACAACATGTCGAAGATGATAACATCGCTCAATGTCGTGACCAGACACATGATGATAATGACAAAACTTTGAACCATCATACCAACGCGGATAATGTCGGCTATCAGACAATAGTTTTATTTCTAGAAGGGTAATAAGGGTGTCTTTCAACAACCTCTATATTATGCTCAAGTAGGAGTCATTCAACTTAGTGAAGACTCTATTTTGTTGTGGGGCTTGCGCAATAGCCATTAGAAGAATAGCCACAACATTAGCGACAACCTTATTCTTCTAGGAACCATCTGTTGTCATGCCTGTAAGGGACCCACCACAAGGATTCGAAGAAGTATTTCCTAACTATGATACAGTGTGCTAGTAATAGGTGAGAGCAGAGAACATGTTAGCGAAGTTTTGATATCAGTTAAGAGATAGTTTCTCCCTCAATACTAGCTACAAATTGTCGATAAACATCCTTTGCAGATTGCTATCTGGCAGGGCAAAAAGGATCTTGGTTGAGATAGCTTGATATCTCAAAATAAAATCAGTAATCTTTTCATTGGGCTTTTGTTTATGTTGAATCTAAATTTTACCTTGGAAAGCAAACAGTCTTATGGTAAATTCAGTGATGAGGGACCAATTGCCCAGGGTTCACTGAATGACCTCCGGGATTGAGAAGTTGACTCTTCCTTATGGTTTTGAGAAAAGGGGAAAGAACGAAATGCTCAAAACAATTAAACTAAACTACTGAGGCGATGTGCCAGAGCAGTTTTCTAAGAAGACATGAATATACAAAACCCAAATACATATGGTTTTTGAGCCCATTCAACATTCATATGGCCGAATCAGAAACACAACCAAAACACAATAAAATTTCTTTTCAACATAAAGAAATATCCATCGTGCATCTAGCAGATAACAAGTGCAAAACATAGTTAAATCGACAGAAGCTTAGATATATATTTCCAAAGTTATTAGAATCCTAATAAAAAAGCACAGAAGAGAACTATCAGAGCATATCGAAAAGAGAGATCACAAAGGTCGTAGTCACAATTTGATTGATCTCTTTTAGATAACAGTAACATCTTTTAAAAGGTCAAAGAATCTACTAAGAAAACTTAATTATTTTTTCTTAAGAGTTCTTAACCCCTTCCAAAAAGGAAAAAACTAACATAAATAGAGCCTTAGGCTCGCTAACAAACTTGTGGATTCCACTGCCTTCCATTACACATGTCGTGGCATGCCTCCAAGCCATACTAGACAAACTGCCCCTGAAGTTGTTAGTCCCATGATGCTCTGCTAACCTATGGAACCACATAAAAAAAGCATCACAATAAAAAATGGTGGGTGGTCAGATCGAGAGAGATGTTGTGTCATGAAAATCCACACCACGTGGTAACTCGGTGCTACTACAAAAGTGAAAAAGGAAAAGTGAGCGATCAGAACCCCCATCGAACTGACATCTGTCTCGCCTGATGCATGTGAGAGGGAAAGCTTGAAAAACAAAAGGGTGGGACCACCAAAAAGATAGAAAATACCGCTCGCGAATGAACTCTGAAATAATGTTAATATTTCTTGGCGACTAAAAGGCAAATTCTGGTTGTAGACAACTAGAACCCAAAATCTCTGGTTCGTAAACTAGGCCTCATGTCAAAACAGGATGGAGCAGATCGAAGGCCTATTGTAATGGCAAACATTCATCCTCGGGGGGTAAAACTTGCGTCTCTAAATTCTGGAAATGTTGATCCAAACAAATCACTTCGTCAAAAGGTAAGGATGCAGGTTTGTCCTGAACTAGTTTTAGGAGAGCAAAGAGTTGGGGCAGAGGGTGTAAAAGACGTTCGACCTCATCTGCCGAAATATGATTGCCTAGGCACTGCAGGAAAGTTCTATCTTGTTGTAAATGCTCAACCTGGCTTAATATTTTCTCAATTCCTAACACAGTACCATCCTCAAGAAAAGGAGAAGGCAGGACAAATGAAACAAACCTCTATATACGTTGCTTGATCTCTGAAACTGAAAATTGTAGGGGTGCAAGAGCTAGCGAAACCTACATGATTGCCCTATGTCAGTTGATGAAAACATTCATCCTTTTGATCAATTGTCGATGGTCTACAATCCCTTTTTCCCTTAATTCCTCATTTTGAGTAGAGTACAACAAATGGATAAGATCCTAGGCCACTAGGAGTTTAGGACCGATGACAAGCATAAAACTATTAATGAGGGCATTAGCCTCGACATAGAGGGATTGTGCCTCACTAAGGAATCTTAGCATAGGTTGCAGTGAAGGGTAGTATTTTTTTACCTTTTCCCAATGAGAAACATATAACTCCGTTAAAATAGGGGAAAAGTCTTGAGAAATATCCATGGGGGGAAGAATGTTTAGCAATCGCGAGACCTCCTCGTCCTTTGTCACCACTTCACCTTGCAGCTCTCTGTACTTATTTTGTTTGGTGACCACTTGGCTTTCCAGTGCGAGGATCCTTGCATTTCCATCTTGCATTATTTATCAAAGTTGCACGACACAATCATGTCCTTGACACAACAAAATCTCCATATCTTGCAATTTCTTCTCGGCTAGCTCTAGGCCAATCCCTTTTTCACACAACTCTACTTCAAACTTTGATTTCTCTTCTGAGAGCATGACCTAGGTGTCACTCGATTGTTGAGAATATTCCTCTTTTAGGCAGATCTCCTCACGCAGTTGTGCCTGTATTTGCGTAGCATCTCTAGAAGTCGCTTTTAGCTGTTGAATTTCTTGATCTCTCTCCTGCACTTCTTTCAAGGCTACATTTCTGGTTGCCTCCTAACCTTTCAATTGTGAACTCACATTATTGAGGGCAGACTGCAACTTCCCTTTTTTAGCATTGGCCTATGTCAACAATCCCTGCAAATCATTGATCTCGACACTTTGAGCTTTGTCTTCTCTTCTCTATTGGGTCAGAGATTTTTGGAGTTTGACATTCTCTACTTGCGCTTTCTCCAAGCGATGACTCTTTTTGATGAAATATAAAGAGACAAATTTCAAAGTTTCCTCTATCATTTCGACCTTATCGGACATCGTAGCATTCAAGAGGTTAACACCGATAGCATGTAGCGCATAATCATTGGGCCTCATTTCAGATTATGGTTTATTGACCTTGGGGAACATAGTTGCAAACAAAAGACTATACTTCTCACTAAAATGAGTTTGCAGGTGTGGAAGGGCTGACCTGGCACCTTCCTTTTCCTTCATTTTACCAGTTTTTCCAATATGAGCAGTCTTGGAATAAGTAACTTGTTGTTTCTAGTCGTCTGGGTTGGCAATAGCTTGACCTGCAAATGCCACACCAGAGGGAATTGCAAAGGGAAACTGGGAAATGGGACCACCAAAAGAGGTCTGGATAGGGTGCAACAGCGTGGTGGGAGAAAATAATGGGACAAAGGGAGAGGCTCCTAAGAAAAAAGGATCAACGGACGCTGCTCCAACATTTGGGGGAGAAGTGGACTCTCCAAAACAAAGCCTGCGTGAGACAGTGGCTGCTTCAGACATTTGGGTGGAAAAAGCTATGGGCACAAAGTCTGGGGCTTGAAGTAGGATTGAAACTTTTGAAAATGCATCATGTTGGCCAACTGGTGTCCCAAAAGGTGCTAAGGTAAGGGTGGTGGGAATATGAGCATGTTTTTCTACGAAATGGGTAGTAGAAGAAATATCAACTTGCGAAGAGGAAAACGATAAGGAAGAGCGTACCTAAAACGTGCAAGTCGTCAGTCGTGGTGGATCTAATGGATTGTCTAGGACTTGAGAGGATGAACTCCTCATTTCAGAACTCAGAAACTATTTTTTGCTAGGAGGGCCTTCCTAAACCTTCTTCTCAACTTGTCTTTTAACCACCTGGGAGCGGGGCCTGCGAGTAGAAACACTGAGAGGGAGGAAAGTATGAGGTTCGTTCTCCTTCTCTTCAATACTTATAATCTCAATATCCTATTGTTGGGCAACCTCAGGAGATGAATACCCATGTGGTGAGCTATCGCATGTCCCCTCATCCGATTCGTTGTACTGGCGCCATTCAAGATCAAAACATTCATCCAAAGGAGCATTTCCAATGTTCGGTCTAGGCTAACTTACTTCCTGCCGATAAATCCAGAAATCTTCCTGCTTTCTCCTTGGCCAAGCATTTGCCACCATGGTCTCATGCATGGCCCGAGGAATGGGATTTGTGAGGTTGTACCTTTATAAAATAGAGTAAAAGCTTAACTAGGGGGGGCGCTTGAGCATGGGAAAATCATTGAGACCTACATACAAGCTTGGGTCATCCGCCTGTAGATTAGCACACCCTTCCATTTGGCTCCGCGGCTCATGTTTAACTACATTTTTTCTGTGGGATAGGCACCCATCTGGGTCATATCTCCAAAAGTCATCGATCACCAACAACCCAAGTTGCACCAGCTTCAATGTTAGAACGTTCTCTACGATATTTCACTGAACTAGAGTGATGGGACCGATAGCATTGTTGTCTTTAGTGATTGAGGTGTCATGCTTTTTGGACCTTGTAGCTTCTTCTACCCTTACCAGTTGTCGAGCAATCTCAAGAGCAAGAGTCCTCTTTGTAACATAATTGGACAAACAGAAAGGTTTCTCGAAGAAACCATGCACTCAAACAAATGAGAAATTACTACTTATGAACCAGTCATAGGCGGGGTCATTCATTATACATCCAATTCATCTAGACCTATGAAAAGTGGGAAAGTGGCTCACTGGAAACAACGCCAAAGTCCTTCAATGCAGGAGTTAGGAAGCAGTCAAAAAACTGGTAAGCATCATAGGAGGATAATAGAATGGGCGTCCAGACTGAAACCGACATTCTATTTCCTGATTCATCGCAGCTGGGCAATTTCATAAACTAGCTAAAGAAGACTTCATTCTGATGCAGGAGCAGGTGAACCAAAACTAAGGAGAACTTAAAATGTTGAAACTAGTGGAACTCAAATAACTGCTTTATCATTTCTCTAGCTATTAGGTAAGACAAGTCAAAATGGAAAGTGTCTTTCTATTTTCTGCATTTAAACATAAAACCCATCATAGCAGCCATAATCTCTTGGTCATTTTCATGACCACACAACCAGGCGAGAAAAGATGAAATGTCTTTAAGGTCTTCAAGCCTTAAGTCACTATAGGACAAGGGTAGCTTGGGGAGACTGACTGACTAGATTTGATTCAAGGTGTCATTACAGAAAGAGACTACACCTCTTCTCAAGTTCCAGTATTCCTCCATGTTTGCGTCAGAGAAGACCTTAGTCACTTCAAAAATAGGACAGCACATCATTTCCCTTATGGCATCCGATGATATGACCATTCTTAAACAAGAGCCACTGATAGAAAAGGAAATGGGGTCGAAACCATTAGCGATTACCGCCATGAGCTCTGGACAGTGCAGGACCATTGGGACTATGAATTGGGGAGTGCCATTGTGCCAAAAGTGGGCTACCATGGAAAATGGCTCCACTCTATGGTGAATCATTCAATTGCATGCGGCCTCTCTCAGGTTCTTAGGCTGCTTGCATAGTTCTGGTTCCATGACATCTTCGAAAGGATCTATCACTGCTGCAATATTGTGAATAACTGTCTTAGGTTTTACCTTCATCCTCGAATATTCTGCCTTGGGCGGAAGAGTGTAAGAGGCATATGAAAGCTCACTAAAGACATCAACCCATAAAACTCCTTGAGAAGGAACCAAAGAGGTTGCTTTTTCTTCCATCTATTACTAAGAAAATTTGTCTCTCAACTCTTTACCTAGATCTGGCTAGGAAAGGTCAATAAAATGAAATTAAATTCGGCGGCCTTCCTTCTTTAATGCATGGCATGCCTAGATCATCGCAAAGGAAAATACTTAAAGATGAACACCCTTTTCACACGTATGCCAACTCATTTTTTAGGGTTGAAATTAACTCTGAGGATGATGAGCACAGCCATTTATGATTCCCAAGAGAACGCTTGCATTGTCTGGCATTGGTTGAAACCATTTGTGACAATTTGCTTGTACAAAGGATTTC
This sequence comes from Cryptomeria japonica, assembly GCF_030272615.1. Classification (NCBI taxonomy): domain Eukaryota; kingdom Viridiplantae; phylum Streptophyta; class Pinopsida; order Cupressales; family Cupressaceae; genus Cryptomeria; species Cryptomeria japonica. Next base: position 675,363,704 of record NC_081406.1, on the reverse strand, counting down.
CTCTTTAATGAAGAAAATCTCACACCAATCGGGCTGGCACAAGGTGAGGCAGTCCTATGGGAATTTTTGTTTAAAGGTGACATACCTTTACAAAATACGTGGCATTCAGGGATACAACCACTTTAATCGAGGTACCAACTGGGGAGCTCGCCATTTTTAAAAACCTGTCGGTGTGTATCATCCCACTTGTGCAAATTGATGCAGAATGGCGAGCACGTTGGAGATTGAGAGTACTAGCATTGTTATCAATCGTCATCTGGAGCTGAGGATTCTTATAAATATATCTTTTCAGACATTTTTTGTTTACATCATCAACTTCAACGATGGGGCTTCTCAAAGATGGATACCCCCGTTAGGCTTGTCAGCACTAAGGTGTAGGTCGCTTTCCTTGGCAACATTTCTGACCAAAGGTTGCAGATGATGACAAGGAGGAAGAATCCTCTGATCATTGCCGCCATTAAATGGGTGCTTGGTGAGGACTTTATGGACAATGCATACTGCTACTAAGTAAATACGGACATTTGCTCACATTTCGTAGCTTCCCTGTTGGATGCTGGAATTGGTGGGTATGAGGCCACAGAGCTTACAAGAGCTCTCTTCCTGGGAGATTATCTTGGGGGTTTGGAGGAGGTCGTAACATACTACATTCCTTTTAGGGGTTTACCTCTGGCATTGGACCTATAGAGGTTCATCACATCTGGAGAAGAGGTGACCTAACATCCCCTCGTCGGCAAACTGTTCCATTGATGGTAATGGGTAGTGATCTTTTAAGAAGGCTTGGTTCAGGTCCCTAAAATCCACGCATAGCTGAATATCTCCGTTCTTCTTCCTCATGAGGACCAGATTGGATACCCACGTACTATGCTTGATGGGATAGATGATTCTTGATTCTATCAGCTTCCTTAACTCTTGGGCCATGAATAACTCAATTTTTTGGATTAACACATCTTTGCTTTTGTCAGACCGATTTAGCTCCATCTGTGAGTTTGATAGTATGTTGAATGACATCATGATTGTATCCTTTCAAATCCTCATAAGACCATGCTAGCACACCCAAGTATTCATCATAGTATTGGGCCAACCTCTTTTGGTCTTGGGGGAAATCTCCTTTCCGACTTTGAGGATCCTACCGTCACCTATCAATATTTTGGTATAGTCTCCTTTGTCAGCCGTAAGCTTCCGCTTATCATTTTTGGCATCATCATGGTCGAAAATATTTTCTAAGGTGATTAACCCATTAGGGAGCTTATTTGACTTTAATTGTATGATTTGATCTCCGTAAGCTTCTTTCACCTTAGGTTGTAGTTGATCTGCAAATTCCCCTGAGTTTTGGATGAACAGTGTGATTTTCTCATCACTCTCAAAAACTTGCCAATGGGTATCATTATCAGGGATAGTTGGTCGAATGATAACACCAATCACTTGGGAGTTGACTAGCAAATACATAGTGGGGTCAAAATGTGATCCAATAATGGCCATCCGGTCAGCGAATGTGTTTGCCTTGTGGGGAATCCTTTGAATGTTGAAAGCATCGAAGCTTTTGATCAAATCCCATGCTCTATGATGGTAAGATCTCATATGGACATGTTTTGTGTTGGAGATTCCCTGAATCTGATAAACGACAAGTTCGGAGTCTTCCAAAACCTTCAATTTCTTTATACCCATCTTTTCTGCCAACATCAAGCCTTGAAGCAGTCCTACGTATTCCACCTCATTGTTGGAACACACAAACTGTAAGCAGAAAGACTTTAGAATCTGTTCACCCGAAGGTGAAGAAAAACAGATCCCAGTGCCTGAGCCTACTTTGCATCTTGCACCATCGAAATGCAGGGTCCAGAGTACAAAGGGTAAATCCTTTTGGGTAAAGGGATCTTTAACTAGTTTTTGGATAACCTGACCTTCATCAAAAATGTAGTAAGTACCAAGACCAGTGGCATGATAATTTGAATATGGGTCAGATTCAATGAATTCTTCGAGAAAGACATCCTGTCCTAGAGAGGTATCTCCTATTATTTCTTCATCCTCAATGAATTCTACCATCTTTCTTTCTTCACTAGAGATTGAAGTGTGAGTAGGTTCAAAATTGAGCATAGCTTGATCCACCACACGTTTAGCATGGAGGGGTTCTAAGAGGATTTTGAGCTTGGCACCCCACTAAGTACGGAGGATAAGGTGAGATCAATCTAAAGACAGCTAACCTCCTATCTTATCAGTGAAGTCTCTAGGGAGGCAGAGGCCAAAAACATGAGGAATGTCGATAATCAATATTTTTTGAGACACTGTGATGCTAGGACATGCGAACAATGTTAACAGAAGATTTTTAATGAGGCCCATGGTCTGTAACTTCTTTCCATTTAATTTCATAACACCATGATTTAATGGCTCATATTTAATATTCAACACCTCAATGATTTGCTTAGGCATTACAGTAGTGCTGGCGCTAGAGTCTATCATAGAATTATGCAGCAGCTTATCCCCTACTATGAGGGTCAAATAGAAAGGCTTGGGCTTAGGCCTACCTTCTGATTGAGATTTTGGTGGAATGGCTTCATTTGTCAATGCTTCTGGCAAGTATGATCTACCTACAGGAGGCTGAGAAGTTTGTTCACTGGCCAATAGAGAAGTAGCAGCTTTCCCACCAGGGGGTTCAACCTCCTTCGACAAGGCTTCCTTTAGACGACTCCTTTTCTCTGGGATAGAGAGGAGATCCCATAAAGATACATTAGTTGGGGCTTTCCTCAACTACTCCACCATGTCCAGTACTGACGGCACCAACGCCTTTGTTTCTCTAGGCTTATAGGGAATAAAATCTTTCTTGGGATAAGTAACAACAGCTATGGATTGCTCGGGAACTTTGTCGGTGAAGAACTTCCCTTGCATGTTTACATTTTCTCCAGTGAAGTGCCTCTTTGATCTAAGATTATAATCTGATTGCACTTGAGGAGCCCCCAAGTTTGATGGGGTTGTACCATTAGTCATCACAACATCCTCTTCTTCCATCCAAGAGAAAAGTGCATGATCTACGGCTATTTCTACTTCCTGCTCCATCAACACGCCTTGCATCTATGCAATGAAAGATGCATTATCCATACTGAGGGCCACATAGGCCAAGTCGTCAGTCGCCATTCCTTGGCAATGCTGCTCTGCAAGATTTTGTTATAGATTACCTCTCAAATAATTTCTCGGAGTGTGTGCACTGTTACATGGAAAACACCAAGAGTTAGTATCGTCTACCAGATTATTTTGTCCCACTGTCAACTCTTTATCAGTGCTAGGGTAGACCGCTTGCAATGGATTGGGCATAGGAACTATCTAACTAGTTGATTGATTTGGAGCAACTTTATTGTTCCCATATTGGTTTTGTTGATAAGCAAGTCTATTAGATTGGTAATTTTGTTGGAAAGGGGGTCTAGTTGGTGGAATTTGAGATCTTTTTAGATTGACTATTTCATTTGAAAAGGATCTCAACAAATTTTTCATATCATTGACCTCCATAGCTAAAGATGCCGGAGGAGGTGGATGTGCTTGCTGGGGTCCAGGGTAGGTGTACATATATTAGGAGAGGATGAACTAGCAACAGCCAGTTCTGGGATACTTAGGCCATTTGGTTGATTGGATAGATCTAGAAAGACAGGCATAAGTGGTTGCGGCGATAGCTTCCCTGCATTTATCAGGTTATTTTCTACAGAGACAGGTAAGTAGAAAGCTTGAGGGAGATTATTGCCGCCTAAAGATTGAATCATCACCGATGTGTCAGAGTTGAAAGCCTTTAGATAGAAAACAAACGCCATGTCAGTGGGAGGACGGGCGGATAGAGGTATCCACTCCCAAGTCCTCTAAAAATGTAAATTGAACTCTGTTAACGCTTCTTATGGTGCTCTCTTTCTCATAATCAATTGATGCATCAAAGATGACCTATCCACTTTATCAGAGAATCTCTGGAAAAAACGGTCACCCAGCTGATCCTAGTCGCCTATAGAAATTGGAGCGAGGGATCTGTACCAGTCTAGTGCTCTTCCTTTTAAAGATGCCATGAGTAGTCTAAAAGCTAAATTTTGTTCGATTATACTATGGACTGTGCAAACATTGGGTATATCTTGCAAGTGCTCTCTGGGTGTTTTAGAACATTCTCCAGTAAACCTAAGAACCGCCTTCAGTGCGACAGAGGGGATTGAAGCCCATATGATAGGCAAGACTTGAGGAATGAGAGGACTTTCATTATCCCATGTCACAAAATTTCTAGGTGGAATCTGAGCCATTACTATAATAGGAATGACCGTAGGAGAGCTAGGAGGGTTCTGGGAAGAGGAGGCAGCAGATTGATAAACCTTAACCAGGGGTGGAACGAGCAAACTAGAATTCAAAGTTGTCTAGCTCCTAGTAATGAGTATGTGGCTCATATACTAGCTTGAATGTATCAAGTAGAACCAGGTCCCACCGGGCATGCCAGAAAAAGAACCATTGAATCTAAATTTTACCTTGGAAAACAAACAGCCTTATGGGAAATTCAGTGATGGGGGAACAATTGCATAGGGTTCACTGAATGACCTCCAGGATTGAGAAGCCGACTCTTCCTTATGGTTTTGAGAAAATGGGAAATAAGGAAACACTCAAAACAATAAAACTAAACTACTAAGGCGATGCACCAGAGCATTTTCCTAAGAAGACATGAGTATAAAAAATGGTTTTTGAGCCCATTCAACATTCATATGGCCGAATCAGAAACACAACCAAAACACAATCAAATTTATTTTCAACATAAATAAATATCCATCATGCATCTACCAGATAACAAGTGCAAAACATAGTTTAATCGATAGAATCTTATGATAACTCTGAAGCCAATAGTTAATAAGATGAGAGGGGGGGGTGAATCATACAAACTTAATCTTCAATATATTCAACTGATTCAACCTTGGTAGCTTAAACAGATATATGTAATCAAAACTATAAAACATGCAACCTTAAGAACACATAATCATAACAACATTCATAACACTAGATTTACCGTGGAAACCCAAATAGGGAAAAACCACTATGGGATTTCAGACCCACTAAGAAATATACTCTTCTAGAGTATGCTCGGTTAAAAGCAAATCCTGTTAAAGATTACAAACACATTACTAGATGTGACCCGGTTCTAGGATTTCCCTCAAATCTATTAGGATCTTCACTTTGTTAGAAGTGACCTTGTTAAAGGGTTTCAAACACTCAATCAGAATGTCACCTTGCTAGAGGATTTACAAATAAGAATGTTAAGTCCACTCGGTTAAGAGATTTTATGTCACTTACAAATAAACAATAGTAATGAGTATGTCTGCAACTTTGCATCTAAAATGCTAAAGCAGATTCTTATTTGCTCAATACAATCTAGTCATAGGACTTGTCTTGTCCCTCTGTTGGGCTCCTTACTCTGTTTTTCAAATAGGCCTTCAAGCTTCTATGCTCGGTAATCACTATGTAGCATCCCTGTGCTTACACTTTCCTGCATTCATTGTTTATCAACAGTTCCTTACTTATAAACAATTTGCTAACTGCTTAATCTCTTTGATCACATTTCCCATGATCAATCATAGCCATCAGATCTTCAATCTTCATCAAGTTCAATGTATCCTTTGATAGGAAAATGTTTTACCTCGCCTTGGAACTTGCATAAATTTCTTGGAACTTGTGCTAGGGTATTGCGGTTTAATTTGAGTTGTAGATCTTCTTGCCAATCTTCCATTGCCATAGATCCTTAACAAACTTCATACACATTGTATCAATCATTTAATCATAACCAGCTCATCAACTTCCTTCATTAAATAACGCATGTATACATCCAATGCATTATGTTATTACTCGGTTGCAACTCGGTAAATACTAAACTTCTCTCGGTAGACATTTCGCCTTCATTAACTGATAGCGATAACCTTAGGGTTTACCGACTAGGTTCCTTGCTCGGTAACATAGTATAGTATTAACCTTACAAACAATAGCATATGTAGGATATCAAAACAATCTAAACAACATGATCTCATCATTGTCAAACTCGGTAATAGTTGCCCATTGAATAACTTATTCCTCCCCTTATTCATCACATTCTTTTGTGTCTTTTACCGACATCTTAATTCTCTTCAAAACATACTTCTTAAGATATGGCAACATCCTACTAAATCAGAAAATCAATTTCTTGACATCAATGACAAAATAATATTGTGAAGACAGTAAACATCCTTAATCAGTTATATCCATAATTATCAACAACCTTCTCAATATCCTAATTGAAACACCAACAATCTCTTATTGTCTGTTATATTGCCAACAATCTCCCCCTTTGGCATTGATGGCAAAACCAATTGATTTGACCTAAAAGATTCAAATTCAAATTGTTGTGATTGTGATTGCTCCGATTGCTGAAATGCTCTCCCCCTGTCATTAGTCTTCTCCCCCATACATTAGTCTTCTCCCCCTTTGACAACAATGCCAAAAGAAAACTAACACATAATTTCTTCCTGTGTGAAGTAATTCCTTTGTTGTTCGGTATCAACTCAGTCTCGGTTAGAGCATTTTATCTTCAATTCTTGTTCCCTATTTTTGTTTCTTGCACACCTCTAGAAAACATCCTAAAGTGTGTAAATCAGCATCAACTCCTAAAAGATATTCTTTAGAGTCATCGAATTGATGCTTTCACCAAACTCGGTCAGTGAGTAGAAGATAGGGGTAGGACCCCTAACTTACTTCTAAGATACTCAAAAGTGTCCCTTGGCAATGGCTTGGTGAAAATATCTGCTATTTGTTCCTTTGAACTAACATACTCCAATACCAATTTCTTCTCTTGAGCTTCTTCTCTAAGATAATGATATTTGATAGAGATGTGCTTTGTCTTAGAGTGCATAACAGGATTCTTTCAAATGTTAATGGCACTAGTATTATCATAGAATATAGTTACTGGCTCGATAACTTTCTCATTTATGTCTTCCAACAGTTGTTTGATCCATGCTATATTGGTACAATTTAATGTTGCATCAACATATTCAACTTCTGTTGTAGACTGTGAAATACATCCTTGTTTCTTGCTAAGCTAACTCACTAGTCTTTCTCCTCAAAAGAAAGCTCCACCACTTGTGCTTTTCCTGTCATCTATGTTGCCTGCCCAATCAGCATTAGTATAAACTTTTAAATCAAAGTCATTTCCTTTCTGATATACTAAGCCATAATCCTCAGTACCTTTCAAGTATCTGAAAATTCTCTTGATTGTTGTCATGTGTGTTTCCTTGGGATCTGCTGAAAATCTTGTAACTATACCTACTACATGTGTTATATTTGGCCTGCTGTGAATAACATATTGCAACTTTCCAATCATAGATCGGTAAAGTGTCTCATCAACAAATGCAGATTCATCATCCTTTGATAGTTTTTACAGTTGGTAGTCATGGGAGTACTTACTGGTTTTGAATCCTCCATTCCAAATTTCTTCAAGATTTCCTTTATGTACTTGGATTGAGTAATGAAAATCTCATCTTTCATTTGCAGTATCTGTAGACCTATAAAATACTTTATCTCACCAATTAATGGCATCTCAAATTCTTTGCTCATTTCATTTCCAAAGTTCTTGCATAAAGAGTCATTTCCACAAAAGATAATATCATCAACAAACATGGCTGAGATCAGTATTCCATTTTAATCATTCTTCATGTACGTATTGTTGTTTTCACTTGTCCTTATAAAACCAATCTTGATTAAATAAGAGTGCAATATTTCAAACCATGCTCTAGGTGCTTGTTTCAGACCATATAAAGCTTTGTTCAATTTACATACCTGATCTTTATTCTCTCCTTCAACAAATCCTTCAAGTTGTTCAATAAAAACTTCTTCTTCTAATATACCATTCAAAAATGCAGATTTGACATCCATTTGATATACTTTGAAATTCTTGTAAGCAGCGTATGCCAACAATGTTCTTACACCTTCAAGTCTTGCCACAGGTGCAAAAGTCTCACCATAATCAATTCCCTCTTCTTGAGCATAACCTTTGCAAACTAGTCTTGCTTTATTTTGAATGACCTCACATTTTTCATTCAGCTTGTTTCTGAAAATCCACTTTGTACCGATTACATTTTGGTCCTTCGGTCTTGGGACCAATGTCCATGTTTAATTCTTCTTGATTTGATCAATCTCTTCTGTCATTGCATTTATCCAATCTTCACTGTTAAATGCCTCTTTCACTATCCTCAGTTTAAATTCAGATATCAGGCATGTGTTTTGTCTCAGTTTATTCCTTGTCATCACTGGATCATTCTTATCTCCTATAATCTGACTTGATGCATGATTCCTTCTGACATACTTGGCTAATACAGGCTCGGTAGGCTCTGTGTGATCTTCTTCATCACTCAGTAACTAGATATTCTCTTCATTTCTTTCAGCAGTTTTCTCGGTAGGACTTCTTGGTTGAACATAAACAAATCCTTCATAATCTTCTAGTTCTTTGGAGTTTCCTTCATCATTTCTTTCTACAAATTCATCAATTTTCACATTTTCACTTTCTACTATTTTGTTAGAGGATTTGATCAGACATTTAAATGATTTGCTTCTAGAAGAATAACCAAGAAATGTTCCTTCTTCACTTTTTTGATCAAACTTACCATTTATGTCATCTTTGTGAACATAGCATCTACTTCCAAAGATTTTAAAATAACTTACATTAGGTTTCTTGTCATACCAGATTTCATATGGTGTCTTCAAGGTTCCTTTCTTCAGGTGTACTTGGTTCAGGGTGTAAACTGCAATGATGATTGCTTCTCTCCAAAATGTTTGAGGTACCTTCTTTTCTATCATCAAGGTTCTTGCACAATCCACAATTGATCTGTTTCTTCTCTCGGCTATCCCGTTTTGATGGGGTGTTCTCGGTGCAGATACTTGCCTCTTTATACCATGATCATTATAGTATAAGTTAAATTCATCATAAGTGAGCTCACCTCCTCTATCAGATCTAAGACATTTCATTTTTCTTCCTGTTTCATTTTCAACTCTTGCCTTGTACCATTTAAACATTTGAAAAGCTTCTGATTTTTCTTTTAAAAATATTACTGACATCATTCTTGAGTAATCATCCACAAATAATATAAAATACTTATCACCATAATAACTCTGAACTTTCATGGGTCCACAAAGATCAGTGTGCACAAGATCTAAAATTCCCTTACAAGTGTAGGACTTACTTGTAAAGCTTGATCTTGTCATCTTACCCATCTAGCATCCTTAGCATATAGCATTCTCAGGTTTCTCAAGACTCGGTAGACCTCTTACTCAGTGCTTCTTGTTTATTTTGATCAGATTATCAAAATTTACATGACAAAACCTTTTATGCCATAACCAGGTATCATCTATCTTTGCATATAGACACTTATTCCAAGTTGAGTCAAGGTGAAATGTGTTGCCTTTTGTTTGTGTCCTAGTAGCTGCTAACTTCCCATGCTTGTCATGAACTTTGACAATTCCTTTCTGAAACTCTATTTGGTATCCTATATTGTTTAGTTGTGCTACACTCAACAAATTGTATTTCAAACCTTCAACCCAATAAACATCATTACATTTAGCATTGTCAAAAAGTGTTATAGATCCTTTACCTCTCACTGGACATGGTGCATCGTTACCAAATCTTACATAACCTCCATCATAATCTTCTAACATAACAAACTTGTGTTTATCACCTGTCATGTGATGTGAGCATCCACTATCTATGATCCAAGAATCATTAGTATTTATGTGAGATATTAAAATTTTTGCTTCATACCTTTCTTCATCTGATCCATCTTTGATAGCCACATAAACAACTTCCTCTGTATCAGTTTCATCTGATTTATCATCATTAGATTCCTCATCAGTTTTTAGACATGTCTTTTTATCTCTTCTTCTGAATTCTCGCTGTCCTCTGTAATGATTATCTTTCTGTCTGTCATCTCGGTAATCTCTTTTTTCATTGGATTCTTTTTTAGCACAATTAGAAGCCATATGTCCTATTCTATCATAGTTAAAACATTTCAAAGGTAACTTTCCTTTGTACTCACATTTTCCTCTCGGTAGCCTTCTGGCTAATAGTGCTTCAAACTCTTCTTACTTTCTGATTTCTTCATAAAGTTTGCGTACCTCCTCCATGTTTTTGCGAAATCTTTCACTTGCTCCATTGTGATTCTCTTCAGAGTACTTATACTTTATATCATTGTAATCATCAGATTCATCAAGATGAAAAGAACTAAATGTAGACTCAATTTTATTTACCGAAGACCCATTATTATCAAAGTTACTTAGCTCAAATGCATGTAGCTTACCAATAGTAGCATCCAAAGAGACTAGCATATTGGGTACAGACCTCAATTCATTGATTGAAGAGACTCGGATTGCATAAGCAAGTAGAAGGGTTCTTAATAACTTACTTGTGACATCCTTCTCTTCAATGGTTCCTCTCGCTCCTTTGATTTGATTGACAGTCTCCTTTAACCTTGTACTATATTGGGTTATGTTCTCACCTTCATTCATTCTCATAGATTCAATTTGTCCTCTTAGACTATCCACTTTTTCTCTTTGAACATGTTCATCACCACCATACACAGATATGAGCTTGTCCCACATTGCCTTGGCATCATTGTAGCCTTCCAAATCATTAAACTCTGAGTTGGTCAATGCAGATGCTATTTCAATCATTGCTTGAATATGTTCTTGCTTTGCCTTTATCTCTTCCATTATCAATGGATAGGTGCTAGGTGTAATGAAATCATTCTCCAAATAATATACAACATACTCTCCAACTCCTGATAGGTGCAGCTTCATCCTTTTCTACCATGTAGAGAAACTTGACTTATTCAGCTTCGGTGCATCCCTCTTATACATCTTTGGATCTTTTCCTCTAGTACCATTAAACTTTTCTTCCGGAGTCCAAAGCTCTAATACCAATTGATAACTCTGAAACCAATAGTTAATAAGATGAGAGGGGGGGTGAATCATACAAACTTAATCTTCAATATATTCAACAGATTCAACCTCGGTAGCTTAAACAGATATATGTAATCAAAACTGTAAAACATGCAACCTTAAGAACACATAATCATAACAACACTCATAACACCAAATTCAACATGGAAACCCAAATAGGGAAAAACCACTATGGGATTTCGGACCACTAAGAAATATACTCTTCTAGAGTATGCTTGGTTAAAAGAAAATCCTGTTAAAGATTACAAACACATTGCTAGATGTGACCCAATTAAGGGATTTCCCTTAGATCTATTAGGATCTTCACTTTGTTAGAAGTGACCTTGTTAAAGGGTTTCAAACACTCAATCAGAATGTCACCTTGCTAGAGGATTTACAGATAAGACTGTTAAGTCCACTCGGTTAAGATATTTTATGTCACTTACAAATAAACAACAGTAATGAGTATGTCTGCAACTTTGCATCTAAAATGCTAAAGCAGATTCTTATTTGCTCAATACAATCTAGTCATAGGACTTATCTTGTCCCTCTGCTGGGCTCCTTACTTTGTTTTTCAAACAGGTCTTCAAGCTTCTGTGCTCGGTAATCACTATGTAGCATCCATGTGCTTACAATTGCCCACATTCATTATTTATCAACAGTTCCTTACTTATAAACAATTTGCTAATTACTTAATCTCTTTGATCACATTTCCCATGATCAATCATAGCCATTAGATCTTCAATCTTGACCAGGTTCAATGTATCCTTCGATCAGAAAATGTTTTACCTCACCTTGGAACTTGCATACATTTCTTGGAACTTGTGCTAGGGTATTGCGGTTTATTCTGAGCTATAGATCTTCCTGTTGATCTTCCATTGCCATAGATCCTTAACAAACTTCATACACATTGTATCAATCATTTCATCATAACCAGCTCATCAGCTTCCTTCATTAAATAATGCATGTATACATCCAATGCATTCTGTTATTACTCGGTTGCAACTTGGTAAATACTACACTTCTCTCGATAGACATTCTGCCTTCATTAACTGATAGCGATAACCTTAGGGTTTACCGACTAGGTTCCTTGCTCGGTAACATAGTATAGTATTAACCTTACAAAAAATAGCATATGTAGGATATCAAAACAATCTAAACAACATGATCTCATCATTGTCTAACTTGGTAGTTGCCCATTGAATAACTTATTCCTCCCCTTATTCATCACATTCTTTTGTGTCTTTTACCGACATCTTAATTCTCTTCAAAACATACTTCTTAAGATATGGCAACATCCTACTAAATCATAAAATCAATTTCTTGACATCAATGACAAAATGATATCATGAAGACAATAAACATCCTTAATCAATTATATCCATAATTATCAACAACCTTCTCAATATCCTAATTGAAATGCCAACATCTTAGATATATATTTCCAAAGTTATTAGAATCCTAATAAAAAAGCACAAAAGAGAACCATCAAAGCATATTGAAAAGAGAGATCACAAAGGCCACAGGCACAATTTGATTGATCTCTTTCAGATAATAGTAACATCTTTTAAAAGGCCAAAGAATATACTAAGAAAACTTAATTGTTTTTGCTTAAGAGTTCTGAACCCCTACCAGAAAGGAAAAAATTAACATAAATAGAGCCTCAAGCTCACTAACAAACTTGCGGATTCCACCACCTTCCATTACACATGTCGTGGAATGCCTCCGGGCCATACCGGACAAACTGCCTCTTAATTTGTTAGTCCCATGATGCTCTACTAACCTATGCAAACACATAATAAGAGAATCGCGATAAAAAACGGCGGGCAGTGGGACCGAGAGAGATGTCGCATCATAAAAATCCACACCACGTGGTAACTCGATGCTACTGCAAAAGTGAAAAAGGAAAGGTGAGCGATCAGTGTTGGCATTTTTAATGATGATGTTGTGATTGTCATTGATGGACACACACTTGCTTTGAGATCACTTTTTGTATATATGAGTTATGCTTAATCGGTATTTGTTCCAACTGGTATTATGTATTATAGTCTTTAGACTATCGGTGTTTTGCAGAAAGTGTTTTACCGATCTCAAGAGGTATGAAGACCCAAAGCGGTATGAAGACCTCAAGAAGTTTGAGGATCTCAAGCAGTACGAAGGAACTAAAGTGGCAGTTATCATTTTCCTAGTCTTCATTTTGACAACCGGTAATCAGTTAAATGTATGAACTAGTATTACTCTGTGATGAGTTACCAACCGGTAATTTTGTGATGAGTTATCATCCACCAACACTTTGGCGGTGATTCTGTGTCGTGCTACCAAATGTGTCTAGATGCACTGAACCTAGGAACTTGCAATGTAATCCTATTGGACCGACATGAAATTAGAATCCTTTATAAGGACATCATGTCTAGGGTTTTAAAAGATGTTAGGGTTTAAGGTGATTGATGAGGTATTTGTATGAGAGATCATAGAAGAAGATTAGGTCTGTGTGAAGAAAAAGAGTGTGGAGATATTGAAGACTGAAGTAATGTTGAAATACATTAACAATGAGCTATCAAAGATCTAACCAAGTATACTATGCTAGTATTTAGATCACTCACTTGTTGATTACTTACATCTTCGACAAGTCTGAAACCCTTAACCGGGTAGGCCTGGCAAAGCCTTTGTAAATCCTCTAACAAGGTGGTTCACAACTGTGGATCTAAAATCCTCTCACAAGGTATTCTTTAATCGGCCTTATCTCCTAATAGAGATTGAGATTCCTAACAGGATCTTTTTTGGTGAAGAACATTGTATGACCTTAACTAGTCTAACCTTAACCGGTCTGGTTACTATTCTGCAGATAGTTACTTGTGAGTTTCATCTCACCGTGGTTTTTCCCATTTGGGTTTCCATATCAAAACCTCTTGTGTTATGGTGATTGTGCTCCTGTGGGTGAATGTCTTATTTTCTATTTGGTTTGCATTTGCATTAACCGATTTATTAGTAAAAGTGTTATACAGGTTTACTTCTAAATTGTTTAAGTGTTTGAGTTCAGTATTTTTTGGTATACTAATTCACCCCCCCCCCTCTTAGTATTCATCAATTGGTATCAGAGCCAACCTTTCTATAAGTTTAACCACTTGGAAGGAGATATGGGGGAATACACTGTGAGGGAGCTTACTCATCGTCTCACTCAGACTGAGAAAGGCTTCGACGAACTCAAAGTCAAATATAAAGCCTCTCTAGCAAAAAGAAGAGAGCATGCTGAAAAACTAATGGATCTTATTGAAAATAGTTCTTCTAATGAAGCAGACATGGATGCCCTAGTTAAAGAAGTTGAAAAAATGAATGAATCCAATGCTAACCTCAGAAGGGAACTGGAAGGACTGACTATCAGAATGTGTCAAGAGCTTGAGAACCGGAGGAAAGCTGAAGATCTGGTAAAAGACAAATATCATGAGATCTCCAAGCTGAAGCAAGAAATTAGTGCACTTACCACTCATCTACAAGAGAGTAAAGTGGAAAAAGAAGAAATGCAAGGTGAACTAAACATGGCTATTTCTGAGAATGCAACCTTGAAGGAATCCCATGCTTCTATTACCAAGGAACTCACTGAGTCAAAGGAAATCCTTGCCAAATTCAATCAGAGTGCAGCTAAGGTAGAGCAAAAGCTTGAATCAACTAAACTGGTAAAGAATACCAATGGACTTGGTTTCTCTAGATATGAGGAAGGTGAATCCTCTGGCGAAAAAGATGGAGCATCAAAGAATCAACCGGCACCAAAGGATAAAGGTAAGAAAAAATTCAAATCTAATTGCTTTAATTGTCTCAAGGAAGGACATACTACCAATGTATGTAGAAATAAGGCTTACAACAATTTTCTTTATTTTCTAAATAATAAGCCTAGATCCAATAGATTCAATGGAAACTATTATGCATGCAACAAGTTTGGGCATAGAGCATTTGAATGCAGGTCAGTTATACACAACACTGGAAGATATCCTCAAAGGAGTCAAGGAGTTTTTCCTGAATCCTTTGTGAACCAGAATCCAAACTGGTATAATGCCTATGACCATCAGTCAGGTGGTGGTGGCTATCTAACTGCAACCGATTGGAGAGCAACCTATATGATCTGTCATGGTAGTGGTCACACTGCTGCAACATGCAGGAGGAAGAATGGAAACATGAATAATGGACCATGGAGAGCACCTGGAATGGTTTGCTATCATTTCAACAACCTGGGTCACACTGCTAGAATTTGCAGGATGAGAAAGAAACATATCAGATGATATATCGGTCACTCCGGAAGGAAAGATTGATGTTGAAACTGTTCAAGAAGATATAAAGACAACATGGAAGAAGAAACCAAAAGAAATATCGCAAGAAGAACTGGTTTCTAAACCTAGTGTGGAAATCTCTTAACCAACAAACTAAGCTACAGAAAAGCTTAGGGGGAGCGAATCGGTGAAATATTTTGAACCCCCGATTTTCCCCGGTAAAAGATCTTAACCAGTATGCATTACCTGTCAATCGACAAAAGATCGAAAATGGTAAAAGGCAAAATTAGGGTTTATAACCTAATGGTGGAGCATTTATTATGGTAGGTGAAGAATTTGTTTAAAAGGGATTTTCAAGTCATTTTCAGTTATCAATTTGCGAGCGAAGAAATTCTCAAGTGCAGAACGACCAAAGGCGATTTTTTTTGCGATTCAGAGAGATTTCAAAAACTTTGAAGTAGAATCTGGAGATAGTATCAATCAGTCAAGTGAAGAACACTAAGCGGTATTCCAAGCGATTGAAGTGGTGTGTTTCTAGCTACAGTGTCAAAGCCCTAAATCTCGATTCGTGAAGGTGTTTTTCGAGTTTCTTTGTTTATCATGGCTTCTGCTTCGCACTCCAGTTCTAGTGCACCTATTGATTCAGTGGATTTCATACAAAGGAAGATGAAATACAATGCCCTATCCCAGATACCCACTGGTGTTATAGTTGAGGAAGGTATTTCAGATTATATTGATTGCAAAATTGAAGACCTAGGATCCCTAGTGATCCATTCTCAGTTAGGTTTATTTTGCGGGGATGACAAGAAGATCAAGCCTGAATACAACATCCTAGAAAAGAAGAAACTTCACAATGTGGTCTATTTTATTGAAGAATTCATAGAAGATCACATCCGCATCATCCTAAGCAGAGTGCACGGTGACAAAATGTATCTTGAGCAGACACATGACATCACACCAAAAGCGATTCATGTTGTCATCAGTTTCTATAATGTTGGAGAAGTGTCAGCCCTAAGGAAAGTTATTAAGATGGAAATGACCAAGCTCACCAGTTCTGTGAGTGACCAATGAGGAATGACTGTCAACACCATCAAGGATGATCTGGTCAAGTATGCTTGTATGGTGATCAGATACTAGACATTCTATGCCAGTAGAATTAACTCTGTCTCTGCTATTGCAGTCAATGCTGCCTATAGAATAATCATGGAAGATGCATCATTTGATCTATGCACCTATATGCAGAGGCAACTCTTGGTAAACCTGAAATCTATCAAACAGGACAATGCCTTAAGATTTAAATTTGGACAACTATTGGTAGGATTATTTTTCTACTTTCAAGGCTATTATTCAGGATTCGGTGATATTCAATGGTCTGCTGACCAACCAGTTACCAAACAGATCAAAGAAAGTCTTCAACTAATGGGAACTGGTTATCTTGAATTCTTGATAAAATACTTTGATGAATTCAAGTAGAAGATGAGCCAAAGGATTAGGATATCTGGCGACATTGTCAAGAAGTATGAAGAGGACATCTTCTTTATCATCAGAGTAGATGAGTTCATAATGGAGGCAGATGAGCCCAGAAAGGAAGAAGTGGAGCCCATGGGATATGAAGTGATGTATGACATGATTGATGGGTATGCCTCTACTCCACTTGCCTTGCCTCTTGATCCAAAGAAGAAGAGAACCGACACTTACTTGGAAAGGACTAAACTAGTTGAAGAACCTTCAGTGAAGAAGGGAGAGGCAGTGCCATCGGTATCGGCACCGATTACTTCAGCAAGTCCTAAAGTGACCAAGCGGTCACCAAACAAGAAGAAACTGGAAGTTGCACCTGCCAAGGTCTTTGAAAGAAAGCGGAAAACTAAGAACACTCACTAAATTTTGAGGATATAGAACCTGGTGTAGCCTAAAAAGACTAAGCAAATGAGGAAGAAAGCAAAGACAACTAGCAATGAACCAGCATCGTCAGCACTGATAAATATAGACATTTCCTCTTACAAACCATTGACACATTGTCAAAGAACTATCAAGAATATTAGGAGAAAAGTGCTAAGTGATTTATTAGATAATTTTGATGATTTTAATGATAATGAAAAGGAGGAAGTTGAACAAGAAATCATTCAATATCTATGTCTTAATGACCGGTTGCCATCAGAAATTAGATTTGTGACACTGGATTCTTTATACAATTCTTTAGATAACAAATGGCGCATTGCCATAGATAAGGATTAAAAAATAAGAGAAGAAATTTCTGGACAATATTTTCCTGATGTGTCAAATTCAGAGCTATATGAAGTTATGGATAAATACAAAGGCTTCTTCTTCATGAGAAGAAGAAGACTCTTGTTACTAGAAGGGAAAGTCCCTGAAGTGGTGAAAGATACACATTCACATGCCAAAGCTACTTTGAGGTTGTACCAAGTGTCTGAAGAAAACAACAAGACTGAACAAGAACCAAAAACTGGAAAACTAGATGAGGTATATGATAGTGAAGGAGAACCGGTTACTGAACAAATGGACACTATTGATGTTGATGCTTTGGATAGTGAATATGTCACTCTAGTACAACAAAAGAAAAGGCTGACAAAGTGCAAGTGGAGGAAGAGAAAAAGAATCAAGAGGAAGAGAAGAGGAAACAAGCAGAAGAACAGAAGAAGAAATGGGAAGATGAGGAAGAGGAGAAGAAGAGAAAAGGAAACAGGAAGATGAGAAGAAGAAACAAGAAGAGGGGAAGAAGAAATAGGAAGAGGAGAAGAAGAAACAGGTAGATGAGAAAAAGAAATAGGAAGATGAGAAAAAGAAACAGGAAGAGGAGAAGAAGAAAGAAGAAGAGAAGCAGAGGGAAGAAGAAAGGAAGAAGGATGAAGAGAAGAAAAAGAAAGAAGTAGAGGAGCAAAAGAAGGCAGAAGAGGAAAAACAAAGAGCTGAAGAGAAGAAGGAAGTGGCAAAGAGCACACATATGGAGACACCAAAGGTAACTAGTAGTCAGGCCAAACCGGCTGACATTACTAGTCCTATTGACCTCCAATCTACAAATTAATCAGAGATGCTCCAAAGCATTAAGCTTGCTCAAGAGCGATTGGAAGCTTTAAGGAGGAAAAAGGAGCAAGACGTTATTCAAATTGTGGTGGATACACTTACCAGTTTGATTCCCAATACCAACCTCCCTAGTACCGATTCCTCTTTGGCCTAGCTAAAACTTCTATGCACAGTTGTGGAGGACCAAGTACAAAGCCTGGAAGAGGTTGCTGAAGATAACGCACATAAGAAGCATCAAAAGGTACTAAACACTGCCGTAGTGAAGAAATTGAACGAGATTCGGTGTGAACTTAAGAAAGAGCAGAAAGACATAAGAGATCCTATGGATGAGGTGAAATTACTACTCAGTAAGATAAGCCAACCCCATCTATTATGTGATGATGTGCTTGCTCAGAAGGAAAAACTGCAATCTGATTTGCAAGCATATATAAGCACCATTAATATGTGTAGGATTTTTCCAAGATCAAGGGCACAATGAAAAGCATGAAAGAGAGACAATAGAATGACAAGAACAAACTGTATTCCCATCAATATGCAAATGATCAACTGGATTAACCAATATAATGAATATAGGCCTGCTTAAATAGGCAAGGCCATATGGATGTATGAGCACACAAATATGACATGTGGCTCAATGAGAAACAAGGGTAGGTAAGAAATACTAGGGGTAGGTAGGAGAAATAATATAATATTCCACAAGAGGTGGATGACCCACCGAACGTGGAGTGTAACAGCAAAATAAGACCACAAAAGGTGGAATTTCTCCTACAAGCTCTATCCCTATGTGCACACTTCCCTAAGTGTCTCAAATCCAAACTACGAAGAGATGCATTATCCTAAGTTAACTTTAGTAAAGTGTAATAATATCCATAATGAATATTTATTTACACCAACACCCCCCCTTAAGTGCAACTTAAGGGGAATGAAGACTCAAGTCAACAATGCAAGATGGGTCCCGGCTACTAGGCCATGATAGGTACCCATGTACAATATGCAAATGCAAGCAAAACCATGCAATGCAATCTCTCACAAACGGAGAAAGGGAGAAAACCCAGTGGGAAAAAAACCCCCCCCAAAAGAGAGATGAATGTACAAAAGACTCTCAAAGAAGAAGGACAAAACCTCAAAGAGGAAAAAGTCCCCCCCATAAGAGAGGAAGGAGAAGTCAGCTGACCCCCCCTAATGACACATCCCGCACCCCCAAGAGAGCTCGCAACTGCTGGAACTTACTCTCGGTGAAAGGTTTGGTGAATATGTCAGCAACCTGCTCCACTGTAGGACAATACTGCAAATCAATGACCTGCTCCTGAATGAGCTCTTAGATATAGTGCATATGAATCTCGATGTGTTTGGTCCGCTGGTGCTGGACCGGGTTCTTCGAGATTGTAATAGCACTCTGATTGTCACAATGTAGAACTGTTGGCCATGGAGTGGTGAATCCAAACTCAGTGAGAATCTGCTGGAGCCAAATGGTCTCAGTCGCTATGTTAACAGCGCCTCGATACTCAACCTCAGTCGAAGAGAGAGCAATAGCATGTTGCTTCTTGCTCTGCCAACAAATGGGGCCCGAACCAAGGTGAAAATTGTAACCAGAAGTAGACTTATGATCATCAAGATCACCAGCCCAATCGGAGTCTATGTAACCAACCAAGTGAAGTCTTGTGCCTGCTACATAGTGAATCCCATAGTGATGTGTACCCTGGATGTAATGAAGGATGCGTTTGGCGGCTTTCCAATGAAGCTCATGTGGTTCCTGCATGAAGCGGGAAACCATGCCAACTACAAATGAAATATCAGGGCGTGTATGAGTCAAGTAGATGAGACTACCCACAAGTTGACAATACAAAGTGGCATCAACTGGTGGAGAAGAACACTGAGCCTCAGGATTGACTCCTGAAAGAAAGGGAGTCGGGGCAGGCTTACAATTAGCCATATGAAAGCGTGCAAGTAGATCAAGAGCATACTTGGGCTGCGATAGTGTAATCCCAGAAGGTGACTGTGAAATCTCTATCCCGAGAAAGTAGTGCAAATGAACCAAGTCAGTCATAGCAAATATGTCATGCAAAGCAGATTTGACCCTGCTAATGATGGATGAAGTACTCCCTGTAATGATCAAGTCATCAACATAGAGCACAAGTATCAAGTGAGAGTCATCCTGTCGCAAAATGTAGACATTCAGATTGGAATGACACCTAGTGAAACTTACGGAGAGAAGAAAGGAATCCATCTTGGCGTACCAAGCCCTGGGGGCCTGCTTAAGGCCATAGAGAGATTTCCTTAGTCTGCAAACCAAGGAAGTATCCTGGATGAAGCCCTATGGCTGCTCCATATAAATCTCCTCATCAAGCTCACCATGAAGAAAAGCACTCTTCACATCCATCTAATGTACAACCCAACCATGAGCTGCAACAATAGCAAGTGTCAAACGAATGGAGTTCATCTTGGCTATGGGTGCAAAGGTCTTAGTATAGTCAACACCTGCAACCTGGGAGAAACATTTCACAACAAGCCGAGACTTATACTTATCCACACTACCATCCGCTGCAAACTTGGTCTGATAGATCCACTTACATTGAACCATCTTTCTCCCCTTAGGGAGATGGACTAAATCCCATGTGTTGTTCCTCATCAAGGAGCTATACTCTTCCTCCATAGTGTGGTCCCACTCAGGAACCCCTGATGCTTCCCTAAATGTCTGTGGATCAGAAGCGGTAGCAATGAATGCATGTGGAAGATCTTGATGTTGTGATTGAGTTCTCCATGTATCTGAAGGATCCCCAATAAGAGAACCCGCGGACTCAAGTGTCTGTCGAGCCCAATGAGGTCAAGGTGGAGGTGGAGAATGAGGCTCCTCAACTTCAAGTGGACCCTACAGAGGTGTAACCCTACGAGTCAAAGTTGAAGGAGTCTCATCATCTGAATCACTAACATCACTATCCATTAAGGAGGAAGGTGGAGGAGGTAGAGAGGCTAAGCTAGGAGAGCTTTCCTCAAAGTGGACACTCCTCTCAATGAACACCTCATGTGTCTCTGGATCCATCAATCTATATGCCTTAACACCCTCAGGATATCCAACAAATATGCAAGGCCAACTCTGTGGTTCCAATGCCTTGCATTTCTGCGGAGGTATGAGAGCCCATGCTAGACACCCA
Organism: Cryptomeria japonica; assembly: GCF_030272615.1. Taxonomy (NCBI): domain Eukaryota; kingdom Viridiplantae; phylum Streptophyta; class Pinopsida; order Cupressales; family Cupressaceae; genus Cryptomeria; species Cryptomeria japonica. The sequence continues at coordinate 675,342,298 of NC_081406.1, read as the reverse complement.
AAGACTCTGAAATGTCTTACAATCAGTTTCCTACTAGCCCAAGCCTCAAAAGGGGTAATACCTTGCAAAGCTTTGTGAGGAACCCAATTCTGGATGTGTGTGGCACAACTGATAGCCTCTGCCCAAAAGGTGGGATGAAGAGAGCGTGCATGTATCATACAGCTAGCCATTTCTTTGAGAGTTCTATTCTTGCATTCTGGAACCCCGTTTCTGCTATGGAGTGTATGCGACAGAATGCTGAAGATCAATCCCCTCAAATGTACAAAAATCCTCAAGTCTTTTGTTCACATATTCCCTTCCATTATCTGTGTGAAGAATCTTGACCACTTTCCCTAATTGCTTCTCCACATGAGTCTTGAAGTCTTGAAATCTGTCAAATACTTCACTCTTATGAATGAGAAAGTAGACCCAAGTGAAGCAGGAGTAGTCATCAATGAAGGTGAGAACATAGTGGGCCTTACTAAATGAAGGTGCTGGAAATGGACCTGCTACATCGTTGTGAACAAGTTGAAGAACTTCCAAAGCTCTCCAAGCTTTCCCCTTATCAAACTTCTCTTCGGGATGCTTGCCCATGGAACAACTTGAACATACACCCTCTAAAAAACTGATTCGAGGTAGACCTGTGACCATGTCTTTAGTGCTTAGCTGCTGAAGATGGTGGTAGTTGAGGTTACCAAACCGCTCATGCCATAGCTTACTTTCTGAATTTGAATGAGTAAGCAAGGCCCTAGAAGGTGAACTTGGCACAAAGTGGGAGAATGAATAAAGCCTTGAGTTGTCATTGACTTGTCCCACTGCTACCAAGGCATCATCATCAAGTTCCTTTACCACAACTGAATCTGGTGTAAACTCAACCTTTTTCCCATTCCCATAGTGAGTGATTTGGTAGGTGGAGAGAAGGTTGGTAGACAAGTTAGGAACATAGAGAACATTCCCAAATGTTCCATCATCCATGTCAACTGAACCTTTCCCTTCAACCTCTACTTGTGTATCATCACCTATGTAAATTTGAGGTACCTTAGATGGCTCCAATGAAGAAAACTGCTCCTTTGTAGAACCCATGTGATATGAGGCACCCGAGTCAAGTATCCATTGCTGTGAAGAATCTGTTGTAGCCACAAATGCTTGCCCTTTTCCCTTAGACTGTGAGGAAGAGGAAGGAGATGAATCCTTCTTTGTGTAGGCGGATGGCAAGTTGATGTTGTTTTTCTTGAGAAGATTAGTTAACTCATCAACTTGCTTTGCGTGGCATCGATGCTCATCATGACCATACTTCTTGCAATATGCACAAGTTGGTTTATCCTTCTTAGGTGGTGTCCCCTTCTTGGAAGAGGATGAAAAATCGCCTTGTGATGGAGAGTATGATTGTCCTTTTTCTTGGTGTGGCTTAGACTTAGAGTGCTTCTTCTTGTTGTTGGAATCTTTGCCTTGACTTCCTTGATTCCCTTGATTAGCCACCAAAGCCTTGGACTTTGAAGACTTGAGAAGCCCCATGTTCAACAACTTAGATTGTTCCAATATCAACATTTCTGTGAAAGCATCAAATGAAGGCATAACATAGGAACTCCCCACTATCAAACGATGAGTTTGGAAGCTAGACACAAATGCTGCATATTCTGGTGCAAGCTTGTCCAACAAGTTGAATATCAACTGAGCATCCTTTTTGTCAATTCCACAATCCTTAAGCTTTGCTCTTAGCTCATTTGCTTTGGTGACATAATCTTGGATTGTATCAAAACTCTTGCAATCCAAGTTGGTGAGCTCATTGTAAATCTGATAGCCTCTGATTTCATCAACTTGACCATACAATTTCTAAAACATATCCCAAGCCTCTTTGATTGTTTTACACTTCTCAATGTGAAAAATGAGGTCATCTGATACATACTTGCGCAAAGTTCCAAGAGCCATGCAATTCTTTGTGAGCCATTCTAATTGACCATTTGGATCAGCCTTAAGATCAGGTGGTGTTGTTATTGTTCCATCTATGTAATGTTTGAGACCCTTTTCCATTAATTTACTCCATACTTTAATTTTCCATGATGCATAATTATGTGGAGTTAAAGGTGGAAATTTATTAGGACTCATTGCAACAAAAATGGAAAGAGCACAAAGAGAGGCATAATCACACAAGACACCCCCCCCCCCCCAAATTCACTCAATCAAAGAACCCCCCCCCCAAAAGTGATGATTTGGTACTTTATAATTAGTGCGTATACAATGGGCCACTTGCAAAAAATGGCAAAGTGGACTTCTGATTACAATTTTACAACTACCTCAATAAGGCCAAAAGAGACTCAAATTGATAATGCAAGAGATCTAACTAAGATCCAAGCAATTTACAAGTACCTAATAGGCCAAATAAGACCAATATTTGAAAGTACAATTTCCACTCAAAATCTTTGAAATATGATCATATATTATGAAAGTAGACAAAAAAACATGCACTTTCAAAAAAAAGGCACTTGAAAAGGAGGTCGTATGAGCTCAAACGAGGCCTTTGAAGTTGCAGAATTAAGGATTGGATAGGTATAGCTGAGAGAATCCAAAAATTTTTAAAAACCTGTGCACCAAAATCAGAAAATAACCACACCACTATGAAAATCATGAAATTTTAGCCCATTTCAAAAAAAATTGCACCAAAAAAGGAGCAAAAATGAGCAAGATATGGCCTTTCAAGTTGGATTGCAAAACTGAAAAGCTCAATGGAAAGGGGTTGAAAAATTTCAAAAAACTGCTGATGTGGCACTGACGTCATCAATTCACTATCTTAAATTTGATGGTTGTATGACCGTCGTGAAAACTTCGCTCCCTGCTGACTGGGCGTTCGTACCGTACGGACTGCTGACTGGGCAACTGACTGGACTGTCATACCGTACGGATTTGATGATGTGGCGGTCTGACAGTGCGTACAGGGGTCGACCGCGGGCTAGTGGCCGCCTGCCACATGGCGGGCACAGGTCTGCCTGTTTAGTGGATGCCGGCGGGAGGGAAGCGTTGTTGGAGGCGGCAGTTACCAATGAGCCGGGAGCTGAGCGAGCCGGCGGCGGGAGCGGGGTGGCCGGCAAAGTTCTTGTGTTGCCGGCGAGACGTTCTGCGGCGGTGGGCAGCAGTCTGGGCAACCGGCGGGACACCTAGAGCAAGGCGGCATGCAGAACAAGGCAGCGGCATAGTCTTCAGCACCTACTGCACGGTACGGTCAACCTGCAAGCTGCAGGACACGCAGGGTACGAGGGGGTCTGCGGACCCCCAAACAATCCAAAAAAAAATTATTATTATTTTTTTTTTTTTTGATCGCTTTTTTTGATTTTTCAATTTATTTTTTTTGAAAAATAATTTTTTTGAAATTTTTTTTCGAAATCCGTACGATAATAGCCAAAATGGGGGAAAAAATATTTCTCACCAAAATAGGTCGACTTTATAGTCGAAATTTATGGAAACAGCCTCCCGGATTCAACGGTGATGTCCAAATCACTGTATGACACCCCCAAAAAATGAAGATCCCCAAATCCGAAAATAGAAGCCTTCCACGATGTCTCCAAAAACCAATCAATGAAGCCCCAATAGCTCTGATACCATGTAGGATTTTGCCAAGATCAAGGGCACAATGAAAAGCATGAAAGAGAGACAATAGAATGACAAGACCAAACTATATTCCCATCAATATGCAAATGATCAACTGGATTAACCAATACAATGAATATAGGCCTACTTATATAGGCAAGGCCATATGGATGTATGAGCACACAAATATGACATGTGGCTCAATGAGAAACAAGGGTAGGTAAGAAATACTAGGGGTAGGTAAGAGAAATAATATAATATTCCACAAGAGGTGGATGACCCACCGAATGTGGAGTGTAACAGCAAAATAAGACCACAAAAGGTGGAATTTCTCCTACAAGCTTTATCCCTATGTGCACACTTCCCTAAGTGTCTCAAATCCAAACTATGAAGAGATGCATTATCCTAAGTTAACTTAAGTAAAGTGTAATAATATCCATAATGAATATTTATTTACACCAACAATATGCCCTATTATTCCTTTTTTACATATGGTCAAATTGTTCACCGATTTCAGCTCCAATCCGCCATAATAGAGTTGTAGATCAGCAACCAGACCAAAGATTTGCAGGAACTTCAACTGGTTCTACTACCTAGACTGCAAATACTTTAGAAGTGCTATCCTAATCTGGATGCCTTAACGGTCACTCAACAGATGAGCACAATAGATGTTGTGGAGGAACAGGTATCCCAAATGCAAACAGAAAGTGAGGTGGCTACCTCATTAATTGAGTCATGGTCTTTATCCATGAAGACCTTTATGTAGGATTTTAAATCCGTTTTTGATAAGTTTCACTCATTATTGTCATAAACTTTTATTATATTAATGATAATGAGAAACAGGGATTATTCTGCAATACTTTGTCATTGTTGGCAAAGGCGGGGTAGTATTATGTATTTAAAATTTTGGTGAATGCTATGTATACTTTCATGTTATCTCTTTAAGGGAGTAGTGTACATTGTATTTTCTGCAAAAGGGATAGTGTATATGCTTAGGGGGAGTAATTTTGATTATGGCATATTTTTGTTGTAAAACACTTAGATGTCAAAAAAAAATTTCCTACGTGTTGCCATCAATGCCAAAGGGGGATATTGTTGGCATTTTTAATGATGATGTTGTGATTGTCATTGATGGACACACACTTGCTTTGAGATCACTTTTTGTATATATGAGTTATGCTCAATCGATATTTGTTCCAACTAGTATTATGTATTATAGTCTTTAGACTATCGGTGTTTTGCAGAAAGTGTTTTACCAATCTCAAGAGGTATGAAGACCCAAAGCGGTATGAAGACCTCAAGAAGTTTGAGGATCTCAAGCAGTACGAAGGAACTAAAGTGGCAGTTATCATTTTCCTAGTCTTCATTTTGACAACCGGTAATCGGTTAAATGTATGAACTAGTATTACTCTGTGATGAGTTACCAACCAGTAATTTTGTGATGAGTTATCATCCACCAACACTTTGGCGGTGATTCTGTGTCGTGTTACTAAATGTGTCCAGATGCACTGAACCTAGGAACTTGCAATGTAATCCTATTGGACCGACATGAAATCAGATTCCTTTATAAGGACATCATGTCTAGGGTTTTAAAAGATGTTAGGGTTTAAGGTGATTGATGAGGTTTTTGTATGTGAGATCATAGAAGAAGATTAGGTCTGTGTGAAGAAAAAGAGTGTGGAGATATTGAAGACTGAAGTAATGTTGAAATGCATTAACAATGAGCTATCAAGGATCTAACCAAGCATATTGTGCTAGTATTTAGATCACTCACTTGTTGATTACTTGCATCTTCAACAAGTCTGAAACCCTTAACCGGGTAGGCCTGACAAAGCCTTTGTAAATCCTCTAACAAGGTGGTTCACAACTGTGGATCTAAAATCCTCTCGCAAGGTAGTCTTTAATTGAACTTATCTCCTAACAAAGATTGAGATTCTTAATAGGATCTATTCTGGTGAAGAACATTGTATGACCTTAACCGGCCTGACCTTAACTGGTCTGGTTACTATTCTGCAGATAGTTACTTGTGAGTTTCATCTCACCGTGGTTTTTCCCATTTTGGTTTTCACATCAAAACCTCTTGTGTTATGGTGATTGTGCTCCTATGGGTGAATGCCTTATTTTCTATTTGGTTTACATTTGCATTAACCGGTTTGTTAGTAAAAGTGTTATACATGTTTACTTCTAAATTGTTTAAGTGTTTGAGTTTAGTATTTTTTGGTATAATATTCAACCCCCCCCCCTCTTAGTATTCATCAATCAGAACCCCTAACAAGCTGACATCTATCTCTCTTGATGCATGTGAGAGGGAAAGTTGGAAAAACAAAAGGGCGGGACCACCAAAAAGATAGAAAATATCGCCTGCGGACGAACTCCGAAATAATTTTAACAGTTTACAATGAACAAGTTTAACGATAGTGACCCTACTACCAATGTTTGCCTGAATCCATTTAAGGAAAATATCCATAAGCTGATCAAAGGTACAAATAGAGTGGTTAGGTAAGGAACTATACCATTCTAATGTTGGCAATTTGGAGGAATTGATTATGTGTTGCATTGATGTTTGTCATTGATGTCAACACTAGCTTGTTTGGTTATCTATTGGGTTCTGGTAGAGTGGTTGGATTGTGATTAACATATCGGGGACATATTCAGTTTGGTGGATATGGTTTGCTTCAGTTATTCATATGGTTCAGATGCATCTCACATTCAGTTGGTTCAGGAATTGGTGATCTGGAAGATATCATATGTTCTAGTAAGCCTTTTGGTTACCTGTAAAGGTTCTATCCGTAGAGCTTTGTTGAAGATCTTTTGATGGATTTGATAAGTGGTTATCATGTTCGTGTTCCAATTGATTGGTGGTGTCACATTTAGCACCAGACCTATTCTATGCCATTTTATTAGGTTATGGACTCTTTTATGTTACGTGTTGGTCGATACTTCTAATGCGTTACTGGTTGGATTTATTGTTTGGTTAATGTTGTTTTGGTCTTAGGCTAACTTGGATTATCATTTATTTGCGGGTTTATGTGATGGGTTTATTGTATTATCTTTTAGGTGGCTGACCTAATTGTTTAGGTCCCAGGTTGGTATAAATATGATGTAATATCTCTTTGTAGATCATGGGATGGGTGGTTAAGGGATTATATGTGTGCGAATAAAGTTGTATTCATATGTAGAGGTTTTGGTTGATCACAGGTGATCGATTTGGATTTGTGTAAGAGGTTTAAGACCTCTATCATTGAGCTTAATTGGAACTGTACTCAAGCATAGGAGATGATATTCTTGCAGTTCAATCTTCATTCTGGATTGTAGTCTGAAGATCTTTTGTAGTCAGTGAGACTCTTTTTGTGATGACAAGTGTGTTCTAGGTTGTTGGCCTTCCTGCATGTGCACGCCCCTTATATGCAATATTTATTCATCTGATCTGTGGATAAATATTGTGGATCACAAATCCCACCGTGGTTTTTCCTCTTTGACATTTTCCATGTATAAATTTGTGGTGTTGTGGTGTTGATCTTTGTGGTTCCTTTGTTCTTCATTACATCGTGTTTATATGCTTACCAATTGTTAATTGGAAAAGTATCTAAAGGAATTAAATTCTCAATTACCGGTAGAACACTGATTCACCACCCCCCCCCCCTCTCAGTGTTCTTGAATCATTTTAGTACTTTAGAGACAAATTGGGGGTCTCTGTCCCTCCGGTTGAGACTTAAGTGATGTTGATTGGCATCAGTTGGGTATGAATTATCAAAACTATCATTCATTCTGGATTGACGAGTTGGTGCTACTACTCTGGGGGAGTAGTCAGTTGTGTGGTTCAGAGGATCTATGGTTTTTCTTTGATGTTTATGTTAGATTTGTGGTATTGATGTCAAAGGGGGAGAGATATACGTGTGAAAAAAAGAGCTTAACAGAGATATCAATCAAAGGGGGAGGAACATAATTTCAAATTGGTTGTATCCCACTAGGGGATTTTGGTTCAGGTCTATGGATGGTTAATTGATATAGAGATTATTGGTTCAAAACCTTATTGATATATCATTTGTGGGAGATTGTTGGATGTCTTCCATTGGGGGAGACTTGTTTGGAACTTCTTAGCACTTGGATGTTTTTCACATCTATCGTTGTCATCAATGCCAAAGGGGAAGATTGTTGGCAATTTGGAGGAATTGATTATGTGTTGCATTGATGTTTGTCATTGATGTTAACACTAGCTTATTTGGTTATCTACCTGGTTCCGGTAGAGTGGTTGGATTGTGATGAACATACCGAGGACATATTCAGTTTGGTGGAAATGGTTTGGTTCGGTTATTCATATGGTTCAAATGCGTGTCACATTTAGTTGGTTTGGGAATTGTTGATCTAGAATATATCATATGTTCTAGTAAGCCTTTTGGTTACTGGTAAGGGTTCTACCGACAGAGCTTTGTTGAAGATATTTTGATGGATTCGATAAGTGGTGTTGTTGCAGCTTCTAGAAGGTTTTCAGGATGTTGATGGCTATCATGTTCGTGTTCTAGTAGATCGGTGGTGTCACATTTAGCACCAAACCTATTGTATACTATTCTGTTAGGTTATGGACCGGTTTATGTAACGTGTTGGTAAATGCTCTTGATGCATTACCAGTTGGATTTATTATTTGGTTAATGTTGTTTCAGTCTTAGGCTGACTTGGATTATCATTGGTTTACGGTTTTATGTAATGGATTTATTGTATTATCTTTTAGGTGGCCGACCTAATTATTTAGGTCCCAGGTTGGTATAAATATGATGTAAGATCTCTTTGTAGATCATGGGACAAATGGTCATGGGATTATTTGTGTGCGGATAAAGTTGTAATCATATGCAGAGGTTTTGGTCGATCATAGGTGATTGATTTGGGTTTGTGTAAGAAGTTTAAGACCTCTGGCATTGAGATTGACCGGAATTGTACTCAGGCGTAGAATATGTTATTCTTGTAGTTCAATCTTCATTTCAGATTATAGTCCAAAGATCTTTTTTAGTCAGTGAGACTCCTTTTGTGATGAGAAGTGTGCTCTAGGTTGTTGGCCTTCCTGCATGTGCAAGCCCCTTATATGCAATATGTATTCATCTAATCAGTGGATAGATATTGTGGGTCACAAATCCCACCATGGTTTTTCCTCTTTGAGGTTTTTCACGTATAAATCTGTGGTGTTATGGTGTTGATCTTTGTGGTTGCTTTGTTCTTCATTATATCTTATTTATATACTTACCGGTTGTTAATTGGAAAAGTATTTAAAGGAATTAAATTCTTAATTACCATTAGAACACTGATTCACCCCCCTCTCAATGTTCTTAGATTCCAACATCTAATGCTATCCCCTTGAGGGAACGCGAGAACAGTTTCAGAAAAACAAAATCTAGACTATGGTAGTCACTACACATAGTCATGAAGAAATCTATATGCACGTTTGAGTCCCCATAACCATTGAACCTATCAAACTTGAGGGACTCAACAATAGCTGGAAGGATAGTATTTAGGATGGTAATTTCAAGGGGACTCTTCTTGTAATACGCAGGCACAAATGATTGACCAGAGGCGAAAGCTAAGTTCGTCAGCTGCAACTGTAACTGCCCATGTTTTTTAAGATTGTCTTCAGGACAAGATTAGAAGGCAAAGGAGGTGGAGGTGGGCAAGATCTACCACCACCTCCATTGGAAACTCCAGAAGGACTAGTGCTACCGGTATATGTAGTGCTAGCACTGATTATTGAAACCTGAGCATCGACGAAGGTCAAACTACTCGCCATGCATGTGTAGCCCAAGAGAGTGAGTGAAGCACTAACACTAGGTATGGTGGAGTCCACCATGTGCATGCCCAGGCCTGGAATGCTAACACTAACCTAGGAATTTAAAGGATCATATTGATAGTCCATGTGGGGTGCATCTGTCAGGGGCACATGGCTTTTAACAATCATGGACAAAGACCTCAACATCTCTAGGCCTCTTTTGTCGGAGATTAACATATCTCTCAAGTTACTCATGGCATTCCCAACCTAGCGTAGGACATTATCTTTGTTCAAGAAACCCTCAAAGTCTCTCAGATTCTGCTCCAACATATTGATCTTCTCAAAGTCTACAATGACCATAGAATCGTGATCAACCACAAGAGGGGAAGACAAGGTAGAACTCCTAGGAGAGTTAGGTTATGAATTAGAAGAAGAAAGCCCCCCATTCATAATAGATTTCAGACTGTGAGAGGTCAAGAACTCATTAGGATCGGATGAATACTCACCCTGCATGGCGTCAGGTAGAGGAGGACTGTAATGATCAGGGGGAAACCTCCACCTGGATGACCTCCTAACTATGGCTCCTATTGCAGTATGAGTCATCAACCTCATAGACAAGCCACATGATGCTCGTGACCACACTATAGGGATACTGAATGATAAAGTGGGTTTTAAATGATAAACAAAAAATGCAGAAATTTAAACTAAATGCGAATGAAAGTGTTTGTTTTTGGTTTTCCTCTTCTTTTTTTTTTAGATTATTTTTCAGATTTTAAACTTTTGAAATTTTAAAAGACTAAATGCACCTAAAAGAAGCAAAAAGCAACTAATGCAAAGATAATCATGTTTCACGTTGGGTTCACCAAAATGCAATGGAGGGAATTTGCCACCTCAAGGATGATGGATCCTTGAGGACAAATTGTCCTTCTGATTACCTCTGCAAACTAGCACTGAGATGAGCCAAGGCATAAAATAACAAACCAGGACAATTACCCGTGATTCGGGACTCACGGACGGCTCTGTCAAGCCTCTATCCTGAGGATGAGCACGCGGAGCTGGGACACCAGTGCAGTGCACTGTCATCTTGTACGGATGAAGTATAAAGTGCATAAGAAAAGTTTTGAACACGAGGATATGCAGTAAAACACAGAAAGTGAATAAACTAAGCTAAAGGCTGTGAGATGCGAAATGACTGAAATAAAACAAAAGGAAGGGAGAAGGATAAAAACTTTCACAATCGGTCCACAATTGAAGCCTCTCGTTGAATGATGATTCTATCACTTCCATGAACCTACAGACAAGCAAGAAGGGAAAATGTTGGGGTTGTGTTTTGGAGCCTCCCTAATTCAAACCCCCATTTTGGTGCTTCCACCTAAATGAACAACCCAAAAATCCACGAGAATGATAATATGATAAAGACGATTGAAAATGCAATACAAGATTGGAGATGAAGATTTGGAAAGTAAGAAAGAGAGGTTTGAGAAAACTCCCCTTTCACGAACGGTTATTGGAAATGTTAGTGTAGTGTTCTTGAGATGCTGCAACAATGGTGGTGTTGATAGTTAGTTGTCCAAAGTGGTCTCTAAGAGCTTAACCTGCAAGAAAATTGCCAAACATGCTAAAGAATCCCCCCAAAATGCCTCCAAAGTGAAAGATAAATGCCTAGGAAGGAATTTAGACATTGGTGGGCGCATGCAAAGGCATTACAATTCCTTCTAGGTGCAGGCATAACCTTCAAATGACCACATGTGAACTGTCAGATTCATGGGATGCTAGCACGCCACATGGACGTCTTTGCACTGTGCATTTATCCTCGAAGGTGACAGGTTGGCAGAGTTCGTAATGCTTCGGCCAAAGCTGACATGGATGGTTTGAGTGGGAAAAAGGACAAGAAGGAAGATCTTGACCTCCAATGACATGGAGGAAAAGTGTCATTTGTCTCATTAATTACAGGGGATAATATTTTTGATATTACACTCCTAATATGCAATGCCTTGATGCTTGGTTTCTTTCTCTTATAATTGAATTGTCTTCTATTGTCTCCTTTTATGTCTATATTGTCAAGCTTATATACACTCTCCCAAAATTAGGGAGGATACCTTGCTTATATACTCCTCCCAAGCATTTTGAGGTGAAAAAATCAAAATAGGCCGACATGGGAAATATTTCCCAATCAACCAAGATGATCATTAAGTGATTCAAGTTTGGGGCCAAACATGGGAGGAGCATGGAACCCTAATCGACCTACTCCCAGGAGTATATCACCCTAGGCACCTTTCTCCCTCCAATATGGCCCCAAATTTAGACCTAAGGTCCAAAACGGGAAGGAGAAGCCATAATGTGATGCTAAATTAGGGTGGATCAATCATGTTGGTCATGAAAGTCCAAGAATGCTAAAATAGGGCCTAGATAGGTAAGAAATTACATACAGATGTAATTTACAATGCTACAAATCTTTAATCCAAAAAATACTATTACATAAATGGTGCAGACAAGGTAGGGAGATCCAATGAAGGACAACCCCACCTTGCAACCTATAACATAATCAACATGAAAGATATTGGTAACCGGTTCACATAGCACAATATACCATGCAAGATACTGGTAACCGATTCACACAACACAAGATATAAATGGGGAATCAGAAAGAGAAATCCTTATAATAGTTAATGAATTACATATGCCCGCAGGCTTTACACATGTTGGATTGTAGCCCAAGATTCCAAATAAATTCTTACAACTCAAATATATGATTCGTAGATCATCTGGTCAACAATTCGGCCTCCGGTAATAACTTGCACTGTTCTGCACTGATCTGGACATCAGTCCCTCTGAACTTTAGTCCCCCCCAGACCAGAATCTCTCTAGAAACTACATCTTCTTTGAATCTCTTCTTCCTCCAACCTCTGTCCTCAAAATGAATCTCCAAACTTCCTCTTTATACCATCCGCAAGCAACAACAACTAAATCAAGTCATCCAAAGATCAACTAGTTCATGATGAAACGTGCAAACAATAAATGGTCAACCCAAATCACCAAGAACACCTCCAAGAATGTTAAGAACTTTTCATGGACCTCCCAGAACATCAGTCAAACCCAAAACAACATCTCCCAATGATCCACAAGTTATGGAAACCATCCATAACCCAATTCAGCTTTGCTTTACTCACTGCAAGACCAACCAGTAAGAACACACCAATACTAAAACAATACCAAAATCAATATCTCACCAGAATCAAATCCAAATGTTGTGAATCTCAAATATGATTAAGACAATGATCTCGAGGTGATAAATCCAAATCCACAACTCAGAATCCAAAAACAAATGAAATGATCCTCAAGCAACTCCACCGTTAATTGTTCCAACTGGATGAACTACTCTGGTGCTCGTGCATCAACTAGATGAACTACTCTAGTGCTCCTACATTAGACTCTCGGGGTTAATTGAAAAGTGAGTCTTGTCACTTCATCTAGTTTGGTGATCTGTCAGTAGGTACTTGCAACTGTCTCAGGGGTTCGACGGTCTGACTACAGGTTTTGATTGCCTCTCCTCGATGAATTTACTGGACCACCCTGCAACTTGCCTCAGTTCAACAATTTGTTCAAGTCTCTACCTACCAACTACCTCAAGCTCAAGCTCCTAGGTTTGATGGTATGCTTGCAAGCCTCATATTGCCTCAATGCTCGGCGATCTGAACAATTCTTCAAGTTGCCTCAATTTCTTTTCAACCAACCAGTTCTCAAGATGCTCTTCCTCCATCAACAGGTTCATAACTAGCTATGATACCACTTGGTGCAGATAAGGTAGGGAGATCCAATCAAGGACAACCCCGCCTTATAGCTTATAACATAATCACCATGAAAGATATCGGTAACTAGTTCACACAACACAAGATACCATGCAAGATACTGGTAACCGATTCACACAATACAAGATATAACCGAGGAATAAGAAAGAGAAATCCTTATAACAATTAATGAATTACATATGCCATCAGGATTTACACACATTGGACCATAGCCCAGGATTACAAATAAATTATTACAACTCAAATATATGATTCGTAGATCATCTGCTCAGCAATTTGACCTTCGGTAACACTCTGCATTGTTCTGCACTGATCCAAACCTCAGTCCCTCCAGACTTCAGTCCCCCCCCGACCAGAATCTCTTTGTAAACTACATCTTCTCTAAATCTCTTCTTCCTTTGACCTCTATCCTCAAAATGAATCTCCAAACTTCCTCTTTATACCATCCGCAAGCAACAATGACTAAATCAAGTCGGCCAAAGATCAATCGGTTCATGATGAAACATGCAAATAACAAATGGTCGGCCCAAATCACCAAGAAAACCTTCAATAATGTTAAGAACTTCACATGGACCTTCAAGAAGACCAATCAATCCCTAAACAACATCTCCCAATGATCCGCAAGTTACGAAAACCATCTGCAACCCAATTTAGCTTCGATTTACTCTGCAAGACCAACCTATAAGAACACACCAATACCAAAACAATACCAAAATTAGTATCTCACTAGAATCAAATCCAAATATCATGAATCTTGAATATGATTAAGACAATGATCTCGAGGTGATAAATCCAAATCCACAAGTCAAAATCCAAAAACATTAAGAAATGAAATGATCTTCAAGCAACTCCATTGTTAACTGCTCCACTACTCTGGTGCTCCTACATCAACCGAATGAACTACTTTGGTGCTCCTGCATCAACTAGATGAACTACTCTGGTGCTCCTGCATCAACCAGATGAACTACTCTGGTGATCTTGCATCAATAAATCTATGAATTATAAATCAGATACAAAAATGAAACAACTAGTGCAATGCACTTGTGATTCAAATCAAAATTGTTTCTACAAAGACTGGGTTACCCAAAGCGACTAGCTCCTAAGACTGAGAAACTAGCTAGGATTCTTGATCTGGGTTCCTAGAGGTTTGTACTTGTTTTCTGCCAAATTTTAGCTAATTCTAGGTGGATTATGGTTCCCCAGGCACCCTAGTCCTGGGACTATGGTGCCCCAAGCGACTTGATCATAATTTTTCCCAATGAAATTGAAATTCTAAGTTTGTGACAATGCCAGAAGGTGTTTTCTTATGCCAAAATTTGATCTGAACATGTAGCTAAACCTGAAACACAAAAAAATGGTGTGTGTGTGTGTGTGGCTATATATGGGTTTGCCTTAGTCAACCCTCTATTTTGGTGATTTCTATCTCCATAAATAGCCGACATCAAAATTGGAATTTTGTGTGCTCTTGAATATTAAGTGTATCTAAGATTTATATGAGCTAAATAAGCATAAAAATAGTTTAAAGGTCTACTAAAATGTATTAGAGTAAAGCCCTAAATGATATTGAAAATGAAATTACATGAATCACATAACTTAAAATAATGAAACTTAGATATGAAGCTTGTATGTAGAAATATGAGAATAACATGAAATCATACCACACTCAAAGGGAGAGGTACAAGTAAACCATCAATCAGTAATTACCTATTATCCTCCAACATCTCTTGAATCTTCCATGTTGATGATGAAAATAGATTAAATCTTGATATTTGCTATTTTTTCCTTTGATTTGTAGATCTTCACCTCATAGTATGTCTTCAAATTGTAGAGATAAATATTTCATAATTGTTTCCCTCTTAAAATGAGGTGAGATCAATTTCCTTTATATGTCAACAAGCATTTTGAGGTGTAAAACTTAGAACACGCCAACATGGCCAAATATTTCCCACTTAACCAAGATGACTGTTATATGGTTCAAATTTGAGCCAAAACATCGACCAGCAAGCCAACTTGAGGTAGGTAAAAATAAATGGGAAGACGAAAGAATTAAAGGGCACACCTATGATTAAGGGCCCATGTAAGATTTTATTGAGAGAGGACTCATATTTTGAATATCAATAAATTAGTGCATAGTGAAGTCCTGTGATGCATACCAGAATGAGACACACTAAAATGAATGCTAAACAATTGTGGAATTGGAAACACTAGCAAAGGTGTACAATTTAAGACACTAGAATTCCTTTTCACTTTCCCTTTTTCATTCAATTTGTTTCAAAATGCCCACTTGGTTCCAATAATAATTTTATCAGCAAGTTTGTGAACAAGTTCCCATGTCTAATTCTTCTCAATCTGTTTCCACTCACTCCCACCAATTTTTCAAACCGCCACCTCCAACTTTGAAACCTATCTCATAAGCATATTATGTCACATTATCAACCCTCAACTCTCCTTTGGAACCAAGCCTTTTTATTTCTATCCTTCCTTAGAAGACCATTTTCCCAATCTCTCTCGTTCGTGCACCAACTCAAGTAATGGTTGATGAACCTTAGCGATGTGGAACTATCTTTAAGCTTCCCAAGTTCTAAAAAAGACCCGACTTTGTGATCCTTATGATGATTACTAGTACCTATTGGTTGATTGGTCAACTCAAGAACTTTGACATCACTTTTATTGATGATCATACTAAGAAATCAATACCCCTCTGAAAGAAAAGGGTCATACTAAGTGATAAAGGAGTCACAACAACATTGGGATATCAGAGGATTTGAGAACTTATGCAATCATGCTTTGAAATCTTTAACTTGTTGATCACCATACATCGCACTCTTTCCAAAACCTAATCCTATGAAGATTTGCATGTACGGCTCCGTAATGGCTAATTAAATGGTGAAAGACATGCAAAGGTAGTGGCACGAGTTATAGCATTTAATGTGGTGTTTTCTTGTAGAAAGCATATAATATGTTTACACTTGCTCATTATGATCTTTCAAGTTGGGTGAAGTAACATATCAACATGAATTATTCTTCTCAAAATGGTTAATGCCCCATAATGACCAATTTCCTATAGTTAACCTTGATTTGAATTGGCTAGAGAATTAACAAGAAAACATTATCCTTAGATTATATTCTCTTGCATGGAAATAACAAACTGGTTTTTCAAGGTATAGAGAGATGGTGACACTGTTGGGAAAGATAGAAAGGCAAGCTAATAATCACAATCACCAATTACAAGAGGAAATTTTTGTAGCTAGAAATCCAGATAATTAGTCCAAAATCAAGTGTTAAAAAAGGGTACTTTGAGGAGAGGGTCCCGCACAGATAATGCAACCAGATACAAAATTCACTGAAAATTCTTAAGAAGATATACTTATTGGATTGAGAAACTTGGCTTGGAAATACAAGTGCAACTATGTTGAATACATGTGGGTGATTTTTGTGATTGAAGAGGAAGAGGAGAAAGTAGAAATGTTGGATATTAGAGTTGTTGGAATGTATTGTTTTCATTGATGTCAACATATTCCTATGTTGCAGAGAATTGGTTTGTTGCAAAGAGTTGATTTGGGTGATCTGTTGCAGATGTGTTGATGTGGATTAATGGGTTTTGAGATACTTATCTCTAGCTGATTAAGTATGAGTTTCAGTGTTCCAGAAGGTGATTTGGTTGAGTTATGTGATCTAGTGCGATGATTGGTTTTTTTGTTGGTTTTGTATTGTAGAGTTATGATTTCTAGACTGTATTGCTCCAGAATTGATTCTTTATGTTGTGTGGTTTCTGGAGAATGATTGGGATGTTCATGTGTGTCCTCGGTTCAAATAGTTCATGATTTTGAACTTCACAAGCATATCTTTCAATTTGTTAGTTGGTGTTCTTGAGCTTCAATGATGAAATAATGATGATTCTTATTATCCTAGTTGTTGTGGTGGAATTCACATTGCTTGTTGATGATCTCTTATCGTATCTCATGTGTTTTAGTGGTTCGCGTTATTGAAGATTTTATTGGTTTAGTGGTATTCTTCATGTTATGCAACATATTCGGTAGTTTAGCATGTTACAGATGGTCTTGGTGAATTATTTGGTGGTGTTGTGTGTTCAAGGATTTGATTTGGGTCCATTCTATGTCCTTGCTAACATTGTATTGGTCTAGTTATTGATTTATGTATCATGTGGTGTAATTTTATAATTAGGTCTTATATGTTGAGCCGGCCTTGCGGTCAAGGTTGATGATTTGTATAAATTAGTGTTGTAATCATGATGTAAGATGTGTGTCTATAGTTGTATCTAGGATATGTGAGAGTATTGTATGTGTGAACAAGTGAACTAACCTTTTGGTAATGGAAAAGAGCAGAGAAGTGTTGTTGTGCAAACAATGTGCTTAACTAGAACCTGTGATCGGGCATTTGGAGTTGCTATTCTTTGAGTTCATGTAATCTGAATTGGTGTTTGATCTTTGTAAGGCAATTAGCCTTCCCAGGGTTGTTGCCCTTTGTTGTTTTGAGTAGTGAGCTCTAGGAAGTGTGCCTAAATGCATGTGCATTCTCCATTGTAATATTTACACATACTCTTACAAAGTATCATCATATTGTGGGTAGGTTCCCACTATGGTTTTTCCCTTAACTGGGTTTTCCACGTCAAAAATTTGTGTGTTATGTGTGTTGTTGATGTGGTGTTTGTCTTTACTATTGTTGTTCCTGATCAAATCCAAAATTTGAGATTAATTTATTTGAACTTGGGAAAAACTGGTTCACCCCCCTCTTAGTTTTCCTGCATTGTTGCTGCCAACAAGAAAGACATGAGAGGTAGCTTGACATGCAAAGGAATCTTGCTTCGCCTACTATTTGAGTATCGGTTAGAATAGCCAGGATATGTTTCCAATTTTTCTTTGGTAAAAATGGTTCTATCCAAGAAGTTGTTATCTTTCAGGAAGTTATTTTATTTTTATGTATATATAGCTATAGACATGGACAAAGGAGAGAAGAGAGGATTGATCCCCCTTGCACTTTGATAAATGAGTGATAATCAATTAGTTAGCAATTTTGTGTGTGTGTATTTTTTTATAAGTTAAGTTTTGGGATTTGACAATATGTTTTCCCTTTCAAAAACATAGTCTTATATGCAGAAAAAGGATACTTTGTGCTTTTGAATGTGTTTATAAGAATGTGAATTTGTTTGAGGCTTTGTATTCATGCATGCCCATCTGATTAACATTTACTTTGAGATTTGTAATTATTTCTTTGAATTCATTTGCATATTATGTTATGGATATTCATTTTTTATAGAACTTTGAGTCTTAATGCATTTACATTATCTGAGAGGAATATCTATTAGTTTTCCATGGCCGTTCATCATGGGTAACAAATGGGTGTACTTTGAGTCACCTTTTTTTGTTATAATCTCCTTCGTTCCTTCCCTTTATTTTTCTTTTATGTTCGCCTTTATTTCTTTTTGGTTAAAAGCGTACCTCCTAAAAACCCCAATTCTATCATAACAGGGAGTTGTACCTTTAAAATTCAAAGGAATTTTTTTAATTTAATTGATAATTTCTCCAACTATTTCTTGCATATTTGTCTCTATCAATAGGGCGCATAGGGTTTTGTTTTATATTTCAAAAGGGATAAATATGTGAGCTAACACAATTTGATCATTTTCTTCTTTCATAGCTTGCATCCATCCTTCCTCCTTGCATGCATCAAAAAAAGTTTCAGGCTCAACTTCTGATAAAAGACAAATATTTACCTATTCACTTGTCTTGGAAAGTCTCCTTTGAGTCTACACACCTTCATATTTCCACCAATGATTTGATATTTAGAGTGATTCTTTTGAACATGTGTTTTCAAAGTCTTGGAGGTAATCTCTGATTCCTCCTCTTCTATTTTATTTTCTTCTTCTTCTTCAGTGTAGGGAACAACATCGGGTCCAAAATTCTCAGGTTAAAGTGTAATGTGAACCCAATGTTCATATACTCTAACATTTGGACTTTAAACTATCCTCCAGATTCTTTTGTTCTAACATATATAGGCCTTGCTTTTTGTTGAGTAACCAAGAAATATTCCTTCATCAACTTTTGAGTCAAACTTTTCAAGATCATCTTCGTCTCTCTTGATAAAACACTTTTTTCCAAAGATTTTGAAATACTTGATAGTAGCAAGTATCTTATACCAAATTTCCTAAGGGGTCTTTGAATTATTAACTATCACCTTCACTCTGTTAATAATATACACTACAATATGCACAACTTCCTTCCAATAGATTAACATCTTTCAACATTGTTCTAGCCATCTCTTGAATAGTCCTATTTTTCTTTTCAACAATCTCTTTTTGTTGTGGTGTCCTAGGAGCATACATATGTCTCCTAATACCATGTTCTTCAAAAAATATTTCAAAATCATTCGATGTAAATTAACCCCCTTTATCAAACCTTAATAATTTGATCTTAGCATCCATTTCATTTTCAACCATAGATTTGAAAATTTTAAGTCTATTTAAAGCTTCTAATTTCTCTTTAAGAAAAGTAACCCATGTCATTCTAGAATAATCATCAACAATTTATTGGCAAGAGACACTATTCCACAACATATTTGTGCTTGAATATTGTTTAGGGATTGTCATTGATGACAACTCAGATCAGATAAGTCATCTGGTATATGCATATTCACTTTACTGGAATTTTTGCTTAAGTTTGGAAAGTGGAATAGAGTGTTCGATAGAGTATGAGTACATTGAGCATAACTCAATTTTTGGTGCACATTTTTGTTTGTGGTGGAAGAGGTAGTTTATTCGATGTTTGGAATTTCTTAGTCCAAAATCCTAGCTTTCGGTGTTAATTCTAGTGCAAGTTTGATGATCTGCTATTTGATATTTCAGGAAGAACAAAGTTATTTTGGTGTAGCGCGTTATGCAGAATCTCTGGGATGATTTTGTTGATTCGTTCCATGTTTGAGGTTGTTGTGCCAACTTATGTGAAATATAATATCAATTTGTTTTGGTTTGCATGAGCATTGGTAATCTATTTGAGCCGACTTCTTATTACACGTTTCATGTTGCGTGTTATGCGCTTTTTGGGCCAACATGGATTGATTTAATTTGATGGTGCAGATATACTAGACCGGTCTATTTGAGAATTTTGTTATTCGATGAGAGTGTGCAAAGATTGTATGAGCGACTGGTGCTCAATTTCACATGTGTTATCCTTAGATTTATGCTCTGGTACATGACAAAGTAGAGCATAACAAAGCAGTGTGGCAAAATAGTGGAAGAAGACTCTTTATGCTTAACTAGAACTACATTTTGGCATTTGTAGATGCTATTCATTAGTTCAAACAATGAGTTATCATTTGTAATCATTTGTAGGATAGTGAGTCCTCCGGGGGTTGTATCCCTCTCTTTGTAATTGAGTAGTGTGCATAAATGCATGTGCATTCCCCTCTATAATATTATTATACTCTTGATCATAGTATAATAATATTGTGGGTGTCAATCCCATCGTGGTTTTTCCCTTTCTGAGTTTCCATGTAAAAATTTTGGTGTTATGGTTATATGCTTGTGTGTATTGAGTTTTTGCATTTTACTTTTATTCATTTGCATCTGATGGTTTAAGAATCAGTTAAAGAAATATAAATTTTAGAACACTAATTCACACCCCCCCCCCCCCCGCTCTCACTGTTCATTGATTCCAACACAAGTATCATAAAGTACCTTTCACCATTAAGTGCCCTTGTCCTAGTAGCTACACATAGATTAGTGTGTATCAACTTCAAAGGTTTTGAAGTAGTAAACTCCTTTCTCTTGAATCTTGTCTTTGTTTATCTTCCCATCTAACATTCCTTGCATACAATGTTTGTAGATTTGGTAATCTTAAGTAAATATCTAACAATATGCACGTAACTAATCTTCACCTTATCAAAGTTTATTTGTCCCATCCTTTTATGATGAAGCCAACATTCACTGCCTTGTGCAATTATTGAATTAAATTAGTTTTTAAGCTTCCTCTAGTTATTATAATTTAATCTATAATTTTAATATGTATTATAGCCATATCTTTGATATTATAAGTTTATATTATTAGATGGGTTAATATCATTTATTTAACTACAAGAAGGAGTATTATTATATAAAATTATATTTATTGTTAAAATAATTTAAAATATTATAATATAGTTGATAATAATCTACCTTGTTTATATTTATTATTTGTGAGACATGGACCATCTCTAATACCATGTGAGATTTTGCCAAGATCTAGAGGCAATGGAAGCACAAATAAGAGAGAACAAAATAGATTTTGACATGAGGTCTCCTTGTGTCAAAATTTTGAGGATGTCCTTGAGTATCCACTTGTTTTGATTGATTCATACCTTGAGCATGTGATTGAGCATAAGGCCTCCATGATGGTCCTTGAGTGTAAGTATCATATGTTTGAGCTTGTGTATGTGGGATTGCTGGCTTTTGAAGCAAAGCTGATGGTGACTCCGGCATCATATTATTCAGTCCTCTATTTCCTCCACTATTTGGTCTCCTTTGATCCATGTTGGGTTGAGTTTGTTGTGAGGGTCGACTTTCCATAAGTTGAGATAAGTCAAAATCATGTGGTATTTTAGCTCCACTATGTGCCATCATGTTTAGAAAGTATTGTCGATCTCTCCTCATTATCTCTTCAACCAATCTATTGAATTGAGGATTCATTATGGATTCTTCTATGTCTGCTGATAGTATTGAAGAGTTGTCCACTATGTCATTGTGTGTAGCATTGTTGTTTATAGTGTTTGTGTTTTCCACATTTGGATTGTGTCTATAAACATTCATGTCTGGTAATGTAGTGTGCTCAGGATTGTAGAATAGATCATTGTCATACTCATAAGAACTCATGTTTACGGATTCTTGAGCTTCTTTAGCTATTCTCCTAGATTTTTGAAGGCGGGTTTCAACCATGAACTAGGTGTTAGACCAAGATGTGAGAGACTAGATGAAAAACGACGAGAGTATGGAAGACCAAGAGTTGTATGAAGTGTAAATGAATCTTGAGGTGTACTTGCAATGTCCAAAGTGTAAGACCAAGTATGTAAGTAGTAGAGTAGGTGTGACTTCCAAAGAGAGGATAGTTTCTCTTGATGAGGTAAGCTGACCTTGACTCTAAGTAAGACCAAATGAGACCCAAAGGTAAGAAACCTTGATGAGGGACCACTTAGCAAAGTGTAGTTGTATGTAGTGTGTTGAAAGAGTATAGTGAGGACAAGCAAGTGACCTTTTTGACTCAAGTTTTTAGACAAGTATGAATGTAAAATGAGATGTAAAGCAATGATGGACTGTGTGAAACCTTAGAACAGGCTGAATGCTAGATGAAACTTGGAGAGACAACCTAAGAAGCTCAAGTATGCCGAAACTGATTTTCTTTGTTTGCTTGACTATTAAAGTTTTCAAATCCTGACACAGACGCCTCTGTATACTTCACAGACGCGATTCCCAGATACAGACGCCTCTCTGTTTGACACAGACGCTATTCTGTACTTCACAGACGCGCTTATCTGACGCAGATGCGGTTTTAACAGACACAGACACGACTCTGTAACCTTAGTGCAATTTTTCCTATCTGTGAAGTTGTTTTGTTGTGACCAAATCTGATTTTTCGACTGTTTTTCGTGACAAGAAGACACAATGTTGATGACTCAATGTTTGCCAATTGTTTAGACTCCAAAAAGTGTGTTGTTTGATGTAAAAAGTTTTTGCATACACTTGAAGACACAAAAGACACAATGTTTTGCTGTTTTGTCTTGAATGTTTGAGTGTTTAGCATAAGACAAGCACAAATCTTAGGGCTGGCCAAGACAATAGTTGTTGATCCCACATAGGGTTTTACCCCTGAGGCTACGCTATTCAGAGCGGATACTTAGATGCTTGACCTCACTGGCTCCACCCTCGGCACTCACTTCTCGGGTCAGCCAAGCATCAGTCCCCATGAAAACTCCCCATGGCGAACTTTGTATCTCTACTAAGAACCGTATGTGTGTGGGCCGCTACCAGAGGTCCGACCTCCTGCCTCAACAACTAGAAGGATTTGGGCATCTAAAACAAAGAGGTGCTAGTAAGGGCATCCGCTCGTGTGGCCATACATGCGGCACTTTCAGCTCTGTAAATACAGAAGGCTCCCAGCCGGTAGGGGTTACGCCCTACAAATGATCAAATAAATTTGATCAAACGGATTTATGGGGAGACATAGTGTCGGTATGAACTAATCAGCACACGTTATTCATAGTTTTCACCATGAATACATTTGATTATAGTGGTTCGGATGAGGTGGGTTTTCCTCGCTACCACTTGGGTCGTTCTCTTCTCACTAGTAGTCCTAATGACCACACGAGAAGACAGGCCCTCTAAAGATTAAACAAAAAGAGCCTATTGCTCAAGACACAAAAGACAATGATTCAATTTTAGTGCACCAATTGAAGTGTTTGCTGGTCTATGAAAACAAGGCACACAATAAAAATCCAAAAACCCTTGCCAAGGACCTGCAACAAAGATTTATTAGTAGTTTCAAATGATAACCCCTTCCTGCAAGCACACAAGTTAGGTAAATTTTAGAAAACCCAAAAAGACTTTGTGACAAGGGGCCTTCAACAAAAACGTTTTTGCCTCCAAAGCAAGCTGCACAAACCAGGTTAGCTAGATCTGCAAGGGTTAGCCGAAAATAAACCAGATCTGAAACCCTAAGTACAAAATCCGAAAACCCGAATCTCAGAAAAATTGAAATTGCAAAACAGAAAGCACAGACGCCTCTATACCAGACACAGACGTGTCTGTATGACACAGACGCGGTTCTGTTATGTACAAACGCGCTCAGAGATCACAGACACTGTTAAATGACTCAGACGCGATCTGATGCAGCGCAGACGCGGTTAGGAATCACAGACGCACCTTTCGGAAACCTGCAAAATAAAAATTGACAGAAACATAGACGCGATTCCCGATATCGCAGACACTTCTGAAACACAAAAACGTGATCCGAACACTTGCAGACGCGAAAAAAACCCAAATGTCGTCGAAATTGTCCGATCTGCAACTTCAAAAATGCAAAATCTGCAACAAAAATGTTAAATGCAAAGGGACAAGAGTCCCACCGAGCGTGCCAAAATGTATATGGTGAAGATGGATAACAATAACAACAATATTGAAAGGCTAAAATGAATCCAACCACTAAACCCTAGCCTAACAATGAACAAAGATCCACCATAACATATGAAGATAACCTAAGACAATGCAAAATAACTCAAAATCACAAAGATTATACCATCACATGTCCAATAGGGTTTTGATCTCCATTCTTCCTATCTCCATTGATCTTGCTTGATATATTTGCTCTCAGATTTTAATATGCACAAGAGCTCAACAAAGAACGGAATGTGGTTGTAAGTGGAATTGTAATGTAGCCAAGTACTCCAAAATCAGTCATTAGTCATTAGGGTTTGACAATGAAGAAAGCATCTCCTTAAATAGAAGACACAATGAGAAATGGAGGGTTAAGATTGAGAGGTGTAAAAAGAGAGGTCGGCTAGGATTAGAGGGTAGGTATAAGAAATACCAAAATAATGAAAGAGGTAGGTAGTGTATGAATTAAGAGATGAATGACATGTGTCATAGGTAGAAAAAGATAATGAATTAATTAAATAAATAAAGATTTATTTAATTAATAGAAGAAGTAGGACAATTAAATAAATAAAATATTTATTTAATTTAGGAAAGGGATAATTTAAATAAATAAATGTATTTATTTAAATGAGAAATAAGGCTAAAAGAGGATAAATGAATTAATTAAATAAATAAGGATTTATTTAATTAATAGAAGAATTAGGCTTAGATAATTAAATAAATAAAATATTTATTTAATTAGACATGACAATTTTAGGTGTCTACATTTTGCCCCTCTTTGAGACAATGCGGCTTGTCGCGTTGTTTCAAAGAAGATAAGATGAACTGATACAGAGTTGCCCCAAGATGGGAATGATATGCCCCCTCGAGAGATTAGATGAAAATGTCTGAAAAGATTGCAGACAATCTCTCGATAAGAAAGAAAGGCTAGAATGGGTTGACCGAATAAAGTGACAAAGTCACAGGAAGAAGAATACTGACTCGGGAAATGAGAGCTAGGGCAGTCTATAAGATAGACCACGGGGGAAATACATCCTCATTGTCATCCACACCCTTACAAGATCATAGTGCAGAGCGAGAAAAGAGCAGTAGCAGTCAGCAGCGATGGCTTTCATTCATAGATTCGACCGCGTTCGCCGATTCCAGTGACCAGCAGATGCAGGAGAGCCGGTAAGTACCGCAAAACCTCCTCGTACTTTCATGCATTTCAAGTTTTGTCATTAATGCATGCTAGGTAGCAATAAATGCGCTAGGAATAGGATAGTTAAAAAATGCAAAAACGCGCAACCGCGTCTGTGTCAGTGCCAGGCGCGTCTGTGTCCAACAGGCACGTCTGTGTCGGGTCCAGGCGCGTCTATGCCTGGGACCACGTTTATGCTGAATGCAGACGCGTTTGAGAATTGTAGGGGCGTTTATGTCATGTAGGGACGTTTGTGTTCCTTGGCCGCGTTTGTGAATGGTATAGGCACGTATGTGTTCAGAAATCGCGTCTGTGTTGCAGAAGCGCGTTTGTGCAGTCAATAAGCGCGTTTGTGAGTTTAAAGCGCGTTTGTGTGTCAAAATGCATAATTTGAGTCTTGTAGGTCAAATCGGCAGTTCTGTGATGAACATACGCTGTCGATTGGATAAGCTGCTGAGAGGATACACTCAAGCAGGTCCTCTAGGAAGACTAGGATAGATCAAGGCACTTTGTGATGAACAGGGAGCACCAAGATAGGCAGCACTTTGTGATGAACAGGGAGTGCGAATGTGAGTAACACTTTGTGATGAACAGGGAATGTCACACACGTAGTACTTTGTGATGAACAGGGAGTACTACTAGGATAGATAGCAACACTTTGTGATGAACAGTGAGTGTCACTAGGATAGATAGCCATATGCATTTAGATAGCAAGTAGCATTTTGTGATAAACAGTGAATGCCACGATAACTGATATGATTGATTGGTTGACTGCAGGAGTATCTGCCTATGCTGGAGTCACGGGAGAGATTCCCATCGACTCAGAGGTTGCGACCAGAGTTGTCGATTCAAGATATGATTGCGATTGAGGAGATGGGTCTCACACATGTGCTATATGTGCCCGAGTTTCGGGCGAACATGGGTTTGCTGACTGCACTAGCAGAGAGATGGCACTCCAAGACTTGCACGTTCCATTTGCCTATGGGGGAGATGACAGTGACGTTGGAAGATGTCTACAGGATTTTGCATATTCCGATCGATGGAGAGTTGATTCCATACGATCGAGACGGAGACAGAGAGGCACTGAGACGGGTATTTCAGGATCCCGAGTTGGAGATGAGAGCAGGTCACGTGGCATGGGATACCATGACCGCGACAGGGCTAGCATTGCCGGCTGTTATTGGAGGAGCCATCAGTGGTTTCTTATGTCTAGACAGGGCTACACGGGGATTGGCAGTTGGCTGGGGAGGAGCATTGGAGACACTGATGACAGAGCACACCAGATATGCATGGGGGCCATGTGTCCTGGCACATTTATACTATGAGCTGCATCAGTTTGTTTACCACGGATCAGTGGGCTTGGGCTGCGGAGTGACTCTCCTACAGGTATGGGCATATGAGCACCTTCCTATCACACGACCTATCCACTTCAGAGGCAGAGGGCATGGACGGAGTTTTGTGCATTTATACGATATGATTACATCACAGCCTCGGATTGGTCGATTGGAGCATTGGAGACGCGTCATAGATGACATTGATATGGTTATCTGGAGGCCGTACCTGGGGTGCGAGGAGTGGGATGATGACGCAGTGGAGCTACCCTATGCATTCAGGAGCAAGTATCTTATTGGACGGATGCCCTATATTCTGGAGAGGCAGCTTGTTGACAGGGTATGCAGACAGTTCGGCCGGATCCAGAGGATGCCGCGAGGCTCGGGCATGTATGCTCGTACAGTCAGAGATCAGGTATAGTTCGGGCCACTTCTATCATATGATCAGGCTGTGACACAGATGGCCGAGATGATGCCATTACCGTGGGACATGTGGCCGGAGGTAGAGGATGCAGGGATGGACGCAGAGTATTCTGCATATTGGGCAGAGCATCCATTTTCGAGGTTGACAGATCCGGGAGAGCTGTTGGAGGGAGAGGTGGGAGGGGATGATGATGATGATGGTGGAGGAGATGGAGGTAGGGGCCGGCGGAGGCGGAGGGGAGTAGTGGGGGAGAGGCGGGTGGCACCTCGGAGGGAGGGAGGACAGGAGAGAGCAGCCCAGGTGGTGAGGGGTTGAGGTGGATTGCCCCTACAGGTACCAGCAGCACAGGGTCCTAGAGCACAGGGACCTAGACAGGTGCAGGGATAGGAGCAGGTGCAGAGACAGGTACCTATTCAGGCACCTAGACAGGTACAGGGAGAGGCACAGGTACAGGCACCTGCAGAGGAGGAGCCACAAGCAGAGGCTGAGGGTGGAGATCCTGAGGAGGATGAGCTGCTAGAGCTGAGAGAGATCTGCCAGGGCCAGGCAGACGAGATTGCAGATTTGGTGCCAGAGAGAGATCGCCTCAGGATCAGGCTCAGGGACACAGAGCGAGAGAGAGACCAGGCCATCCAGCGATATACTGAGGCCGAGACAGCTCTAAGGGCAGGGAGGCGGGCAGCAGAGGATGCAGGGGCAGGCTACGCATATGTGCTGCGAGCCAGAGAGGAGATCGCTTACTAGAGGGATCTGTACTATGGTGTCGTGCCAGCGGATCAGCGGGCGAGGAGCTTCCATAGATCATCACGCACAGCGACGACTACGGGAGGGAGCCGTAGGAGGCAGGCATCCAGCGGTGGGATCATGGGTCCTCCACCACTACCAGACAGGCAGGGGGATCCTGGAGTGGGACCATCTAGAGCTCAGACTCCGTCGAGGCCAGGCGGCTCCGAGGGAGGGAGTTCATCATAGCCATAGAGGGCTCCCCTTTGTATCAGGATATGTACCATTTTTGTATTGTAGACACCTGCGGGTGATTTTGTAGCCATATGATTCTTTTGACATCATTGTATCATGACACTTTTGATTATATATGAGAGATGATCCATTTTTGCGGCAGCTATATGCATGTGTACCTTATGTGATGAGATGTTCTTATGTGATGCATGTTTTATGATATGGATGCTTATATGATGTAATGCAATATATTTTTGTTCTTTTATGTTTTATATGCGATGCATGATGCAAATGTGAATGTATGTGTATATGGTGAAAATGGATAGCAATAAACAACAATATTGAAAGACTAAAATGGATTCAACCACCAAACCCTAGCCTAACAATGAACAAAGATCCACCATAACATATGAAGATAACCTAAGACAATGCAAATAACTCAAAATCACAAAGATTATACCATCACATGTCCACTAGGGTTTTGATCTCCATTCTTCCTATCTCCATTGATCTTGTTTGATATACTTGCTCTCAGAATTTTTTTGTATGCACAAGAGCTCAATAAAGAATGGAATGTGGTTGCAAGTAGAATTGTAGTGTAGCCAAGTCCTCCAAAATCAATCATTAGAATGTGTTATTAGGGTTTGACAATGAAGAAATCATCTCCTTAAATAGAAGATACAATAAGAAATGGAGGGTTAAGATTGAGAGGTGTAAAAAGAGAGGTCGGCTAGGATTAGAGGGTAGGTATAAGAAATACCAAAATAATGAAAGAGGTAGGTAGTGTAGGAATTAAGAGATGAATGACATGTGTCATGTGTAGAAAAAGATAATGAACTAATTAAATAAATAAAGATTTATTTAATTAATAGAAGAAGTAGGACAATTAAATAAATAAAATATTTATTTAATTTAAGAAAGGGATAATTTAAATAAATAAATGTATTTATTTAAATGAGAAATAAGGCTAGAAGAGGATAAATGAATTAATTAAATAAATAAAGATTTATTTAATTAATAGAAGAATTAGGCTTAGATAATTAAATAAATAATATTTATTTAATTAGACATGACAATTTTAGGTGTCTACATTTTGCCCCTCTTTGAGACAATGCGGCTTGTCGCGTTGTTTCAAAGAAGATAAGATGAACTGATACAGAGATGCCCCAGGATGGGAATAATATGCCCCCTCGAGAGATTGGATGAAAATGTCTGAAAAGATTGCAGACAATCTCTCGATAAGAAAGACGGCTAGAATGGACTGACCGGATAAAGTGACAAAGTCACGGGATAAGGAAGACTGACTCGAGAAATGCAGGCGAGGGCTAGGCTAGGCTATAAGATAGACCACGAGCAAAAGACATCCTCATTGTCATCCACACCCATAGAAGATCACAGTGCAGAGCGAGAAAAGAGCAGCAGCAGTCAGCAGTGATGGCATTCATTCATAGATTCGATCGTGTCCGCCGATTCCAGCGACCAGCCGATGCAGGAGAGCCGGTAAGTACCCGAAAACCTCCTTGTACTTTCACGTATTTCGAGTTTTGTCATAAATGCATGTTTAGGAGCAATAAATGCGCTAGGAATAGGATAGTTTAAAAGTGCAAAAATGCGCAACCGCGTCTGTGTCAGCGCCAGGCGTGTCTGTGTCCAACAGGCGCGTCTGTGTCGGGTCCAGGCGCGTCTGTGCCTGGAACCGCGTTTGTGTTGATTGCGGACGCGTTTGTGAAATGCAGCAGCGTCTGTGATTTTTAGTAGCGTTTATGTCATGTAGGGACGTCTGTGTTCCCTGGTCGCGTTTGTGTCTGGCATATGCACGTTTGTGTTCAGAAAACGCGTCTGTGTTTCAGAGGCGCGTTTATGCAGTCTATAAGCGCGTTTAGGAGTTAAAAGCGCGTTTGTGTGGTAAAAGTGAGTTTGTGTGTTTAAATGCATGGTTTTAGTCTTTTAGGTCAAATCGGCAGTTCTGTGATGAACATACGCTGTCGATTGGATAAGCTGCTGAGAGGATACACTCAAGCAGGTCCTCTAGGAAGATTAGGATAGATCAAGGCACTTTGTGATGAACAGGGAGCACCAGGATAGGCAGCACTTTGTGATGAACAGGGAGTGCGAATGTGAGTGACACTTTGTGATGAACAGGGAATGTCACACACGTAGTACTTTGTGATGAACAGTGAGCACTACTAGGATAAATAGCAACACTTTGTGATGAACAGTGAGTGTCACTAGGGTAGATAACCACATGCATTTAGGTAGCAAGTAGCATTTTGTGATAAACAGGGAATGCCACGATAACTGACAAAATTGATTGTGTGACTGCAGGAGTATTTACCGATGTTGGAGTCACGGGAGAGATTCCCGTTGACTCAGAGACTGCGACCAGAGTTGTCTATTCAGGACATGATTTCCATTGAGGAGATGGGTCTCACACATATGCTCTATGTGCCCGAGTTTCGGGCAAACATGGGGTTGCTGACTGCGTTGGCCGAGAGATGGCACTCAGAGACATGCACGTTTCACCTGCCGATGGGTGAGATGACAGTGACATTGGAGGATGTATATAGGATTCTGCATGTTCCCATTGATGGAGAGTTGATTCCCTACGACCGTGATGGTGACAGGGAGGCATTGAGACGGGTTTTTCAGGATCCTGAGTTGGAGATGCGAGCAGGTCATGTAGCCTGGGACACCATGACTACCACAGGATTAGCATTGCCGGCAGTTGTTGGGGGAGTCATCAGTGGATATTTGTGTCCAGACAGGGCCACACGAGGATTGGCAGTGGGCTGGGGAGGGGCCTTGGAGACGCTAATGGCAGAGCACACGAGGTATGCGTGGGGGCCATGTGTCCTAGCACATTTGTATTATGAGCTACATCAGTTTGTATACCACGGGTCAGTGGGATTGGGCTGCGGGGTGACACTATTGCAGGTTTGGGCTTATGAGCACCTTCCCATCACACGGCCGATTCACTTCAGAGGCAGAGGACAGGGACAGAGTTTTGTTCATTTGTATGCCATGATTACATCCCAGCCTCGGATTGGGAGATTGGAGCACTGGAGGAGAGTTATTGATGATATTGACATGGTGATCTGGAGGCCGTACCTGGGGTGCGAGGAGTGGGAGGACGATGCATTGGAGCTGCCCTACACCTTCCGGAGCAGGTACCTGATTGGGCGGACGCCCTATATATTAGAGAGACAGCTGGTGGACAGGGTATGCAGGCAGTATGGCAGGATTCAGAGGATGCCGCGAGGCTCGGGCATGTATGCCCGTACGGTCAGAGATCAGGTGCAGTTTGGCCCACTGCTATCATATGATCAGGCAGTTATACAGCTAGCGGAGATGATGCCGATGCCATGGGACATGTGGCCAGAGGTAGATGATGCAGGGATGGACGCCGAGTACTCTGCATACTGGGCAGAGCATCCATTTCCCAGATTGACAGATCCGGCAGAGCCACTGGATGGAGAGGGTGGAGGAGAGGATGATGATGGAGGAGGGGATGGAGGTAGGGGCCGGCGGAGGCGGAGGGGAGTGGTGGGAGAGAGACGGGTAGCACCTCGGAGGGAGGGAGGACAGGAGAGAGCAGCTCCAGTGGTGAGAGGACGGGGTGGACTGCCCCTACAGGTGCCAGCAGCACAGGGTCCCAGAGAGGGACAGAGACAGGTGCAGCCAGAGGGACAGAGACAGGTACAGCCACAGGTACCTATACAGGCACAGGGACAGGTGCAGGCAGAGGCACAGGGACAGGCACCTGTAGAGGAGGAGCCACAGGCAGGGACGGAGAGCGGAGACTCTGAGGAGGATGAGGTGGTGAGGCTGCGGGAGATCTGCCAGGGCCAGGCAGATGAGATTGAGGATTTGGTTCGAGAGAGGAACCACCTCAGGATCAGGGTCCGAGATACAGAGCGAGAGAGGGATCAGGCCATCCAGAGATATACAGAGGCCGAGACAGCTCTGAGGGCAGGTAGGCGGGCAGCAGAAGATGCAGGGGCAAGCTACGCATATGTTTTGCGAGCCGGAGAGGAGATCGCCTACTGGAGGGATCTATACTATGCAGTCGTGCCAGCAGATCAGCGGGCTAGGAGCTTCCATAGATCGTCGCGCACAGCGACGGCTACGGGAGGGAGCCGCAGGAGACAGGCATCCAGCGGTGGAGTCATGGGGCCTCCACCACCACCAGAGAGACAGGGGGATCCAGGGGCGGGTCCATCTATAGCTCAGACTCCGTCGAGGCGAGGCGGCTCCGAGGGAGGGAGTTCCTCATAGCTATAGTGGGCTCCCATTGTATCAGTATATGTACCATTATTGTATTGTAGACACCTGCGGGTGATTCTTTTGTAGCCATATGATTCTTTTGACATCATTGTATTATGACACATTTGATTATATATATGAGATGATTCATCTTTGCGGCAGCTATATGCATGTGTACCTTATGTGATGAGATGTTCTTATGTGATACATGTTTTATGATATGGATGCAAATATGATGCAATGCAATATATTTTTGTTCTTTTATGTTGTATATGTGTATGCATGATGTAAATGTGAATGTATGTAATGCAAATGAATATGATACTGCAAATGATTATTTACATAACGAAAATGTGAGATGTGCTAACATGAGTTGTATGCAGGATGTGATGCAATTGTGATATCTATATGTATGTATGAAATGCTTATATGTGGTGATGCAGGTGCAACTACATGAAATGCAAATATTTTTGGTGTGTCATTATACTCAGTCATGTGATAGCGGGCTACATGGACTGGAGAAGGACAATGGAAGTCAATCAAGAAAGGGGGATGGAAGACAGAAGATATGAACGTGAAAGAGCTTCTTGTGCGTTATCATCATTGAGCTTTATTATGGCAAAATAGGTTATGACAATCGAGGCATTTGTTCGGCCCAGAAAGTCATTGTACCTGTTTGCATGGAGATAAGACAGTCACAAACAAGGAATGCCCCAGTTCATACTAGACTCACAGTGTCCTCATATCCTTGGACAAGTCATAGCATTACTAAAAGACAATCCACAGACAGCAAATGCAAATAGGTGACGATACCCCATCCTCGCCTTTCTAGTCAAAGACATCCTGGAGATAGAATCTCTAGTCAAAGACATCCTGGAAAAGCTAAAAGACATGTCACCAAAAAAGATGAAATCAAAAAAAAACCAAGACTCGACACCAACATCCACTGTAGTCCTCAAGTTTAGTGTCTCTTGTCACTTGTATAAGTCGAATTTTTATTGTGGTCACAATGTTCACTTTCACAAAAAGGATAGATAGCACTGAACCATATGTTGTCTGAGTCTGTTGAAAGATTTGATTTTGTTGAAGCTCATTGTTGCTGCTGTGTCTCATCTGAAACTGACTGAATCCATGAAACTGATACTTTATTGTGGAGAAGATGAAACTTTATTGCGGATCTGGCGATGCGGATTGTGCGCGAATAGACTGAAGGAGGCTGGAAGAAACTGTACTCCTCAAAACATGTGATGTTCTCAGTTCCACACCCATTACTAGACGTAGGAATTGGCCGTAGTCACAGATAGGATCTGATTTATTATGGATGGAAAGGGAGTGAAAAGGGAGGGTTATGGATAGCTAACCAATCTTAGGTAGATCAATAACAAGCCATGATGGGAATGTGTAGGTTTATTGTGAGTGAATAGGTTGTGAGTGTGTGCGAAATGAAAGGATGAAAGAGAATCCTGAAGGAGGGAGGAGCAAAGTCCCTACGCATAGCGCTGGTGACCCAGTTTTCACCATGGTACTTGCCCAGGGCGCCACGGAAGTGGTTTTCACCGTTGGACGAAATTATCTCTCTTCACTTTTTTCAATTTTTCAATTTTTTTGTTG
The DNA here is from genome assembly GCF_030272615.1 of Cryptomeria japonica. Lineage (NCBI taxonomy): Eukaryota > Viridiplantae > Streptophyta > Pinopsida > Cupressales > Cupressaceae > Cryptomeria > Cryptomeria japonica. Next base: position 675,308,273 of record NC_081406.1, on the reverse strand, counting down.
TCACAAGGCGCCTGTTTGCCAGGTTTTCACCAAGTAACGATTTTTTTTTGCGTTTTATGATTTTTTTTGTATTTTTGAAATTTTTGATTTTTTTTTGTATTTTTGAATTAGGATATTCTGAAAAGCTATGTGTAGAACCTGCGAAGGTGCATGCTATTGATAGGATCCTCCAAGGGTTCACCTTCTGTAGTTGAGAGCTGATATGCCCCAGATCCATATACTGCTGTGATGATGTAAGGACCAAGCCAGTTGGGTTCAAATTTGCCCTTCTTATCTCTGTCTTGTTGATTTTTGGGGTTCTCTCTGAGGACCAAGTCACCTACCTCAAATGTATGAGGCTTAACCTTGTGATTGTAACTGCATTGTTCCTTGACTGAATGATGTGTAGCTTGAGTGAATGTCTTCCTTGATAAGGGAACTGAGATAGAATTACTAGTGTGTGGACTACATAGGCCCGTATGCGTGTCACCTGAAGAAGTTTGGGCATCCCTGATAACAAAGTCCTTTGAGGAAGCTCCATTAAAGGTCCATGATGTATCACCAGAAGGGAAAGGATGTGTGGAACGCGTGGATGAGCTATGAAGGCTTATGATTGCGAAAAGAAGTGAAAGTAGGATAGCATGATGGAGACTTAGGATCAACAAGTATGCTTTTTGACTTGAAATTTTAGAACTTTTGCCCCCAGTTATTTTGATATTAGGGGAGATCAACTCTTGTTCTTTTTGCTTCATAAGATTTTTATCCTTGACTTTGATTTTTGCTGAGTCCAGTAGCTTTTGATTTTGATTTGGACTGAAGCACTTTTCTTTATTTTTGACTTTTAAATTTTTCTTTTCAAAGCTTGATTTTTGATCCCTAATGAGTAAGGGCTTTTGTGATTCTTGTTGATCCAAGTCTGGGAGTGGATGAAATGGTAAAGCTATGTGAGTTCTCAAGAGGGTTGGCGATATGCTCAATAGATTCTTCACTGGAACCACTCTTAGGACTATTGATATCAAGAGATGCTTGCACCACTAGAGAAGATTTGCATTCAGACTTAGTAGCCACAACACTAGGTGGTTCACACCCGATTCCTTGGCATTGCAAATTGTTTGTAGGATGTTCCTGTCGACTGAATACCTTAGGAGACTGTGGGAGTTGATCAACATGAAAGATATACTCACCACATCCCATGTCTTTAATCTTGAACTTGTCTTCTTTTAGCTCTGCTTGTTTTGATGTAGAAGCTTTTAAGGATTCAGGATCCACGTATGCCGATGAAGGAACAGCTTCGCGATTGACTGGGATTGTTGTTTCTGATTGAGGTTGCAGTTTGTTGCAATATATGAATGGATTTGGATCCGCTTTGACAGTCACTTCAGCTCCATTGTGTGGGAACTTGATACATCGATGATATGTAGATGGGACTGCTCTCATCTCATGAATCCATGGGCGTCCCAGCAATATGTTATATGTGAGATCCAGGTCTAGGACTTGACAAACCACATCCTTTGTAACTGGCCCAACTCTGAGAGGTAAGGTGACTGTGCCCTTGGATGAACACTCTTCATCATCATAAGCCTTAATGGTGATTTGGTTTGTAGCATTCACAGCTTTGTCAGAATATCCCAATTGTCCGATGGTGCTCAATGTACAAATATTAAGACCTGCTCCTCCATCTATCAGGACTCGTTTTATTCGGTGTTTATGTATGAAGGCTTCAATATGTAGAGGTGCATTATGAGGCTGACTTATGGAGGCGTCATCGGCTTCTGTGAATGTGAGGGAGTGTGGAACAGATAAGTATCCCACCATGGCTTGAAACTGGTCCACGTTTAGATCAGTAGGGACAGCAGTATCTCTCAAGGTTTTATCAAGGACAGCTTTATGTGCAGGAGATATACGTAAGAGCTCAAGAATAGAGATGAGTGCGGGTGTTTTCCCTAATTGCTCTACAAGGTCGTACTCAGGCTTAGTTGACGGAAGATTGGTATTCTTAGTAGAGGTACCTGGCAATGTGATCTTACCTCGACGGGTTGTAACATGACATTCAGAGGTAGATGTGGATGAAGATCCCACACCTTTTAGGACAATTTTGGGTCGCTGAGGAGGATTCTCAGGATTTTTATTTTTGATAGTAATGGTAGAAATATGATTGTCCATTGAGATATGATTAATAGTGGAATCATAATTGTAAGATGCTCTAGTGTAATTGGCTTGATCATCTGTGACTTTGCCTTTTCCCTTGTCATGTTTTGGGAATGGTTCCTTAAACACCTCATGCTCTTGGTTAGATGAATGTCCTTCAATCTCGATATCTCCTCTGTCAATGAGATCTTGTACAATGTTTTTCAATCGATGGCAATTACTTGTCTTATGACCCTTGCTCTTATGAAACTCGCAATATTCATCATCATTCCACCAATTCGGTTTTACCTTTGGTTCATATGGAGGAAAATCTGGGACCGTGATCACTTTGTTTGCTACAAGATTTTTGAATACTGATTCAAGTGGTTCTCCCAATGGAGTATATTTCCTTCGTGGTTTAGCAGCCGTTTGATTGTTCACTTGATTGTTGGTAGAACTTGATCCAGAAAAGACGAACTTTGGTCTCACTGTGTTGGCATCAACAACACCATCATTAACTATGTTCTTGTTCTTGTTCCAAAATTTTGGTTTGTCCTTTCCTTTGAAGTCCTCTTTGTTTTCTTTGAATAGTTTGATAACTCCTTGTTCAATTAAAACCTTTTCTATTGCTAGGCCCTTTTCAATGACATCCTTGAATGTAGACAAACAAGCTTTTCTGAGATCATAGCCAATAGCCTTGTTAACATTTTGTGTGAACATCTCCACCATTTGTTTTTGCGGAATTTCACAAGAGCATCTGCTAGCTAAGTTTCTCCATCTTTGCAAAAATGACGCAAAGGATTCTCCTTCCTTTTGTTTCGTATTGCACAAGGTAGTAACTGAGACATCTGTTTCAATGTTGTAAGAGAAATGTTGGATGAATGCCTCTGCCAAGTCGCCCCATGACTTAATACCGGGAGGTAATTGAGAAAACCATTCCATCGCTTGATCTCCTAAGCTCTGTGGGAACAACCTCATTAAGTATGTTTCTTCTGCGGCTACCTCAATGCAAGCTGTGAAGAATTGTCTTATATGTGCCTTGGGGTCTCCTCTCCCTCTATATTTGTCAAATTTCGGCGTTGCAAAGTGTGGAGGAAATGGAGGCATTGGAATGCTCTTATCAAAGGGATAAGGGCATATATCTCTCATAGTATATGTGGGTTTTGATGTTCCCATGTCTTCCACTTTCTTTTGTAGATCTCTAATTTGTTGCTCCAAATTATTTTTGGGAGGAGATGGATTTCTTGTAGCATATCCCATGTTTGAAATACCCATTTGAGGAGGAGCTTGTTGCATATATGGATGATACTGATCGTAGACATGTCCATATGGAGGTCTATATTGTTGCGACATGTATGGAGCACTTGGCATAACTTCTTGTTGAGGGACCCCATATCTGTTTTGTGTATATAAACCATATTCAATAGGCCTTTCATTTTCCATTGTGTTGCCCCCAATTTTGGCATGAGGTCTCCTTGTGTCAAAATTTTGAGGAAGTCCTTGAGTATCCATTTGTCTTGGTTGACCCATATCTTGAGCATGTGTTTGAGCATAAGGCCTCCATGATGGTCTTTGAGTGTAAGTATCATGCATTTGAGCTTGTGTATGTGGGATTGCTGGTTTCTGAAGCAAAACTGATGGTGACTCCGGCATCATATTATTGGGTCCTCCACTATTTGGTTGAGTTTGTTGTGAAGGTCTACTTTCCATAAGTTGAGATAAGTCAAAATCATGTGGTATTTTAGCTCCACTTTGTGCCATCATGTTTAGGAAATATTGACGATCTCTCCTCATTATCTCTTCAACCAATCTATTGAATTGAGGATCCATTATAGACTCTTGTATGTCTGCTGATAGTATTGAAGAATTGTCCACATTATCATTGTGTGTAGCGTTGTGTATAGCATTTGCGCTTTCCACATTTGGATTGTGTCTATAAACATTCATGTCTGGTAATGTAGTGTGCTCAGGATTGTAGAAGACATCATTGTCATACTCATAAGAACTCATGTTTACGGACCCTTGAGCTTCTTTAGCTTTTCTCCTAGATTTTTGAAGACGGGTTTCAACCATGAACTAGGTGTTAGACCAATATGTGAGAGACTTAGACGAAAATGACAAGAGTATGTAAGACCAAGAGTTGTATGGAATGTAAATGAATCTAAAGTTTACTTGCAATGTCCAAAGTGTAAGACCAAATATGTATGTAGTAGAGTAGGTGTGACTTCCAAAGAGAGGATAGTTTCTCTTGATGAGGTAAGTTGACCTTGACTCTAAGTAAGACCAAATGAGACCCAAAGGTAAGAAACCTTGATGAGGGACCACTTAGCAAAGTGTAGTAGTGTGTTGACAAAGTATGATGAGGACAAGCAAGTGACTTTTTGACTCAAGTTTAGACAAGTATGAATGTAAAATGAGATGTGAAGCAATGATGGACTGTGTAAGACCTTAGAACAGGCTGAATGCTAGATGAAATCTGAAGAGACAACCTAGGAAGCTCAAGTATGCCGAAACTGATTTCTTTGTTTGCTTGACTGTTAAACTTTTCAAATCCTGACACAGACGCCTCTGTATACTTCACAGACGCGGTTTTAAGACACAGACGCTACTCTGTTTGATGCAGACGCGATTCTGAGATTTTCCTGTTGATGTTTGTCGGGACTGTAACAGTTTTTTTTGCAATTGTGGACACAGACGCGCCTGTATACTTCACAGACGCGATTTCCAGACACAGACGTGTCTCTGTTCGACACAGACGCTGATAAAAACACAGACGCTATTCTGTACGTCACAGACGCGTTTATCCGACACAGACGTGGTTTGAACAGACACAGACGCGTTTCTGTAACCTTAGTGCAATCTTTCCTATCTGTGAATTTGTTTTGCTGTGACCAAATCTGATTTTTCGACTGTTTTTCGTGACAAGAGGACACAGTGTTGATGACCCAATGTTTGCAGACTGTTTAGACTCCAAAAAGTGTGTTTGTTTGATGTAAAAAGTTTTTTTGCATACACTTGAAGACACAAAAGACACAATGTTTTGCTGTTTTGTCTTTGAGTGTTTGAATGTTTATCATAAGTCAAGCACAATTCTTATGGCTGGCCAGGACAATAATTGTTGATCCCACATGGGGTTTTACCCCCGAGGCTACGCTATTCAGAGCGGATACTTAGATGCTTGACCTCACTGGCTCCACCCTCGGCACTCACTTCTCGGGTCAGCCAAGCATCAGTCCCCATGAAAACTCCCCATGGCGAACTTTGTATCTCTACTAAGAACCGTATGTGTGTGGGCCGCTACCAGAGGTCCGACCTCCTGCCTCAACAACTAGAAGGATTTGGGCATCTAAAACAAAGAGGTGCTAGTAAGGGCATCCGCTCGTGTGGCCATACATGCGGCACTTTCAGCTCTGTAAATACAGAAGGCTCCCAGCCGGTAGGGGTTACGCCCTACAAATGATCAAATAAATTTGATCAAACGGGTTTATGGGGAGACATAGTGTCGGTATGAACTAATCAGCACACGTTATTCATAGTTTTCACCATGAATACATTTGATTATAGTGGCTTGGAAGAAGATGGCTTTTCTTTTGCTACCACTTGGGTCGTTCTCTTCTCACTAGTAGTCCTAATGACCACACGGGAAGACAGGCCCTCTAAAGAGTAAACAAAAAGAGCCTATTGCTCAAGACACAAAAGACAATGATTCAATTTTAGTGCACCAATTGAAGTGTTTGCTAAACTATGAAACAAGGCACACAATAAAAATTACAAAACCCTAGCCAAGGCCCTGCAACAAAATTGTTAGTAGTTTGGGTTGTTTCAAGTGATAACCCCTTCCTGCAAGCACACAAGTTAGGTAAATTTTAGAAAACCCAAAAAGACTTTGTGAAAAGGGGCCTTCAACAAAAACGTATTTGCCTCCAAAGCAAGCTACACAAACCAGGTTAGCTAGATCTGCAAAGGTTAGCCGAAAATAAACCAGATCTGAAACCCTAAGTACAAAATCCGAAAACCCGAATCGAAAAACTTGAAAAATTTGCCAAACAGAATGCACAGACGCTGTTATACCAGACACAGACGCGTCTGTCCGACACAGACGCGGTTCTGTGATTCGCAGACGCGATCTAAGAACACAGACGCCTCTTTCTGCTACAGACGCGTTAAGATGATGCACAGACGCGATTCCGAATCACAGACACAACTTTCGGAAACCTGCAAAAATAGAAAATGACAGAAACACAGACGCGATCTAAGATATCACAGACGCCTCTGAAATACAAAAACGCGATCCGAACACTCGCAGACGCGGAAAAAAACCTAAAATATCGTCGAAATCGGCCGATCTGCAACTTCAAAAATGCGAAATCTGCAACAAAAATGTTAAATGCAAAGGGACAAGAGTCCCACCGGGCGTGCCAAAATGTATATGGTGAAAATGGATAGCAATAAACAACAATATTGAAAGACTAAAATGGATTCAACCACCAAACCCTAGCCTAACAATGAACAAAGATCCACATAACATATGAAGATAACCTAAGACAATGCAAATAACTCAAAATCACAAAGATTATACCATCACATGTCCACTAGGGTTTTGATCTCCATTCTTCCTATCTCCATTGATCTTGTTTGATATACTTGCTCTCAGATTTTTTTTTGTATGCACAAGAGCTCAATAAAGAACGGAATGTGGTTGCAAGTAGAATTGTAGTGTAGCCAAGTCCTCCAAAATCAATCATTAGAATGTGTTATTAGGGTTTGACAATGAAGAAAGCATCTCCTTAAATAGAAGACACAATAAGAAATGGAGGGTTAAGATTGAGAGGTGTAAAAAGAGAGGTCGGCTAGGATTAGAGGGTAGGTATAAGAAATACCAAAATAATGAAAGAGGTAGGTAGTGTAGGAATTAAGAGATGAATGACATGTGTCATGTGTAGAAAAAGATAATGAACTAATTAAATAAATAAAGATTTATTTAATTAATAGAAGTAGGACAATTAAATAAATAAAATATTTATTTAATTTAAGAAAGGGATAATTTAAATAAATAAATGTATTTATTTAAATGAGAAATAAGGCTAGAAGAGGATAAATGAATTAATTAAATAAATAAAGATTTATTTAATTAATAGAAGAATTAGGCTTAGATAATTAAATAAATAAAATATTTATTTAATTAGACATGACAATTTTAGGTGTCTACAGTATGTAATGCAAATGAATATGATAATGCAAATGATTATTTACATAATGAAAATGTGAGATGTGCTAACATGTGTTGTATGCAAGATGTGATGCAATTGTGATATCTATATGTATGTATGAAATGCTTATATGTGGTGATGTAGGTGCAACTATATGAAATGCAATTGTTTTTGGTGTGTCATTATACTCAGTCATGTGATAGCGGGCTACGCGGACTCGAGAAGGACAATGGAAGTCAATCAAGAAAGGGGGATGAAAGATAGAAGATATGAAAGTGAAAGAGCTTCTTGTGCATTATCATCATTGAGCTTTATTATGGCAAGTAGGTTATGACAATCGAGGCATATGTTTGACCCAGAAAGTCATTGTACCCGTTTGCATGGAGATAAGACAGTCACAAACAAGGAATGCCCCAGTTCATACTAGACTCACAATGTCCTCATATCCTTGGACAAGTCATAGCATTACTAAAAGACAATCCACAGACAGCAAATGCAAATAGGTGACGATACCCCATCCTCGCCTTTCTAGTCAAAGACATCCTAGAGATAGAATCTCTAGTCAAAGACATCCTGGAAAAGCTAAAAGACATGTCACCAAAAGATAAAATCAAAAGAAAACCAAGACTCGATACCAACATCCACTGTAGTCCTCAAGTTTAGTGTCTCTTGTCACTTGTTTAAGTCATATTTGATTGTGGTCACAATGTTCACTTTCACAAAAAGGATAGATAGCACTGAACCATATGTTGTCTGAGTCTGTTGAAAGATTTGATTTGTTGAAGCCCATTGTTGCTACTGTGTCTCATCTGAAACTGATTGAATCCATGAAACTGATCCTTTATTGCGAAGAAGATGAAACTTTATTGTGGACTGGCGATGCAGATGTTGCTTTATTGCGGATTGTGCACGAATAGACTGAAGGAAGCTGGAAGAAACTGTACTCCTTGAAACATGTGATGTTCTTAGTTCCACACCCATCACTAGACGTAGGATTGGCCGTAGTCACAGATAGGATCTGATTTATTATGGATGGAAAGGGAGTGAAAAAGGGGGGGGGGGGGTTATGGATGGCTAACCAATCTTAGGTAGATCAATAACAAGCCATGATGGGAATGGGTAAGTTTATTGTGAGTGAATAGGTTGTGAGTGTGTGCAAAGTGAAAGGATGAAAGAGAATCCTGAAGGAGGGAGGAGCAAAGTCTCTACGCATGGCGCTGGTGACCCAGTTTTCACCATGGTACTTGCCCAGGGCGCCACCGAAGTGGTTTTCACCGTTGGACGAAATTATTTCTCTTTACTTTTTTCAATTTTTTTGTGTCACAAGGCGCCTTTTTGCCAGGTTTTCACCATGTAACGATTTTTTTGTTTTTATAATTTTTTTGTATTTTTGAATTTTTTTTATTTTTTTATATTTTTGAAATTTTTTTGATTTTTTTGTATTTTTGAATTAGGATGTTTTGAAGAGCTTATGTGTAGAACCTGCGAAGGTGCATGCTATTGATAGGATCCTCCAAAGGTTCACCTTCTGTAGTTGAGAGCTGATATGCCCCAGATCCATATACCGCTGTAATGATGTAAGGACCAAGCCAGTTTGGTTCGAACTTGCCCTTCTTATCTCTGTCTTGCTGATTCTTGGGGTTCTCTCTGAGGACTAAGTCACCTACCTCAAATGTGCGAGGCTTAACTTTGTGATTGTAACTGCGACTCATTCGTTGTTGGTAAGCCTCGAGATGATTAAAAGCAGTGTGCCTTCGTTCCTCCAGCAGTTCTAGTTCTTGTAAGCGAGAGACCCTGTAGTCTTCATCGTTGATTATGTTTCTCAAGGAGACCCGTAGAGAAGGTAACTCGACCTCAATAGGAAAGATGGCTTCAGAGCCGTAGACAAGTGAGTAGGGTGTAGCTCCTGTAGGTGTGCGGACACTTGTGCGATAGGCCCAGAGTGCAGGATTGAGTTGGATATGCCAGTTACGGCCAGCGTCGTCGACTGTCTTTTTAAGAATTTTGAGAATTGTTTTATTAGACGCCTCAGCTTGGCCATTACCTTGGGGGTAATATGGTGTGGAGAAACTATGGGAGATATGGAAGCGCTCACAAAGTTCACGAACATCCTGATTTTTGAAGGGACGCCCGTTATCAGTAATAATGGAAGTAGGAATCCCGTATCGGCAAATGATGTAGTTCAGGATGAAGGTAGCGATTTGTTTCTCAGTGACTTGTGTGAGAGGCACGGCTTCAATCCATTTTGTAAAATACTCTGTGGCTGTGATAATGAATTTATGACCATTAGAAGAAGGAGGGTGAATCTTGCCTATGAGATCGAGTCCCCACTGACAAAAGGGCCAAGGAGATGCAAGTGGTTGTAGTTCCTGTGCTGGTGCATGTATGAGGTCTCCATGAATTTGACACTACTTACACTTCTTGACAAACTGATATGCATCTTTTTCCATAGTAGGCCAGTAGTATCCAGTCCTGATGAGTTTCTTGGCCAAGGTAGGACCACTAGTATGCGGACCACATATCCCTTCATGCACTTCTCGTAACGCAATCTGAGCTTCGTCACTCTCTAAACATCTAAGAAGGGTGCCATCTAGACCTCGTCGGTATAGGATATCTGCTAAAATGACGTATCGAGAGGATTGGCGAATGAAAGTGCGGCGTTGATTGTTCGATAGATCGGGAGGTAAGATATTGTCGCGAAGGTATGTGAATATGGGACCATATAACTGGGATTCAGGACCAACAACACATATCATTTCCGTAGGAGTGATCTCATATGACGGAATCAGCAGGTTGTCTACCAGGAATTCATAGCAGGTCTCCTTTTGCGGTAGATCAATGAGCGAAGCAATTGTAGCCATGGCATCAACAACGCGATTCTGTTCTCTTGGTATCTGCTCAAACTCTATCTTTGCAAATTGTTGCTTCAAATCATCTACCAGTTGTTTGTAAGGCATTAGCTTTTCATCTTTTGTTTGATAATCATCGGTTGCTTGACGGATGACAAGTTGAGAATCCCCAAAAACACGAAGTTCTTGGATCTTCCATTGAACTGCAATTCTTAACCCAGTTGTTAATGCCTCGTATTCTGCTATATTGTTAGTGCAAGGAAATGATAAGCGGTATGACTTTGGTATAGAATCGCCTTGGGGAGTTATAAAGAGTATACCCGCTCCTGCCCCGTGCTGTGTGTATGAGCCGTCAAAATATAATTGCCATGGCTTTGCAGGTGATATTGTTAGAATGGACTCATCTGGAAATTCTGACTGTAGAGGAGCATCATCTATCATGGGAGCATCTGCCAATTGGTCTACAATTGCTTGTCCTTTTATAGCTTTTCTGTCCACGTATTCAATGTCGAATTCACTCAAAATCATTACCCACTTGGCCAGCCACCCAGTAAGTGTAGCTTTGTTGAGAAGATATTTTAGTGGATCAATTCTGGCAATCAACTTAGTCTTGTGAGTGAGCATATAATGTCGTAATTTTTATGAAGCAAAGACCACAGTGAGACATGCACGCTCGATTGGTGTGTAGTTTAGCTCATATCCCACCAATGTGCGACTGATATAGTAGACTGTTTTTTCCTTGCCGTCAGGTATTTGTTGTGCTAGGAGTGCCCCCAGTGCTGTGGGAGTAGCTGATATGTAAAGTAGCAATGGTTGATCTGGAATTGGTGGCATCAAAACTGGCGGGTTCAAAAGATAGTCTTTGAGCGCCTGAAAAGCCTGTTGACAGTTCTCATCCCATTTGAACTTGATGTTTTTGTGTAGCAGGTGCTGGAAAGGGTTACACTTATCTGCAAGTTGTGCTATGAATCTTCGTATGGATTGGAGTCTCCCTTGTAAAGATCGAAGTTGACTAATATTCTTGGGTGGCGGCATGTCCAAGATAGCCTTGACTTTTGGTGGATCAGCTTCTATTCCTCTTTTAGACACAATGAATCCTAGGAGCTTCCCGGAGGTTACTCCAAAGACACATTTCTTAGGATTTAATCTTACCTTGTATTTTTCTAGCCGATCAAAGACAACTGAAAGGATGTCCAAGTGTGTGTCTCTGTCTATTGATTTTCCCAAAAGATCGTCAACATAATCTTCCACGGTTATGTGCATGAGATCATGAAAGATAGTGGTCATCGCTCTTTGATAAGTGGCGCCTGCATTTTTCAGCCCAAAGGGCATGACATTCCAATAGAAGGTTCCCCATGGACAAGTGAATGATGTTTTATGTTGATCTTCAGGTGCAATCCTGATCTGATTATATCCAGAAAATCCGTCCATTAAAGATAACATTTCATGGCCTGCTGTGAGATCAACGATCAAGTCAATGTTTGGTAATGGGAAATCGTCCTTTGGACAAGCCTTGTTGATATCTCTAAAGTTTGTACATATTCAGATGTTGCGATCCAGTTTGCTGACAGGTACTAAATTGGAAATCCATTCAGGATAATCAATTGGGCGTATGAATCCGACATCCAATAATTTCTCTAGCTCTGCCTTGACTAGCAATGCCACTTGTGGATGCATTTTCCTTAATTTCTGCTTTACTGGTTTTGCCCCTGGTTTGACTGTTAAATGATGCATCACCAAATCCGGGTCTAGCCCAGGCATATCTGCGTAAGACCATGCGAAGTTGATTTGTCGTCCCTTAAAGAAGCTTATGAATTTTGCTCTCTCGGCCTCTGTCAATGATTGAGCCAAAAATATGTTGTGTGGAACCTCTGCTATACCAATGTTTGTCTTTATAGTCTCCTCTACCAACATGGATGATTTTTCCTCGTATGATGCTGGGAGAATGTCGAGCCTTCCATCTTCGGGCGCCTCAGAGAGGTTTTCACCCTCAGATACGTCCTTTCTTTTTACTTTTTTGGAGTCAGATAGCGCCACAGTGTGGTTTTCGCCATAAGACCCTTGTTTTGTTTTTATTTTCACATTTTTGCGACTAGAAGGCCCGACACCCTCACCAAAGTATGCTATGTTGTTGAGCTCTATGGCGTATCCTGCTTTGTGGTCTCCAGGGGGAAGATCATCTCGAATGCCAAGGTAGTCGATAATAGCTTCGTCATTTTGAAATGTATCAAATTGTGCTGGTCCTTCATGATCCCAGTCAATGAGTTGGGGGTGAACAAGGGGAAGGTCTTTAGTGCTTTCAAGATTTGCTGGACGAAGAGTGAAGATGTGGTTATATTCAGGTATGTCAAGGTAATCGTCGAGGTCATCAATGGCACTCTCCTCATCAGTTTCGATCGTGAGTGATTCCAAATTGTCATCACTATTAGAGCCTTCTGGGACAGGTGTCCTCATCCTATGTGATTTTGACCTAGGACCTTGAAACGAAGCTTGTGCGGGATCCTTATGGGTTGGTTCTTGACCAACTCTGAAATTTTTTGTAAAATTCCTCCTCCTCTATGGGTTCATCTGGCTCTCTGAATGTTTCAGTGAGCTCATAGTCACTGGAGGATTTGTTTGAACCCCATTCCCACTCATTGGAGTCTGTGGAATAGTAATCCTCTTGTTGAACTTCGGCAACTTTAATTCGCCATACCTCTTTTGTTCTTTTATTATGTAGTCTGGGATTCAGAAAACCAAGCCCCTTGGAGCGTTCCCTTCTTGTAGTTAGCTCAGGTTGTAAGGGCTCCATGACACCTTCTTTGTGTAGTCCGAGAGGGCTTTTTCCATCATACCCGAATCTTTGCAAAATTTTGAAGCCTTTGCCATAGTTCTCACAGGGTATAATAATCTGATCATGTGTGTCCTCTTCAACGTCCTTATAGAGCATTTTATATAAATTTTCTTCTTCTAGTTCACCCCATTTTTGAAAGATGGTAGGATCCCATTTGAGCATCATGATGGAGATTTGCTTGTTAGGATGTGGCCTCCCATATTCCTTCGGAGAGCTCATGACTTGTCGTAAAAACATTGTCTGATTCAGAGTGTATTCTCCCATGCCTTTGTCTTGAAACTTGGCTCTAAGTTCACCTTGTTTGGATGTCGAGGGCTTTAATGACTCAGGATCAATATATGCTGAAGGAGTAGCCTCACGATTGCTGGGGATGATAGTCTCAGTATGTGATCTCAAGTTATTACAATATATGAATGGATTTGGATCACCATTGACCGTTACCTCGACTCCATTGTGAGGAAACTTAATGCACTGATGGTATGTTGATGGGACTGCCCTCATTTCATGAATCCACAGACGTCCTAGCAATATGTTATACGTGAGATCTAGATCTAGGACTTGACAAACCACATCCTTTGTGACTGGCCCTATTCTTAGTGGTAAGGTGACCGTGCCCTTGGACAAGCGCTCTTCATCATCATAAGCCTTAATGGTGATTTGGTTTGTAGAATTTATAGCTTTGTCAGAATATCCCAATTGTCTGATGGTGCTCAATGTACAAATATTAAGACCTGCTCCTCCATCTATCAGGACTCGCTTTATTCGATGTTTATGTATGAAGGCTTGAACATGTAGAGGTGCATTATGTGGCTGACTTATGGAGGCGTCATCGGCTTCTGTGAATGTGAGGGAGTGTGGAACGGATAGGTATCCCACCATGGCTTGAAACTGGTCCACGTTCAGATCAGTAGGGACGGCAGTATCTCTCAAGATTTTGTCAAGGATAGCTTTATGTGCAGGAGATATACGTAAGAGCTCAAGAATAGAGATGAGTGCAGGTGTCTTCCCTAGTTGTTCTACAAGGTCATACTCAGGCTTGGTTGATGAAAGATTGGTATTCTTAGTGGAGGCACCTGGCAATGTAATCTTACCTCGACGGGTTGTAACATGACATTCAGAGGTAGATTCGAACGAAGATCCCACACCTTTTAGGACAATTTTGGGTCTCTGAGAAGGATTCTCAGGATTTTTGTTTTTGATAGTAATGGTAGAGATATGATTGTCCATTGAGATGTGATTGATAGTAGAATCATAATTGTAAGGTGCTCTAGTGTAATTGGCTTGATCATCTGTGACTTTGCCTTTTCCTTTGTCATGTTTTGGGAATGGTTCCTTAAACATCTCATGCTCTTGGTTAGATGAATGTCCCTCAATCTCAATATCGCCTCTGTCAATGAGATCTTGTACAATGTTCTTCAGTCGATGGCAATTACCTGTCTTGTGACCCTTGCTCTTATGAAACTCACAATACTCATCATCATTCCACCAATTTGGTTTTACCTTTGGTTCATAAGGAGGAAAATCTGGAACTGTAATTACTTTGTTTGCTACAAGCTTTTTGAATACTGATTCAAGTGGTTCTCCCAATGGGGTGTACTTCCTTCGTGGTCTAGAAGTTGTTTGAGTGTTCACCTGATTGTTGGTAGAAGTTGATCCAGAAAAGACGAACTTTGGTCTCACTGTATTGGCATCAACAACGCCATCATTAACTGTGTTCTTGTTCTTGTTCCAAAATTTTGGTTTGTCCTTTCCTTTGAAGTCCTCTTTGTTTTCTTTGAATAGTTTGATAACTCCTTGTTCAATTAAGACCTTTTCTGTTGCTAGGCCCTTTTCAATAACATCCTTGAATGTAGACAAACAAGCTTTCCTGAGATCATATCCAATAGCCTTGTTAACATTTTGTGTGAACATCTCCACCATTTGTTTCTGCGGGATTTCACAAGAGCATCTGCTAGCTAAGTTTCTCCATCTCTGTAAAAATGTTGCGAAAGATTCTCCTTCCTTTTGTTTAGTATTGCACAAGGTAGTAACTGAGACATCTGTTTCAATGTTGTAAGAGAAATGCTAAATGAATGCCTCTGCTAAGTCGCCCCATGACTTAATACCAGGAGGTAATTGAGAAAACCATTCCATAGCTTGATCTCCTAAGCTCTGTGGGAACAACCTCATTAAGTATGTTTCTTCTGCCGCTACCTCAATGCAAGCTGTGAAGAATTGTCGTATGTGTGCTTTGGGGTCTCCTCTCCCTCTATATTTGTCAAATTTTGGCATTACAAAGTGTGGAGGAAATGGAGGCATTGGAATGCTCTTATCAAAGGGATAAGGACATATATCTCTCATAGTGTATGTAGGTTTTGGTGTACTCATGTCCTCCATTTTCTTTTGTAGATCCCTAATTTGTTGCTCCAAATTATTCTTGGGAGGGGATTGATTTCTTGTAGCATACCCCATGTTTGAAATGCCCATCTGAGGAGGAGCTTGTTGCATGTATGGATGATACTGATCGTAGACATGTCCATATGGAGGTCTATATTGTTGCGACATATATGGAGCACTTGGCATAACTTCATGTTGAGGGACTCCATATCTGTTTTGTGTATATAAACCATATTCAATAGGCCTTTCATTTTCCATTGTGTTGCCCCCAATTTTGACATGAGGTCTCCTTGTGTCAAAATTTTGAGGATGTCCTTGAGTATCCACTTGTTTTGATTGATTCATACCTTGAGCATGTGATTGAGCATAAGGCCTCCATGATGGTCCTTGAGTGTAAGTATCATATGTTTGATCTTGTGTATGTGGGATTGCTGGCTTTTGAAGCAAAGCTGATGGTGACTCCGGCATCATATTATTCGGTCCTCTATTTCCTCCACTATTTGGTCTCCTTTGATCCATGTTGGGTTGAGTTTGTTGTGAGGGTCGACTTTCCATAAGTTGAGATAAGTCAAAATCATGTGGTATTTTAGCTCCACTATGTGCCATCATGTTTAGAAAGTATTGTCGATCTCTCCTCATTATCTCTTCAACCAATCTATTGAATTGAGGATTCATTATGGATTCTTCTATGTCTGCTGATAGTATTGAAGAGTTGTCCACTATGTCATTGTGTGTAGCATTGTTGTTTATAGTGTTTGTGTTTTCCACATTTGGATTGTGTCTATAAACATTCATGTCTGGTAATGTAGTGTGCTCAGGATTGTAGAATAGATCATTTTCATACTCATAAGAACTCATGTTTACGGATTCTTGAGCTTCTTTAGCTATTCTCCTAGATTTTTGAAGGCGGGTTTCAACCATGAACTAGGTGTTAGACCAAGATGTGAGAGACTAGATGAAAAACGACGAGAGTATGGAAGACCAAGAGTTGTATGAAGTGTAAATGAATCTTGAGGTGTACTTGCAATGTCCAAAGTGTAAGACCAAGTATGTAAGTAGTAGAGTAGGTATGACTTCCAAAGAGAGGATAGTTTCTCTTGATGAGGTAAGCTGACCTTGACTCTAAGTAAGACCAAATGAGACCCAAAGGTAAGAAACCTTGATGAGGGACCACTTAGCAAAGTGTAGTTGTATGTAGTGTGTTGAAAGAGTATAGTGAGGACAAGCAAGTGACCTTTTTGACTCAAGTTTTTAGACAAGTATGAATGTAAAATGAGATGTAAAGCAATGATGGACTGTGTGAAACCTTAGAACAGGCTGAATGCTAGATGAAACTTGGAGAGACAACCTAAGAAGCTCAAGTATGCCGAAACTGATTTTCTTTGTTTGCTTGACTATTAAAGTTTTCAAATCCTGACACAGACGCCTCTGTATACTTCACAGACGCGATTCCCAGATACAGATGCCTCTCTGTTTGACACAGACGCTGATAAAAACACAGACGCTATTCTGTACTTCACAGACGCGGTTTTAACAGACACAGACGCGACTCTGTAACCTTAGTGCAATTTTTCCTATCTGTGAAGTTGTTTTGTTGTGACCAAATCTGATTTTTCGACTGTTTTTCGTGACAAGAGGACACAATGTTGATGACTCAATGTTTGCCAACTGTTTAGACTCCAAAAAGTGTGTTGTTTGATGTAAAAAGTTTTTGCATACACTTGAAGACACAAAAGACACAATGTTTTGCTGTTTTGTCTTGAATGTTTGAGTGTTTAGCATAAGACAAGCACAAATCTTAGGGCTGGCCAAGACAATAGTTGTTGATCCCACATAGGGTTTTACCCCTGAGGCTATGCTATTCAGAGCGGATACTTAGATGCTTGACCTCACTGGCTCCACCCTCGGTACTCACTTCTCGGGTCAGCCAAGCATCAGTCCCCATGAAAACTCCCCATGGCGAACTTTGTATCTCTACTAAGAACCGTATGTGTGTGGGCCGCTACCAGAGGTCCGACCTCTTGCCTCAACAACTAGAAGGATTTGGGCATCTAAAACAAAGAGGTGCTAGTAAGGGCATCCGCTCGTGTGGCCATACATGCGGCACTTTCAGCTCTGTAAATACAGAAGGCTCCCAGCCGGTAGGGGTTACGCCCTACAAATGATCAAATAAATTTGATCAAACGGGTTTATGGGGAGACATAGTGTCGGTATGAACTAATCAGCACACGTTATTCATAGTTTTCACCATGAATACATTTGATTATAGTGGTTCGGATGAGGTGGGTTTTCCTCGCTACCACTTGGGTCGTTCTCTTCTCACTAGTAGTCCTAATGACCACACGGGAAGACAGGCCCTCTAAAGATTAAACAAAAAGAGCCTATTGCTCAAGACACAAAAGACAATGATTCAATTTTAGTGCACCAATTGAAGTGTTTGCTAGTCTATGAAAACAAGGCACACAATAAAAATCCAAAAACCCTTGCCAAGGACCTGCAACAAAGATTTATTAGTAGTTTCAAATGATAACCCCTTCCTGCAAGCACACAAGTTAGGTAAATTTTAGAAAACCCAAAAAGACTTTGTGACAAGGGGCCTTCAACAAAAATGTTTTTGCCTCCAAAGCAAGCTGCACAAACCAGGTTAGCTAGATCTGCAAGGGTTAGCCGAAAATAAACCAGATCTGAAACCCTAAGTACAAAATCCGAAAACCCGAATCTCAGAAAAATTGAAATTGCAAAACAGAAAGCACAGACGCCTCTATACCAGACACAGACGTGTCTGTATGACACAGATGCGGTTCTGTTATGTACAGACGCGCTCAGAGATCACAGACACTGTTAAATGACTCAGACGCGATCTGATGCAGCGCAGACGCGGTTAGGAATCACAGACGCACCTTTCGGAAACCTGCAAAATAAAAATTGACAGAAACATAGACACGATTCCCGATATCGCAGACACTTCTGAAACACAAAAACGCAATCCGAACACTTGCAGACGCGAAAAAAACCCAAATGTCGTCGAAATTGTCCGATCTGCAACTTCAAAAATGCAAAATCTGCAACAAAAATGTTAAATGCAAAGGGACAAGAGTCCCACCGAGCGTGCCAAAATGTATATGGTGAAGATGGATAACAATAACAACAATATTGAAAGGCTAAAATGAATCCAACCACTAAACCCTAGCCTAACAATGAACAAAGATCCACCATAACATATGAAGATAACCTAAGACAATGCAAAATAACTCAAAATCACAAAGATTATACCATCACATGTCCAATAGGGTTTTGATCTCCATTCTTCCTATCTCCATTGATCTTGCTTGATATATTTGCTCTCAGATTTTAATATGCACAAGAGCTCAACAAAGAACGGAATGTGGTTGTAAGTGGAATTGTAATGTAGCCAAGTACTCCAAAATCAGTCATTAGTCATTAGGGTTTGACAATGAAGAAAGCATCTCCTTAAATAGAAGACACAATGAGAAATGGAGGGTTAAGATTGAGAGGTGTAAAAAGAGAGGTCGGCTAGGATTAGAGGGTAGGTATAAGAAATACCAAAATAATGAAAGAGGTAGGTAGTGTATGAATTAAGAGATGAATGACATGTGTCATAGGTAGAAAAAGATAATGAATTAATTAAATAAATAAAGATTTATTTAATTAATAGAAGAAGTAGGACAATTAAATAAATAAAATATTTATTTAATTTAGGAAAGGGATAATTTAAATAAATAAATGTATTTATTTAAATGAGAAATAAGGCTAAAAGAGGATAAATGAATTAATTAAATAAATAAGGATTTATTTAATTAATAGAAGAATTAGGCTTAGATAATTAAATAAATAAAATATTTATTTAATTAGACATGACAATTTTAGGTGTCTACAGTGAGAATCCCCAAGTTCAAGTGCCCAAAGTTCTCCTCAAAATCCGAATCATCAACATAGGAAGAATCAACCTCATCAATAGGACCAAAATGTGAAAAAGAGTACAACTGAGATGCATGATCAACCACCCCAGTCGCAATGATAGCTCCACTCTCCAAGTCTCTAATGATAACTAAATCGGGTGTGAACTCCACAATTTTTCTAGTTGCCCCATGTGTGATTTGATAGATGGAAAGAAGATTGTTTGTCAAGTGGGGTACACACAACACATCATTGAAGGAGTTATCCCCAATGGCAATAGATCCTTTCCCAATAACATCCATGTATGTATGATTGCCCATCAAAATCTGTGGCATGTGGCAAGGCTCAAATGTAGAAAACATAGACTATGAAGATGCCATATGATGAGAAGCCCCTGAATCTAGAAGTCATCTCCCTGAACCATGACTTGTAGTAGCACAAAGTGCTTGTCCCTTTCCTTTATCTGTCCCAAAAGAGTGATCCTTTCCTTTATCCTTGGAAGAAGCCGATGTAGACATTCTAGAAGGTAGGTTGATTTTGTTCTTCTCAAGAAGATTCTTCAACTCATCAATATCCTTCTTGTAATAATGATGTTCATCATGTCCTGATTTCTTGCAATATCCACAAAAAAGATTGTCCTTATATGATTTTCTCTTAGGTGAGAATGGTGAATCACCTTGTTGTGGAGAGGAAGATTGTGCTCCATCTTGATGTGGTTTTGACTTAGGTTTCTTTTGATTCTTGCCTTTTCCTTGATTGCTTTGATTCCCTTTATTAGCCACCAAAGCTTGTGACTTTGAAGATTTAAGAATCCCCATCTTGGTCAACTTAGATTTCTCAAGTATCAACATCTCCGTGAATGAATCAAATGAGGGAGAAGTGTATGAGTAACCTTGAGCTAACATATGGGTGTGAAAGTTAGATACAAAGGCTGCATACACTGAAGGAAGCTTGTCCAATAAGTTGTAAACCAATTGAGAATTTTTTTTGTCAATTCCACAATCCTTTAGCTTTTCTCTTAGCTCATTTGCTTTTGTGACATAATCTTGGATTGTATCAAAATCCTTGGGATCCAAAGTGGTGAGTTCACTATCAAGCTTGTAGCCCTTAATCTCATCAACTTGACCATACAATTTCTGAAAAATATCCCAAGCCTCTTTAATTATTGTACACTTATCAATGTGAAAAATGAGGTCATTTGATACATACTTTCTAAGAGTTCCAAGTGCCATAGCATTCTTAGTAAGCCATTCAATTTGAGCATTAGGGTCAGCCTTTGGAACAGGTGGTGTTGTAATAGTTCCATTTACATAATGAATGAGTCCTTTTTCCATTAGTTTACTTCATGCCTTAATCTTCCATTATGCATAATTATGAGGAGTTAAAAGTGGAAATTTAGGAGAACCCATAGCACCAAAATAAAAAAACACAAGATAAAGAGAGGCACAATCACACAAGACACCCCCCCAAAATACTCAATCAAGAACCCCCCCCTCCCCAAAAATAATAAAAATCATGATTTGGCACTTTATACTTAGTGTGTATACAATGGGCCACTTGCAAAACAAGGCAAAGTGAACTTTTGATTTCAATTTACAACTTCTCAAAATGAGATATAAAAGGCTTCAACAAATACTACTAGTGATTTAAACTGAGATCCAAGCGAAATACAAGTACCAAATAGGCCAAAAATGACCAAATACTGAAAGTACAATTTCTACTTAAAATCACTGCAAACAAATGGCAGATTATGAAAGTAGACGAAAAAATATGCACTTTAAAAAAAAACGGCACCTGAAAAGGAGTCCATATGAGCCCAAATGAAGCCTCCAAAGTTGTAAAAATTGGGATTTCATGATTTCCGAAAAACTAAAAAATCCTTCACCACTATACAGATTATGAAATTCTACCCCAAAACAAAAACAAAAAAAATTGCTTGAAAAAAAGATCTGGATGAGTAAGATATCACTATTTAAAAATTGCCTGCAAAATTATAATTTCTAGAAAATTTCCACCACAGCTTCAAACTTCAAATGTCATCAAATTTCTCTCAATTGGCAAACCAATGACACTCTAATGGCTTTGATACCATGTGAGACATGGACTAGCTCTGATACCATGTGAGATTTTGTCTAGATCTAGAGGCAATGGAAAGCACAAATAAGAGAGAACAAAATAGATGATAGGAATAAACTATATTCTATCAAGATGAAAATACTGATCAACTAGATCATCAAGCATTACATACAATGAGTATGAGTTTTCTTACATAGGCAAGGATATATGGATATGTGAACACACAAACATGATATGTGGCTCAATAAGAAACAAGGGTAGGTAGGAAATAGGTGTGGGCGGGTAGGAGAAACAATATAATATTCCACATGAGGTGGATCACCCACTTAATGTGGAGTGTAACAACAAGATCACACCATAAAAGGTGAAAAGTCTCCTACACACACTATCTCAATGTGGGACAAACACCCAAGTGTCTCATACCCAAACTACTATGAAATGCATTTCCTAAGTAAACTTAAGTAAGGTATAATAATATCCAAGATGAATAATTAATTACAACAATAATTATAGTCACAACTTTGATATTATAAGCTTAAGCTATAAATAGAATATAGTGTTTATAAATAACTTCAATTAAATATTTAATAATAATGAGTATTATTATTCCACTAATGCTCTTAGCTTGTATATTTTTTTGAAATATACCAAGTAATATTAAAAGAAGTATCACAATATATATATTATATATTGTGATAATTCATTATTGATATCATATCTCTATCAAGTGTTTGCAAAAAAATAAATAAATTGTTTTATTTTTTTCAGTTAATTATTAGTCTATGTGTCCCATCCTTTTATGCCAAAGCTAACATTTACCACCCTGAGCAATTAAAATGGTATGACACAAAAAGCTACATCATGTTAAATATAGCATATTTAACATATGCAAGATATAACATATTTAATATTTGCAAAAATATCAAAAGAATCATTTTTATCAAAAGATGAGTATTTGCATAAGTTTAAAGGTCATATATACAAAGCTAAATGTTAGAAGTGTGGTAGTCATTGCACCAAAAGATCAACCTGTTAATGCCCATTACAACCACTAGACTTATAGAATCCACAAGAGGCAATTCAGCCATGTCACAAACCCGAGCAATGTGTTGCACAACACAAGGAGATGAAGGGCGCACACCTTGAAATAGTTGTCGTTGCACCAAAAGATCAACCTATTAATGCCTAATATAACCACTAGAGCCTAATAATAATGATTAAATACACCTTAGGACTAAGGAGGGGGGTGAATTAGTCTATACCTTAAAACATTCAATCTTAGACTTTATCAACTTATATTTTACTCTATCAACAACAATGGAGAATAAAACAAAGAAACATAATGCACAAGAGAACACCAAATTTATGTGGAAAACCTAATGAGGGAAAAACCATGGTGGGAGTCAACTCGCTATATATGAAATGATTACAAATCATTATGCTCACTACCAAAGAAGAACACTGCCACCTAAAAGACTTGTAAAAGGAGATGCACTAACCCAAGGCAAGATACATAAGGACTTGTAGATTTAAGCTCACTATTTGATGTGGGAGCATCCTCGATTCTTGGCAATCTTGCATCAACCAAAAATATTTCCTTTATGTTTTGCTTTTTGTTTTGCAGTTTCAGCATTTCATTTTGTATTTTCTTGAGTTGGCTCACTGGATCTTAAGGAGTTGGATTTTTCTTGAAGACTTGATCATCTACCTTATTCCTAATCCACATAGCATTTGGATCATGTTCCGACAAGTTATCGCTACCAGTTTCCAAGATAGTTTTCTGGTACTAGTTGCCTGAACCTATTTGCATTTGTAATCTATCAGATCCCTTATGTAGCTTGCAGAGCCGTAAACATTGAATTCGATGTTCCTTGGTGTGTGGCCAACCTTCCCTTTGATCTACACTTCATCCTTTAGATTTTTCATAGGAATTTCTTTGGCGGAGGCCAATCTTGTTGTTTTTACACGTTAGGTCGTGTTCTTTGGTATTTGATCCTTTTTAGGTCGACCGGATCCCCCTGGATCGTATATATCATTATAACTAAGCATTAGAATGTAGATAAGAGGAGACAAGTCAAGATATAGAATATAAAAGATAGATCTTACAATTTGAGGTCCTGGTTGTGACCTGTTATGCAATTAAACATGTTTTAGTAGGCCAGTGAGCCAATATTTGGAACCCGATTGTTACCGGTTGATTGTAAACAGTTTTCATGATATAATTCATCTAGTTTTGCATTGCCTCCATCATATCCTTTTGTTTCCGTTGTTTTTACTCTTTCTGATTGGTTCAGATTGATCTCTTTGAGGTCCCTCCTAATCGGTGACTGCACCACTATTCTAGGACAAGATATAAAAGGACTTGTTGACTAAATATCACTTCTCTAGGGCAAGATACACAATTGTTAGGATTCTCAAAGATACTGAGAGGGGGGGGGCGGGGGTGAATCAGTATCTTGTCGGTTAATAGATTTTCTTAACTTATTAAATGAAAAGCATTCCAAAACTATGTATCGGTAAACCAAAATTAATGTAGTAAATAAGAACAACAACCACAACATGAAAGACACATTGTAACACAGTATTTTTAATGAGAAAAACCGGTGTGGGAAAAACCTTCGTGGGATTTGTGACCCACAATATTCACATACTAGCAAATAAGAGAATATTGTTGTTACAATAGGGGCTTGGACATGCAGGAAGGCCAACTGCCTAAAGCTCACTTCTTACATATAAAAAGAGAAGTCTCACTGACATACAAAAATGGATTGTGAAAATCCAAAGTCATGTACTGCTACAAAAGGGCGTCTGCTATACTGGATCTAGTACCAATTTAAGCTCCGTAACTTCCAAAACCTTATACCAAACTCTGCCTTAATATACACATCAATAATCTAACCATATCCGCATCTAAAAATGATTTACATGAACTCATACTTATATGAGTCATATTACAACTCGCCTTGTCGGCTTACAAAAAGATATTACAATTAATTACATTTTGCAATAAATAAAATTATGTCGGCCAGGGTGCCGGTAATCAATCTTTTCGGTGTCGGTGAACGTATGTCAGTGTAGAGTCTACTAGTGTTGGTGCCTACCGGTATCATATGATTGGAACACTCATGAGAAAAATCCAAAAATTGTCCAAAAAATGTTGTCCAAAAGAATCTGCCAAAACTATCAAAACTATGTTACCAAAATGTGTGCTCCCCTTGAGTTGATGATGTCTCTGTTGATCATTTTTCTCATCTCCACTACTCCCCCTTTGGCATCAATGAAAAAGGTTGTCATTCAATGTCAATGGAGTGTGATTCCTACCTAGATCCTTGTAACTGGTGGGTTACAATCTGATAGATATCCGCCAATGCAAAATTTTGACTATCGTTAAACCTTTCACTATCCTTTATTGTTGCTTCTGTTCTCTCAATTGTACCGGTGAGTATGTGCATTTTCTCTTCCAGTGTCTTAAGTCCTGGAAATAGAGCCTCGGAAATCTCTTTTCTCAAAGAGATGAGGTTATCCAGTTTAGGGCCTAGTTTGCACTTTAAATCCTTTGCCTTAGATTTTATTCTTCCTTTATCTTTTTCTAATTTTTCAATTTTCTCCTCAAGGATTGCAATTTCCTTTTCAACTGCCAAAAATGAATCTAATGCTCCTATTAAGTTGTCATTAATATTGTTGATTTCTTTTTGTGCTTTGCTGATCTCTGAATCTATGTCTTCTGTCAAAATATCGGTTTTGCAGGTATCTTTGTACAATTTCTTGAAGTCCAAGATTGTTTTACCTAATACCGGTAATAAGGTTTCCATTTGTTCCTTGTTATTCTTAACTGTTTCCTCAAAGAATTTTTCCTTTTCTTTATTCATTTTCTCTCGGAAGGTGTCTTCATTTATTTGATCCAATGTTATTAGATTGTCGGTAATATACTTAGACAATGTGTCTAATTGGCTCAAAGAATCTTTATTCTCTATAATACACTTTGGAGCTATCATCTTCAAAATTGGTAAAGTGACATCTATAGACTTATATGCCTGTGCATTACACTCTGTTATTTTCTTTATTGAATCTAAGATTACCTCTGTTACATTGGTTGGCCTAAATTTAGTCATAGATGTATCGGATGACTGTCCAACTGATTTCACAATCTGTAAACCGTCAATGGTTGTGATAGCTTTGCTTTCCTTTTTCTCTGGAGGGTCAGTTTGTGTTTCCATTTCTACTACCAGAGGTTTGGGCTTGTCAGATGTAGCTAGTGGTACTGTCTGAGTATGTACCTGTGAATCATGTTGCTCTACCTATTTTTCAATGGTTTCCTCAGCAAGAGCCTGTTGCTCTGATGGTTTCTCTTTGTTCTCTCCTGATGGTGTCTTTGTTTGTGTCTCTGAAGATTTCATTGTAGTGTCCACTGTCGGTTTTTCTTGGTCTACCTTTGTACTGTCTACTATCGATGACTCAGTAGATAAATTAATGTGTGTACCTGTGGTATCTACCTTTCATGTATCTAGGGGATCATTTGGTGCTTTAGTTTGTTGTTCTGCCCCAATTCCAATGTTTTCAACTGTAATAGTTCCTGTCGGTGACTCTGTTACCACATCCCTCTTGTCAGTTGATTCTTTATCTACCACAATATTGACTTCCTGTGTGTCAATGTTCATTATGTACAACACCTTAGAGTCAAGATTTGTATCCTCGCGTGGAGTATCCATACTCTCTGTTGTCGGTTGCGTGTCAACAGTTTGTATTGGTGGAGTATCAAAGGTTGGTGGGGGTAAATTATCTGTTATTTTTAGGCTTGGAGGTCCACCTCCCTTACCTTTCCCCTTATCCTTTTGGTAGACTTTGATAGTCTTTGGTCTTCTTAGCTCTTCTTGTTTATCTTTTTCAACAAAAAATATATCCCACTGATCTGCAGTCTCTTCTGTTATTTCATTTAATCTGCCTTCCATTAGTGCAACATGTCGGTGACCAGTTGAAAATACTGTCCGGTTTGCTCCACTGATCGGCTCATCAATTTGTTGTGTGGAGTTCATTGGGTGAACTGCAAGTAGCTTCTCTATTTTTATCTTTTTGTCCAGTTCCACAATGGCTATCCTTCTAGCTTCTAATCTTCTGTATAAATCATTTGGTATCTCATCCACAATTTCCATCATAAATTTCTTATAGATGTCTAAGTGTAAGATTACACTATTTTCTATGCTCTCCTTTTCATCATTTGATAATGTTTTATCTAACTTACTGATGTTTTTCAATTTCCCATCCTCGGTTATTTCATTCAGAAGTTTGTCAAATGGTGGAATAACCTATCTTTCTTTTCTTTTCTTTGGTGTCAATTTCTTAGTTGGAGGCCTAACTGCCTATTGCTTTTGTCTTATCCTTCTAGGTGTAGGTGAGGATACCGGTGAGGGTTTTATTTTTCTTTCTACCCTTTTGAACTCAACGGGTATCTCACTGTCCGAGGAAGTAGCAACCAGTGAAAGATGTGTCTCTAGTTGTAGTCCTTCCAATTCACTCTCCTTAAAACTAGTTTTATTCAAAACATCTTCCTTGATTGCTTTTGCCTGCCTTGAACCTCTCCTAACTATCTACTCATTTTTCTTAACTCTTTTTTGAGATTGAATGCCACTTTCAATTGTTTCAGCATTGCCAAATACTTTCTTTGTCGGTTCCTTAGGGGCTTCTAAGAGGGATTTTGCATAAGTTTCAACCATGTTGTCATCTTCCTCATATCCCATTTTGGTAACCCAAACAGCCCTAGGGATAACTGCCTCCATCCAGATTTTGTCTTTCTTGATCACAAAGCATATCTCTTTTTGATGCTTATCAACAATTGCTTAAGATAGCCTTATTCTTGTATTCATTCTTGCTATCAAATTTTGAATATATTCATTTATGTTTTTCCCCCTATCATCTTCCATATTGTTCAGTATGTCTAACAGTTGTTTTCCTACCGGGACATCAAAACCAAAGTCTTTCCTACCAATACCGGGTACTTCCTTAGTAATGTACAACATTAAGCACACAAGAAGGTTGCCAAATCTGAAAGTTCCTTTCTTATCACCTTTGATTTTCTTCAAGTTGTCTATCAGTTCATCTTTAAGCCACTCACATACATCAATTCTTGCATTGTTATTCACCATGTCATATGCACATTTAATACATAAGCTAGAGACTGAGTTTAGTTTATTTGCATGTGTATCCTTATAACCAAGAATCATGCTAACAAATTTAACATTTATGTCTTTCACATCATTTACTCTTAGGGATCTTTTGTCAAAAGTTGCACCGGTTAGGGTCATCACAGTGTCATTTGAAACCTTCTTAGTTTTGTCAGGCCTGCTACCGGTGAAAGGTAAGCTTGTCACTGCCCTAACTGCCTCTTTAGTAATCTTATGGATGGAATCCAACCAAAAGAACTCTCCATGAACTCTACTCAAGACTATTATTATCACATCCTTAGGAAAATCAGGGATACTAAGAATGTCCACAAAAACCTAGGGTTTCCACAATCTTGTGTTTCGGTTTAACATTACCATGTTCATCACAAATTACATTTATATACATGTTTATTATTTCTTCAGCTCCTAGTTCCTCAATATGACAATGTATATACATTATAGGATCTTCTGCATAAACTACTCCCTTAGGTATTTTTGAGAATGCTCCTAGGGTATCATCTTTCTTCGCAATTTCGGGAAAAAGTTTGAACACGGGTCTAGGGCGCTTAATAACTTCAATCACTATAGGGTTTGCAATGAATTCAGGTGCAGATGAAGAAGCCATAGTTATAAATACCTTAATCTACCTTTAGGATGATTTGCTTGGATTATTTGCTCCACTTTTCTCTATAGACATCTTCACTCTAGATTTTCGCGCTCTCTGGAGATTTGAATGCTCAATGAATGAAAAAGGAACCAAAACACTTTCTCTAGAGTGTAATTGCCTTCAACTACCACATTTAATGCCTACTGGTAAGTCAAAACTTAACTCATCTACCGATAAAGAAGTAATCCTACTTCTGACCATCAACTAAGGGTTAATTAGCATGTTTTCAATTAGTTGCCATACCCCCAAAGTATTTTCCTTCAGTTAGACGAAGAATCTCCTACTGGTGGACTGATACTTTGTTCTACCAGTGAAGGAATAGCTTCACTATCATTCATGTCAGACTTTCTAATCCATTGTTTTTAAAATTCTTGATTTACCTCTTCAACCTTTTCTTTACCTTTCAAGCCGGGTCCTTTGTTATTTGTCGGTGATGTCTTACTTCTACAAAATTTTGCAATATGTCCAGTTTTGCTACAAGCATAACAAGTCACGTTGTCTTTCTGAATAGCTTTCCCATATCCTATGCTGATATGTGTTTTGCATTGATTAGATAGATGTCCAAATCTTCCACAAATATAATATCTTACATTCATTATGCAATTTTCTAAATTATGACCAACTTTGTTGCATTTTGAACATTGACCGGTGGGTGTATTAGTGTTCTGATAGTTTCTAGATCTACATTGATTTTCTCTATGACCATACTTGTTACAATTAAAGCATTTCCCATTAAATTTATAAGCATTAGGTTGTCTTACTAGTTTGTTGTGATCATGTTTGTTTGCAGTACAGGAGCTTTCACCAACTTCAAAGCCAAGGCCATTTGTATCTCCATTAGGTTTCTGATTCTTCAGCATGTCATCAAGTTCTTCTGAACATTTCTTGAATTTCTCCTTGTGTTGATTTCTAATAGCCAGTTCATTCTCCAAGATTCCTTTCTATCTCATGAGTTCATTTGTGTCATTTTGTGTATGCATCAAATTTGTCTTCAACATATCATTTTCATGACCGAGTCTTGTGTTTTCATTTCCAGTATCATTTAGTCTTCTAACCAAGTCATCTTCATTCTTCTTTCTATCTTCAATATCTTTACAAAATCTCATAGTCATATCTTGCATCTCATTCTTCATTATACTGTTTTCTTGTCTTAGTTTGTTCACCGGATCATTAAGAGTTTCTTTCTCATCATCATCACTCTGCATCTTCTCATAAAGTTCTCTTCTTTTGTTCCTAGCAATAGTGAGATTCTTCTGAAGTCCTTGAATGATTTCCTGTGCAGCCTGTTGGCATTTTTGATGATGATGTTGTGATTGTCATTGATGGACAAACACTTGCTTTGAGATCACTTTTTGTATATATGAGTTATGCTCAACCGGTATTTGTTCCAACCGGTATTATGTATGATAGTCTTTAGACTATTGGTGTTTTGCAGAAAGTGTTTTACCGATCTAAAGCGGTATGAAGACCCAAAGCTACATGAAGACCTCAAGTGGTATGAAGGAACTAAAGCGACAGTTATCATTTTCCCAATCTTCATTTTGACAACCAATAATCGGTTAAATGTAGGAACTAGTATTAGTCTATGATGAGTTACCAACCGGTATTTTTGTGATGAGTTATCATCCACCGACACTTTGGCGGTGATTTTGTGTTGTGTTACCAAATGTGTCTAGATGCACTGAACCTAGGAACTTGCAATGTAATCCTATTGGACCGACATGAAATCAGATTCCTTTATAAGGATATCATGTCTAGGGTTTTAGATGTTGTTAGGGTTTAAGGTGATTGATGAGGTTTCTGTATGTGCGATCATAGAAGAGAAGATTAGGTCTGTGTGAAGAAATAGAGTGTGGAGATATTGAAGACTGAAGTAATGCTGAAATGCATTAACAATGAGCTATCACGGATCTAACCAAGCATATTGTGATAGTATTTAGATCACTCACTTGTTGATTACTCACATCTTCGACAAGTCTGAAACCCTTAACCGGGTAGGCCTAGCAAAGCCTTTGTAAATCCTCTAACAAGGTGGTTCACAACTATGGATCTGAAATCCTCTCACAAGATACTCTTTAATCAGAGTTATCTCCTAATAGAGATTGAGATTCCTAATAGGATCTGTTCTTGTGAAGAACATTGTATGACCTTAACCGGTCTGGTTACTATTCTGCAGATAGTTACTTGTGAGTTTCATCTCACCGTGGTTTTTCCCATTTGGGTTTCCACGTCAAAAACTCTTGTGTTATGGTGATTGTGCTCCTGTGGGTGAATGCCTTATTTTCTATTTGGTTTCCATTTGCATTAACCAGTTTTTTATTAAAAATGTTATACCAGTTTACTACTAAATTGTTTAAGTGTTCGAGTTCAGTATTTTTTAGTATACTAATTCACCCCCCCCCTCTTAGCATTCATCAATTGGTATCAGAGCCAACCTTTTATAAGATTAACCACTTGGAAGGAGATATGGGGGAATACACTGTGAGGGAGCTTACTTATCATCTCACTCAGACTAAGAAATCCTTTGATGAACTCATAGTCAAATATAAAGCCTCTCTGGCAAAAAGAAGAGAGCATGCTGAAAAAATGATGGAGCTTACTGAAAATAGTTCTTCTGATGAAGCAGACATGGATGCCCTAGTTGAAGAAGTTGAAAAACTGAATGAATCCAATGCTAACCTCAGAAGGGAACTGGAAGGACTGACTATCAGAATGTGTCAAGAGCTTGAGAACCAGAGGAAAGCTGAAGATCTGGTAAAAGACAAAGATCATGAGACCTCTAAGCTGAAGCAAGAAATTAGTGCACTTACCGCTCATCTACAAGAGAGTAAAGTGGAAAAATAAGAAATGCAAGGTGAACTAAACATGGCTATTTCTGAGAATGCAACCTTGAAGGAATCCCATGCTTCTATTACCAAGGAACTCAATGAGTCAAAGGAAATCCTTGTCAAAATCAATAAAAGTACTATTAAGTTAGAACAAAAGCTTGAATCAGCAAAACCGGTAAAGAATACCAATCAACTTGGTTTCTCTGAATATGAGGAAGGTGAATCCTCTGGAGCAAAAGATGGAGCATCAAAGAAGCAACCGACACCAAAGGATAAAGGTAAGAAAAAATTCAAACCTGTTTGCTTTAATTGTCTCAAGGAAGGACATAGTGCCAATTTATGTAGAAATAAGGCTTACAACAATTTTCCTTATTTTCTAAATAATAAGCCTAGATCCATTAGATGCAACAACCGGGTCACACTGCTAGAATCTACAGGATGAGAAAGAACATATCAGATGATATACTAGTCACTCTGGAAGGAAAGATTTATGTTGAAACTGTTTAAGCAGATATGAAGACAACATGGAAGAAGAAACCAGAAGAAGTATCGCAAGAAGAACCGGTTTCTTCACCTAGTGTGGAAATCTCTAAACTGACAAACTAAGCTACAGAAAATCTTAGGGGGAGCGAATCGGTGAAATATTTTGAACCCCCAGTTTTCACCGATAAAAGACCTTAACCGGTATGTGTTACCTGTCAATTGGCAGAAGATTGGAAATGGTAAAAGGCAAAATTAGGGTTTATAACCTATTGGTGGAACATTTATTATGGTAAGTGAAGAATTTGTTTAAAAGGGATTTTCAAGTCATTTTCACTTATCAATTTGCGAGCAAAGAAATTCTCAAGTGTAGAGCAACTAAAGGCGATTTGTTTTGCGATTTAGAGAGATTTCAAAAACTTTGAAGTAGAATCTAGAGATAGTATAAATCAGTCAAGTGAAGAACACTAAGCGGTGTTCCAAGCGATCGAAGTGGTGTGTTACTAGATACAATGTCAAAGCCCTAAATCTCGATTCGTGAAGGTATTTTTTGAGTTTCTTTGTTTATCATGGCTTCTGCTTCACTCTCCAGTTCAAGTGCACCTATTGATTCAGCGGATTTCATACAAAGGAAGATGAAATACAATGCCCTATCCCAGATACCCGTTGGTGTTATAGTTGAGGAAGGTATTTCAGATTATATTGATTGCAAAATTGAAGACCTAGGATCCCTAGCGATCCATTCTCAATTAGGTTTATTTTGCGGGGATGACAAGAAGATCAAGCTTGAATACAACATCCTGGAAAAGAAGAAACTTCATAATGCAATCTATTTTCTTGAAGAATTCACAGAAGATCACATCCGCATCATCCTAAGTAGAGTGCACGGTGACAAAATGTATCTTGAGTGGACACATGACATCACACCAAAAGTGATTCATGCTGTCATTAGTTTCTGTAATGTTGGAGAAGTGTCAACCCTAAGGAAAGTTATTAAGACGGAAATGACCAAGCTCACCAGTTCTGTGAGCGACCAATGAGGAATGACCATCAACACCATCAAGGATGATCTGGTCAAGTATGTCTGTATGGTGATCGAATACCAGACGTTTTATGCCAGCAGAATTAACTTTGTCTTTGTTGTTGTGG
The DNA here is from genome assembly GCF_030272615.1 of Cryptomeria japonica. NCBI lineage: Eukaryota > Viridiplantae > Streptophyta > Pinopsida > Cupressales > Cupressaceae > Cryptomeria > Cryptomeria japonica. Next base: position 675,275,623 of record NC_081406.1, on the reverse strand, counting down.
TCAATGCTGCCTACAAGATGATCATGGATGAGGTATCATTTGATCTATGCACCTGTATACAGAGGCAACTCCTGGTATACCTGAAATCTATCAAATAGGACAATGCCTTAAGATTTAAATTTGGACAACTATTGGTAGGATTGTTTTTCTATTTTCAAGGCTATTTTTCGGGAGTCGCTGATATTCAATGGTTTGCTGACCAACCAGTTACCAAATAGATCAGAGAAAGTCTTCAAGCAGTGGGAACCAGTTATCCTGAAGTCCTGAACAAATACTTTGATGAATTCAAGCGGAAGATAAGCCAGAGGATGAGGATATCTAGCGACATTGTCAAGAAGTATGAAGAGGACATCTGCTTTATCATCAGAGTAGATGAGTGCATAATGGAGGCAGTTGAGCCCAGGAAGGAAGAAGTGGAGCCCATGGGATATGAGGTGATGTATGAAATGCTTGATGGGTATGCCTCTACCCTACTTTCCTTGTCTCTTGTTCCAAAGAAGAAGAGAACCAACACTTACTTAGAAAGGATTAAACTGGTTGAAGAACCTTCAGTGAAGAAGGGAAAGGCAGTGCCATCGGTATCGACACTGGTTCCTTTAGCAAGTCCTAAAGTGACCAAGCGGTCACCGGCCAAGAAGAAACCGAAAGTTGTACCTGCCAAGGTCTTTGAAAGAAAGCAGAAAACTAATAACACCTCGCCAGATTCTAAGGATACAGAACCTGAAGTGTAGCCTAAAAGGACTAGGCAAACGAGGAAGAAAACAAAGACAACCAACAATGAACCGACATCGTCAGCACCGATAAATATAGATATTTCCTCTTACAAACCATTGACATGTTGTCAAAGAACTATCAAAAATATTAGGAGAAAAGTGCTAAGTGATTTATTATATCATTTTGATGATTTTAATGATAATTAAAAGGAGGAAGTTGAACAGGAAATCATTCAATATCTATGTATTAATGATCGGTCGCCATCAGAAATTAGATCTGTGACACCAGATTCTTTATACAATTCTTTAGATAACAAATGGAGCATTGCCATAGAAAAGAACAGGAAATAAGAAGAAATTTTTGCACAATATTTTCCTGATGTTTCAAATTCTGAGCTATATGAAGTTATGGATAAATAAAAAGGCCTCTTCTTCATGAGAAGAAGGAGAATCTTGTTACTGCAAGGGAAAGTTCCTGAAGTGGTGAAAGATACACATTCACATGCCAAAGCCACTCTGAGGTTTTACCAAGTGTCTGAAGCAAACAAGAAGATTGAACAAGAACCGGAAAACCGGAAAACCAGATGAGGTATATGACAGTGAAGGAGAACCAGTTACTGGACAAATGGACACTATTGACGTTGATGCTTTGGATTGTGAAGATGTCACTCCAAATACAACAAAAGAAAAGGCTAACAAAGTGGAAGTGGAGGAAGAGAACAAGAATCAAGAGGAAGAGAAGAGGAAACAAGTAGAAGAAGAGAAGAAGAAACATGAAGATGAGGAAGAGGAGAAGAAGAAAAAGGAAGAGGAGAAAAGGAAATAGGAAGATGAGAAGAAGAAAAAGGAAGAGGAGAACAAGAAATAAAAAGATGAGAAAAAGAAATAGGAAGATGAGAAAAAGAAATAGGAAGAGGAGAAGAAGAAAGAAGAAGAGAAGCATAAGGAAGAAGAAAGGAAGAAGGATGACGAGAAGAAAAAAAAAGAAGTAGAGGAGCAAAAGAAGGTAGAAGAGGAAAAACAAAGAGCCGAAGAGAAGAAGGAAGCGGAAAAGAGCACACATATGGAGACACCTAAGGCAACTGGTAGTCAAGCCAAACCGGCTGACATTACCAGTCCCATTAACCTCCAATCTACAAATGAATCGGAGCTGCTCCAAAGCATTAATATTTCTCAAGAGCGACTAGAAGCTTTAAGGAGGAAAAAGGAGCAAGACGTTATTCAAAATGCGGTGGATACACTTACCAGTTTGATTCCCGATACCAACCTCCCTGGTACCGATTCCTCTTTGGCCCAATTAAAACTTATGCCCAATTAAAACTTCTATGCACAATTGTGCAGGACCATGTACAAATCCTGGAAGAGGTTGTTGAAGTTAACGCACAGAAGAAGCATCAAAAGGCACTAAACACTGCCTTAGTGAAGAAATTGAACGAGATCCGGTGTGAACTTTAGAAAGAGCAGAAAGACATAAGAGATGCTATGGATGAGGGGAAATTATTGCTCAGTAAGATAAGCCAACCCCATCTATTCTGTGATGACATGCTTGCTCAAAAGGAAAAATTGCAATCTGATTTGCAGGCATATATAAGCACCTTTAAGATGCCCTATGATTCCTTTACTACATATGGGCATACTGTTCACTGGTTTCAGCTCCAATCCACCAGAATAGAATTGGAGATCAGCAACCGGACCAGAGATTTGCAGGAACTTCAACTGGTTCTACTACCTAGACTGCAAATACTTCAGAAGTGCTATCTTAATCTGGATGCCTTAACGGTCACTCAAGAGATGAGCACAATAGATGCCATGGAGGAACAGGTATCCCAGATGCAAATAGAAAGTGAGGTGGCTACCTCATTAATTGAGTCATGGTCTTTATCCATGAAGACCTTTATGTAGGATTTTAAATCAGTTTTTGATAAGTTTCACTCATTATTGTCATAAACTTTTATTATATTAATGATAATGAGAAATAGGGTATATTCTGCAATACTTTGTCATTGTTGGCAAAGGGGGAGTAGTATTTTCTATTTAACATTTTGGTGAATGATATGTATACTTTCATGTTATCTCTTTAAGGGAGTAGTATACATTGTATTTTCTATAAAAGGGGTAGTGTATATGCTTAGGGGGAGTAATTTTGATTATGGCATATTTTTGTTGTAAAACACTTAGATGTCAAAAAAAATATTTCTAAGTGTTGCCATCAATGCCAAAGGGGGAGATTGTTGGCATTTTTGATGATGATGTTGTGATTGTCATTGATGGACACACACTTGCTTTTAGACCACTTTTTGTATATATGAGTTATGCTCAAGCGGTATTTATTCCAACTAGTATTATGTATGATAGTCTTTAGACTATCGATGTTTTACAGAAAGTGTTTTACCGATTGAAAGCGGTATGAAGACCTCAAGCAGTTCAAGGATCTCAAGTGGTACGAAGGAACTAAAGTGGTAGTTATCATTTTCCTAGTCTTCATTTTGACAACCGGTAATCGGTTAAATGTAGGAACCAGTATTACTCTGTGATGAGTTACCAACCGGTATTTTTGTGATGAGTTATCATCCACCGACACTTTGGTAATGATTCTATGTCATGTTACTAAATGTGTCTAGATGCACTAAACCTAGGAACTTGCAATGTAATCCTATTCGACTGACATGAAATCAGATTCCTTTATAAGGACATCATGTCTAGGGTTTTAGGTGATGTTAGGGTTTAAGGTGATTGATGAGGTTTCTGTATGTGCAATCATAGAAGAGAATATTAGGTCTATGTGAAGAAACAGAGTGTGGAGATATTGAAGACTGAAGTAATGCTGAAATGCATTAACAATGAGCTATCAAGAATCTAACCAAGCATACTGTGCTAGTATTTAGATCACTCACTTGTTGATTACTCACATCTTCGACAAGTATGAAACCCTTACCCGGATAGGCTTGGAAAAGCCTTTGTAAATCCTCTAACAAGGTGGTTCACAACTGTGGATATGAAATCCTCTCACAAGGTAGTCTTGAATCGGACTTATCTCCTAACAAAGATTGAGATTCCTAACAAGATCTGTTCTAGTGAAGAACATTGTATGACCTTAACCGGTCTGGTTACTATTCTATAGATAGTTACTTGTGAGTTTCATCCCACCGTGGTTTTTCCCATTTGGGTGTCCACGTCAAAACCTCTTGTGTTATGGTGATTGTGTTCCTATGGTTGAATGCTTTATTTGTTGTTTGGTTTGCATTTGCATTAATTGGTTTGTTAGTAAAAGTGTTATACCAGTTTACTGCTAAACTTTTTAAGTGTTTGAGTTCATAATTTTTCGGTATACTAATTCACCCCCCCCTCTTAGTATTCATCACAACCTTCCGATCATCTTCAAGTTTGATATTCTTCACTTTTTCTGCATCATAATCTGCAAGAGATGTTTCTAGTTGCTTCCTCAAGTTTTCCATCTCTATCAGTGTTAGAATATTCCTCAAGCTATTAGGCTTTTGAAAATAGAGGACCAGGCTCTGATACCAATTGTTAGGAATCTCAAAGATACTGAGAGGGGGGGGGTGAATCAGTATCTTGCAGTTAATATATTTTCTTAACTTATTAAATGAAAAGCATTCCAAAACTGTGTACCGGTAAACCAAAATTAATGCAATAAATAAGAACAAAAACCACAATATGAAAGACACACGATAACACACTATTTTTAACGAGAAAACTTGGTGTGGGAAAAACCTCGATGGGATTTGTGACCCATAAGATTCGCTTACTAGCCAATAAGAGAATATTACTATTACAATAGGGGCCTACACATGCAGGAAGGCCAACTGCCTAAAGCTCACTGCTTACATGCAAAAAGAGAAGTCTCACTGACTTAAAAAAGTGGATTGTGAAAATCCAAAGTCATGTACTACTACAAAAGGGCATCTGCTATGCCAGATCCAGTACCGGTTTAAGCTCTGCAACTTCCAAAACCTTATACCAAACTCTGCCTTAATATTCGCATCAATAATCTAACCATATCCACATCTAAAAATGTTTTACATAAACTCATACTTATATGAGTCATATTACAACTCGCCTTGTTGGATTACAAAAAGATATTACAAATAATTACATTTTGCAATAAATAAAATCATGTCGGCCAGGGTGTCGATAATCAATCTTTTCGGTGTCAGTGAATGTATGCCGGTGTAGAGTCTACTGGTATCAGTGCCTGCCGGTATCATATGATTGTAAGGTTTCCATCAATGACAATACCTTCAATCACCTACAATTTCTCATTGGAGTGTGCATTTGCCAACAACAATCACAACAACTAAATCGGTAGAACAAATTCTTCTCCAAAATGAAGTTGCACTTGAACTGTTGTCACAAGTAGCCAACTCCAGCAACAATCACCACCACACTGCCACTATCTTCACATCACACAAATTTGCAAGTAATATGAAAATGATGTTTCTAATGTTTGATGTTTGATGTGTCAGTATTGTTGGCATTGATGTCAACGTACTGATTCAATGTTTCAATGTTTGGTTTTGCTCCACATTATTGATATGTTGTAGATGTATTTATTTATTATGTGTTGATATGTTGTTGGATATTTCCTTGAGATATTACTCTCATGTTTTGAAGGTCCAAAAGTTGTGCTTTGGAAGTCTATGTAGTGATAATATTTTCTGGCAGAGTTTGTAGAGCTTTGCATTCTTACGCATTTCTAGTTTTGTTGATGATATTTCATACTTTTGTTATTCACGTGTTCATCTTTACTATTCTGATTTAACACATGTTGGTGTGCTTCAAAGTTGTGGTTTTGGATATAATCAATCCAGGTCTGGTTGACCCCAGATGCTCTATCTTTTGCTCTGGTGTTTTTGACATTTGGATAGCATATTGTTGCATCGTGGTGTGTGTTAGCACACATTTTTTAACAAAACATTTTGTGCTATATGGAGGCCTCTTTCTTATTATATGAACATTTATTGTTGGTTTGCATGTGCAGGAATCTTATTAGCATGAGTAAAGTTCTCTAAGGATCAGTTGTGTCAGGAATGTCAAGGTATCACTTGGGCACACTAAGGGCATGCGCTAAGTAAAGACTACACAAGGAACCCAGTATGGAAGCATTTAATCAGCAGAGAAGTCATTATGGTATAATCTAAGATTGTTTTCTAGTATTTATTAGACCCTGTGGGATAATTGGGATCATTGATCTACAAAGTGGATGGCTCATTTGTTCAAAATTGTAAAATTTCAATTATTAGTATAAGTAGTTCCGATGAAACAACACTGGCAAGCAAAATAAGAACTATCGACATAACATATACTGATAAATCAGAGGGCAGATTCATGGAGGCACTTAAGTAATTTTTAGCATGGTGCGCGCTCTTGGAAAAGTCACACCATCGGGATAGCTTGTTCTGATGAGGCAGAAGAAGGGTGCTTGGTATCGACATGTATCAGCTTATTGAAAAAGCGTAAAAATTGCTATACTGATAACCTATGAGGCTATCGGTGTAACTTGTAACGATAAGGCAATGCAAATCATGGACTTGTAGCATCGGGAGATCGGAAATAGCAATAAAACTCTTTCCCGATACCTGATGACTAAAGGGAATTGAAGGCAAACCCATTGGAGAAAAAGACCATATCGGGATAGTGCAAAAATTGTTAGACCGATCCTTGATGACATGGAGAATCGGAGGGCGGAACCATCGGTATTACCTATACCGATAAAGCATACTCAGAAGCATAAAGCATAAAAATGCATCAGAGACTCATTGGGACTTCGGGAGGAATAGAAAAGGGCTATTCCGACCCCTGATGAAGATAAAAGTGCCTGCAGGGATATCAGTATAAATTATACTGATAAAGTAAACATTAAGTGAGAACTCATTGGGACATTGGAAGAAGGAAATTTATGTTATGCTGAATCCCGATAGAACTATTAAAACATATGGTGAGTTGAAAAGAGTTCTTCGGGGTGAGTTATGTCGATGACGTGAGGGATTTAGTCATAATGTGGATTGGTATATTGAGATCATCGGGGCATCAGAGGGACATAAAATAAACTATGCCAACACCTGATGGGTTAAGTAAAAGAAAACCGAAGGCGAATGCATCAGGGAGAGTTATGCCGATGGAGCGTGAAAACAAAAAGCAAAGCTGAAACTGAAGGAATGCCCATCGGGATAAAGTGAACTATCGGGATAGGAAAAAAATTGCTATCCCGAGACCCGATAAGTCGGTTGGGATAGCTTGTGCTGATCAGAAGTGTGGACAGCAGCTAGATCGAAAGTTTTAGTTCATTGTTTAGTTTTTGTAATGTAATTGATGTTTTAGCTAGGTTGTTTAGTTGTTGTTTAGTTAGTTGTTAGGATAATGGAAGGTTGTGTCCTTTCATTCATATCTTTTAGCATGTGTATTTATAATGAGCCATTTTGTATGTAAAAAAAGGGGGAGGAAAAAAAAACAAGATACCGATGTAAGGATTGAATACCATTTTGTATTAGAGAAGTCTATAGGAAGAAGAAGTATCATTTTGTGCAAGCAATTTGTAATGGAGTATCTGCAAGTGCAGCTTATGTATGCAATTATTTCCTGAAGATTAATATACAAGGTTCGTTGTTTCTTTTCCAAATATTGTGCACACTTTTCTGTTGATGATTATCTTTGTCCTCTTGATAAATATGTGTATATATTTTCTATGATGTGAATCACATGTTGTTGCGTTAAGTGAAAGATTGAGTTCTTATTGTTTCTATAATACATACTGAACCTTCATAGTTGATGAGAAATTGTCTCTTGAGTTGATAATATATTTTATCCACAAAGTGTCATATATATCCATGGATAGAGGCACTGGTCTGTTATTGATCTTTTAAGGTTTTTGTCTTTATGCATTCAAGGTCCTTGATAGAGAAGCATTCTTCCCAAATACTATATGAACTGATCTATGCAGATTTCATTTTAAGTCTTGAAAGCAATCTCATTTTCAATATACATTCACAATCATTTCTTTTCAAAGCATTCAGTTAAAGCACATTATAAAGCATAGTTGCAGAACAATAATTTGCCAGTTGTGTAAACTTTCTAAAAGCTTTAAATCCACTATAAATAACCTCTTTTTTGCTTGAGAGGAAAAGAAACACCCATCTAGGTTCAGTGGAGCCTAAAGTACAGAGGGATCTAGTCCTTGACTATCCCCGTTCGTTGGCCAAGGCTAATTGGATTACTTGAGGATTTGGCAAGTCTTTTGGTTTTCCAATCTATGGTTTTGGGAACCAACATATTGGCGACTCTGTTGGGGAGTTGTCATACATAGTTTGACATTCACCTAGAAGCTCTGGTGTTTTTTCATTACAGTTTTGATAAGTTTTGTTTTCCCCATCCGAGTCACAACAAATTGGTGACTCTACTGGGGAGGTTGTGATAAGAAGTATTCAGAATTTTTGGGGGTTTCACTTCAGACTCTGCTGGAGGAGGAAGCCTAGAAGATTGGTAAAAGATATTGTTCCTCTTAGGAGGTGACGACTCTACATGTAATACATGAATAATAATTGGTATGTTGAAAAAATAAAAGAAACTCCTAGAAATTTGTCATTCAGATTTATTCAGGAAGAAGATCTCTGCACAAAGGGCAAGAAGATCTTGTTCAGTTGAGTCCCAAGAAAAGGAACAAAGGGAAAAAATCAAACATGGCATTTGAAGGATATAAAAGATCTCCTAGTAGGGAGGAAAATTCTTCATCTGCTGGAAAATCTAAGAATAGAGAGGAAAATCCTTTTTATAAGATAAATTCAAAGGATAATAGACATAGCCATGATGAGATCGTGACTGCTAAGGAACATGAAGCAAAACAGCAGGATGATCTTATTCTTAGATGGCTGATATGAATGTCGATGATGCCAAGATGGAGAGGGCACTTAAAAGGCAACCAGATTGGGTGTTACAAAAACTAGGAATAGAGAGAAATGATATTTCAAACCCCAAGACAAACAAGGTAGGAGAAGAGAGGTGAAACAAGTAGAGAAGTAGTTCCAAAATACAGCCCCCCTCATATGAGAAGAATGGACCAGCCTTTTGTAACCTATGATAACTCGTTGGTAAATGAAAATAGAAGATGGATGGATGTGCACAGGGATCAAAGTGAAGAGAGGAAGGAGGATGGAAGAAGGATTGGAGATGGGGGAAATGATGGGAACAAGATTAACACAAATAGGGGTAACCATGTAGGAAATAATGGATATGGCAACAATCAAAATAATGGACATAATAGAGGTAACAATGGCAATTATGGAAGTGGCAATGGTGGAGGTAGGAATTGCAATAATAATGGGGGTGGAAACAATGGTAATAATGGAAACTGTGGAAACAAGGGTAACTTCAATAGAGGAATTATGAACAATCAAAGCAACCATCATATTGGTAGGCAACCCTTAATCATTAAAATATATAGACAATTGGATTTCACTGGCATTGTTGGTTATCCAAATCAGATCACTAATGATTTGAGATTAGCAATCCCAAAATTCTCAAGAAATAGAGTTGATTCAGCAGAGCAACATGTAATTAATGTAAAAAATATCATCGAAGAATTTGAGATTCCTCATGAAGATGTATTCATGAAGTTGTTTGTTCAATCTTTGATAGAGGATGCAGGGGAATGGTATAGAAGCCTTCCTGACAGATGTATTTGCAACTGGCAGGAAGTTGTAATGCTATTCTTGGAAGAATTTGGAGATCACAATGATCCTTCATTTGCATCCCATGAATTAACAAGCATAAGGAAGAATCAAAATGAATTAGTTGTTGAATTTAATAAAAGATTTGATAAAGTATTAAATAGAATACCCAAAGATGTTAGACCAGTTGATTCATTTTTTATTAACTTTTATTTGAGTTCTTTTTGACAGCAAAACTCATTATGAGATTTTGTCTTATAGACCTAACACTTTACAGCAAGCATTCAAAACAACTGTTACTATTGAAAATAATAGGAAGGTGGCTGGGAAGGTTGCTAAGAGAGATGATCCAAAGTTGTACAACTCCAGGATTCCTAGGAAAGATGGTCTTACTCAAATCACGGACATGCTTAAGGACTTAAAGGGTAAGAAAAATCACAGTGAAAGGCCACCATACATGAATAATAAGCAAATAAGCTACAATAGGCCGAGGTTGCATGACATGCCATATAACACAAATTGGAAAGATGGAAAACCAGTAAAACCAAATACCAACAAAGAGACTCCTAACCCACTAAAGAAAGCCACAAACTTTGTAGATGAGTATCCATGGTGTCATGTATGCAATTTGCCTCATGTTGCAGAATAGTGCATGATTGCCCAGGGATTGACAAAACAAGAAGACAAGAATGAGGATTATGAACCAACTGTGAAAGCATTTTCATCTGATCTATATTGGGGAAGGAATGAGGATTTATCTGAAGGAGAAGAATATTCTGATGTGCATCAAAGAAGAGAAAATTTGCAATATAGTATACAACAGGTTTTTTCTGATGATGATGAAAATATCCCTGCCTTGAGAAAATTGTTTCAAGAGGAAGTAGTGCCATCTTTGAGAAATTTAACTAAAGAGGAGAAGAAAGCTTTCACTATTGCAGCTGTGGAACAGGTGAAAATTAATTACCAGCTGAGGAATAGGAATGTAAATAATGAGCAGGGCAAGCCAACAGGTATCATCGCCAAGGTCACAAATCAGATGGAACAAATAGTAACACGGCCAAGGGCAAGGATGTGGGTACCAAGAGAGGGACAGAATCGGAAAAGACTAAACAAATTGAAATGCCAAAACTAGTCAAACTAGTGGAGAAAAAATAGATCAGTAAGCCCTCTTCAAACTGTGGAACCTTTATGTCTCAAGCGTTGTCTCAGGTAAAATTTTCTATGCCCTTGCTTGAAGTGATGAAATTTCCAGAATATAAGGATGAGACTTTGAAAATTATATCAAATGTTGGTGATATAAACAAAGATGCTTCTAGTTTGAAAGAGGATCCTCCAATGATTTAATTAGGTACATCTATCACAAAAAACCTCACACAAGTTGGTCCATTCTATTTGACATTGTTAATTAACAATAAAATGGTCAAGAACTGTATGGTAGATTCAGGGGCAGCAGTGAACATCATGCTTGAAGATGTCATGAGAGATCTTGGGATGTGTGTTGACACACCTTATGGTAAGTGTTATTCCATGGACAACAAGTCTATACCTGTGTTGGGTATTATGAAAGACGTAGAGTTCAAGTTTCCACCTTGCCCAGATACCACATATAAGATAGACATCACAGTGGTACAAGTTCCTGCAAACTACGAAATGCTTTTGTCTAGGAAATGGTCAAATTTGATGGGTGGTCATGTTCAACTTGATCTATCATATGCTACTATTCCAGTAGAAGGAACATCGGTGAGGATAAGCAGAGAGCCAAGATCTCCATATCTCATAGAAGAGGTTGATTCTGATGAAGCAACTTACTTTTGTCATTTTGATATGGACAACTTTCAGGTATGTATTTCTAAACCTTTAGAGATCAATAAAGCTATACAAACAGTTAGACAAAATGAAAACTTAATTTGGAAATTATACTTTGATGGTGCCTGCAGTAAGGAAGGAAATGGAGCAGGTGTTGTACTTATTTCACCTAATGAAAAAATCTTTAAATACTCTTTCTTATTAACTTTTGAATGTACTAATAATGTTGCCAAATATGAGGCCCTCTTATTGGGTCTTAAACTAGCAAATAAACATGGTATTAAGTTACTAATGGTTTATGGTGATTCAGAATTAGCCATTTCACAAGTTAGAGGCAAATTTGCTACAAAAAATGAAAAATTAAGAAACTACAAGAACGAAGTTTGGGATCACATTGAATTATTCTATGCTTTCTCCATCAATTGGACTGAAAGATCCAATAATATCTAGGCAGAATTCATGGCTAACTTGGCTATCAAGCACAATGACATCCCTCTAGATGACATTGCCCAAGTAGAAATCAAGACCAGACCGTCAATGCCTGATAATGTAAAAAGTTGGAAAGTTTTTTATGATGACAAGGATCTACTAAAATTCTTATTTTGTGAAGATCAGTATGAGCACCAGTGGATTGATTGGAATGGAATTGTGGAGGACAAGGATGACAAAACAACTATACTTGGGCAAGAAGTATTGCAGCTAAAAACTAATAAAATCCCAAAAGGATTGATAGAGCTTGAAAGAATGTTTGATGATAAAGATGTAATGAATTTCAGGCCTAATTCAGGAGGATGCGAGGAAGTTGAAAAGGTAAACTTGGGAAGTGAAAGCAACCCAAGAGGAGTATATATTGGAAGGAAGCTCACACCAAAAATTAGAACATAATTGATTAATTTGTTGAGGAAGTATAGGCACGTTTTCGCTTGGTCATATGATGACCTTAAATCATACAAGGAAGATTTGTTCCAGCATGAGATAACTTTGAAGCCTAATGCAAAACCTTTCAGACAAAACTAAAGGCCTATAAATCCTACCTTGGCTCCTAAGATGAAGGAGGAGTTAATGAAAATGAGAAATGCAGGGATTATTGAGCCTATAAGGCACTCAACATGGGTATCAAATTTAGTACTAGTAAGAAAGAAGAATGGTGATATTAGGTTATGTGTAGATTTTAGAAATCTAAATGTTTCATCTTTGAAAGATAACTATGCTTTACCTAACATGGAAGGTTTGTTGCAGAAAGTCACAGGGAATGAGTTGTTATCTATGATGGATGGCTTCTCAGGCTATAATCAAGTCAAAGTTAGGGAAGCAGAAAAGTTCAAAATTGCTTTCACTACACCTTGGGGTACCTATGTTTATGCTAGGATGCCTTTTGGATTGACAAATGTAGGAGCTACATTCCAGAGAGCTATGGATATGGCCTTTGAGGGCATGATTGATTGTATATTAGCAGTGTATCAAGATGATATAACTGCTTACTCTAAAAAGGTAGAAAATCATTGTGATGATCTAGGAAACATTTTTATTAGAGAACTAGAATATGGCATATCTTTGAATCCTAAAAAATGTCATTTTGGGGTTACTGAAGGAAAATTGTTAGGTCATATTGTCTCAAAAGATGGAGTTAGAATTGATCCAGAAAGGATTGCTGCTATTGATAAAATTCAAATTCCAAAAACTGTAAAAGCAATCCAATCTTTCTTCGGTAAAATCAACTTTGTGAGAAGGTTTGTTTCAAATTTCTCTGAAATCATAAAGCCTATTGCTAAAATGTTGAAAAAGGGTGCTGAAATAAAATGGACTAATGAAGCTCTTGAAGCCTTTGTAAATATCAAAAGAGCCATCAAGGAAGCCCCTATTTTAAAATCACATGATTTCTTTAAACCCTTTCAAGTATTTTCATTTGCCTCATTCCATACTATTGTCATTGTCATGTTACAAAAGAAAGATGAGGGTCATGAACAACCAGTGGTATTTTTTAGCAAAACATTGCAAGCATCAGAATTGAATTATGATCTGAATGAAAAACAAGCTTATGCTCTTGTGAAAGATGTGAAATCTTTTAGACCCTATTTAGTTGGTGCCACTGTTATTGCTTATGTACCAAATGTTGTTGTTAAGGACATTTTCAAACAATCAGAAACTACTGGAAGAAGATGCACGTGGATAAACCAGATCCAAGAGTTCAATATTGATCTACAAATTACAAAATTGGTAAGAGGTCAAGGTATCACAAAGTTGATGGCAGAATCCAATCTTGAAGCAACACAAGTAAATCGAGTAGAGCTAGAGGATGTATAAATTAGCATTGAAAGGTGTCCTTGGTATGCAAATATTGTACATTACCTGAAATACAAGAAATGTACAGATAAATTAAATGATAGTCAGAAGAGAACTTTAAAGCTTCAAACATCTAGGTATGTATTACTTAATGGAGACTTATACTAGAATAATAGAGATGGTGTTCTTTTATTATGTCTAGATGAGTGTCAAGCTTCTATTGTTTTAAAAGATTTACATGAAGGTGTATGTGGGGGCCACTTCTCAGCTAAGACCACTGCTCATAAAATTCTTAATACTGGTTATTATTGGTCTCAAGTTTTCAAGGATTACCATACTTATATCAGGGAATGTGAGGCTTGTCAAAAGTTTTTCAAGAAATCTTAAGTATAATGGAGTCATTCCTCTCAAACCCATGCATACGGAGGAACCATTCTAGATGTGGGGTATTGACTTCATAGGTGAGATAGCAAACAAATCTAGTGGTGGGCATAAATGGATTTTGGTGGCCACAGATTATTTTACTAAGTGGGTTGAAGCCATTCCCACAAGACAGGCTACCAGCAAAGTTGTGATAAAGTTTCTTTTGGAAAACATTTTAACTAGATTTGGGGTATCTCGGAAGATTGTGGTAGATAATGGGATGTGCTTCAAATCAGATGAGTTCTTTGATTTCTATGAAAATTATGGTATCACTTTGTCATATTCATCACCTTATCATCTCCATGGAAATGGACAAGTAGAATCCAACAATAAAAACTTGTTGAAGATTATCAAAAGGATGTTGGGTAATAATAAGAAGGTTTGGGATTCAAAATTGGTCTTAGTAGTATGGTTCGTAGAGTGACAGTTAAGAAGTCCACAGGATTCGCTCCATATGAGCTGGTATATGGCAAATAAGCACGATTACCTTTGAACAATTTGCTCCCAGTTTACAAATTTGTTACAGAGAAATTTTCAGAAGAAGTAAAATTTATGAAAGATAGGTTGATGGCGCTGGCTGAGTTGGATGAATGTAGAAGAGAAGCTTGGGAAATAAACCTACAAAGACAACAAATGGTAAAGGCTTTACATGATAGAAAGACATGTGATAGGTCTTTTAAAGAGGGGGAATGGGTGTTAAAATGGAATGCCAAAGATCAGAATAAAGGGAAGCATGGCAAATTCGATGTGCTCTGGCTAGGACCTTTCATCATTTCAAAAAAAAGTGGAGAAAACTCTTATTACTTGCAGGATATTGATGGTCAGGTGCAGGACTTCTCAGTTCATGCTCAGTATCTTAAGCATTTCTTCTCTTGATGAGCAGGGAGTATTTTTGTAGCATAATAGTTTAAATTTATTTTTGCTTTCTATTTTCAATTTTCATTTTTGGTCTGCTTTCCAGAGATAACAAGGATCTTGCTATGTCCTTAAAGAGAACATACAGCCCCAGAAAGAGCCACTGTTAGCACATATTTTTTAACAAAACATTTTGTGCTATATGGAGGCCTTTTTCTTATCATATGAGCATTTACTATTGGTTTGCATGTGCAAGAATCTTATTAGCATGAGTAAAGTTCTCTAAGGATCAACTGCTTCAAGAATGTCAAGGTATCACTTGGGCACACTAAGGGCATGCACTAAGTATAGACTGCAAAAGGAACCCAGTATGGAAGCATTTAATCAGTAGGGAAGTCATTATGGTATAATCTAAGATTGTTTTCTAGTATTTTATCAGACCCTGTGGGATAATTGGGATCACTGATATGCAAGGTGCATGACTCGTTTGTTCAAAATTGTAAAATTTCAATTATCGACATAAGTAGTTCCGATGAAACAACACTAGCAAGCAAAAGAAGGACTATCGACATAACATATACCGATAATCAGAGGGCAGATTCATGGAGGCACTTAAGTAATTTTTAGCACAGTGCGCACTCTTAGAAAAGCCACACCATTGGGATAGCTTGTTCCAATGAGGCAGAAGGAGGGTGCTTGTTATCGACATGTATTGGATTATCGAAAAAGCGTAAAAATTGCTATACCGATAACCTATGAGGCTATCGGTGTAACTTGTAACGATAAGGCAATGCAGATCATGGACTTATAGCACCGGGAGATCGAAAATAGCAATAAAACTCTATCTCGATACCCGATGACTAAAGGGAATCGAAGGCGGGCTCATTAGAGCAAAAGACCATATCGGGATAGTGCAAAAATTGTTAGATCGATTCCCGATGACATGGAAAATTGGAGGGCGGAACCATCGGTATTACCTATACCGATAAAGCAGACTTAGAAGCATAAAGCATAAAAGTGCGTCGAAGACTCATCGAGACTTCGAGAGGAATAGAAAAGGGCTATTCCGACCCCCGATGAAGATAAAAGCGCGTGTAGGGATATCGGTATAAATTATACCAATAAAGTAAACATTAAGTGAGAACTCATTGGGACATCGAAAGAAGGAAATTTATGCTATGCCGAATCCCGATAGAACTGTTAAGATGGATAGTGAGTTGAAAAGAGTTCTTCGGGGTGAGTTATGCTAATGTCGCGAGGGATTTAGTCATAATGCGGATTGGTATATTGAGATCATTGGGGCATCAGAGGGACATAAAATAAACTATACCGACACCAGATGGGTTAAGTAAAAGAAAACCGAAGGCGAATGCACCGGGGAGAGTTATGCCAATGGAGCATGAAAACATAAAGCAAAGCCGAAACTGAAGGAGTGCCCATTGAGATAAAGTGAACTATCGAGATAGGAAAAAAATTTCTATCCTGAGACTTGATAAGTCGGTCGGGATAGCTTGTGCTGATCAGAAGTGTGGACATCGGCTAGATCGAAAGTCTTAGTTCAGTGTTTAGTTTTTGTAATGTAATTGATGTTTTAGTTAGGTTGTTTAGTTGTTGTTCAGTTGTTGTTCAGTTAGTTGTTAGGATAATGGAAGGGTGTGTTCTTCCATTCGTATCTCTTAGCATGTGTATTTATAATGAGTCATTTTGTATGTAAAGAAAGGGGGAGGAAAAAACAAACAAGATACTGATGTAAGGATTGAATACCATTTTGTATTAGAGAAGTCTATAGGAAGAAGAAGTATCATTTTGTCCAATCAATTTGTAATGGAGTATCTGTAAGTGCAACTTATGTATGTAATTATTTCCTGAAGATTTATATACAAGGTTTGCTGTTTCTTTTCCAAATATTGTGTACACTTTTTTGTTGATGATTATCTTTGTCCTCTTGATAAATATGTATATAGATTTGCTATGATGTGAATCACATGTTGTTGCATTAAGTGAAAGATTGAGTTTTTATTGTTTCTATAACACATATTGAACCTTCATAGTTGATGAGAAATTGTCTCTTGAGTTGATGAGATATTTTGTCCACGAAGTGTCATATATATCCCTGGATAGAGGCAGTGGTCTATTATTGATCTTTTAAGGTTTTGGTCTGTATGCATTCAAGATCCTGGATAGAGAAACTTTCTTCCCAAATCCTATCTGAACTGATCTATGCATATTTCATTTAAGTCCTGAAAGCAATCTCATTTTCAATATACATTCACAATCATTTCTTTTCAAAGCATTCAATTAAAGCACATAATAAAGCATAGTTGCGGAATAATAATTTGCCAGTTGTGTAAACTTGCTAAAAGCTTTAAATCCACTATAAATAACCTCTTTTGTGCTTGAGAGGAAAAGGCACACCCATCTAGGTTCAGTGGAGCCTAAAGTGTAGAGGGATCTAGTCCTTGAGTATCCTTGTTCGTTGGCCAAGGCTGATTGGATTACTTGAGGATTTGGCAAGTCTTTTGGTTTTCCAATCTGTGGTTTTGGGAACCAACAGTGTGATCTACTTCTCATTCCATTCCACTATGGGAATGCTTAGTGAAGACGCATTTTTGAATTGTGTTTCTTTATCTCCTTGATCGACTTGAAAATTCTATTTTGGATGTTAGTATAAATGAATAACAATTGTACAATGAGGAATGATATAGAAAGATATAGAAGAAATTGGATTGAAAAGAAGATCTATCTCCTATTGGTTTGTGAGAGGTTATGTTTGGTTGCAGATGATCAATATGGTTGTGTGCTAATGTTGTTTCATACCAGTGGCAGTGAGCCTAAGGTTTCTTCCCAAAAGTCAACTGTGTACTTCAGTGGTGGATTCTTTCTTTATTTCTTCTTCTTCTGGGTAGTGAGCCCTTCTTTCTTTTTCTAGCAATTTTAGTTGGGTAGTGAGCCCACCCGCAGTGAGAATTCTGACAGTGATCCATCTTTATAAAAATCATCTTAACTGGTGTCACCCTAATAGGTGTTTTCATATTGAGAACTAATATTCTCCATGGTTTTTCCCTTCTTAGATTTTCCATGTTATATCTGTTGGCATAACTGATGAAGATAATGATGGGGAGATTGTTGGCATATGGAGATGTTGATGAGATAAAGATGACCGGTAAAGTTGATGGAGATTATTGGCTAGATGATGATGATATAGTTGTAAGTTGTTTGATGACTTTATTTGTGTTGTCATTGATGGAAACCATGTTTTCTTAGTCATCTAAGTCATCTAGGCCTACCGGTAGAGGAATGTTTTAGACAACAAAATTGCTAAGTTGTTGTAAACCAGTAAACAAGAACAAAGCGATGATCAAGAGACCGGTACAGATGATTGGTGAAGAGTTAGGTGTTACGATTTGGAACATATGTTTATGACATTAGCATGAGTTTGTGATTGGAACCACATCAGCAGATTCAAAGTATTGAGTGAGTTATGATTGACTATCATGAACTCTGTGAAGAAGAATGTATACCAGTATCAAATCTTTAACTGATAATTGTAGACACCCAAAATTGTCCAGTCTAATTAAATAAATATTTTATTTATTTAATTAATTATCTAAGCTTAATTCTTCTATTAATTAAATAAATCTTTATTTATTTAATTAATTCATTTATCCTCTTCTAGCCTTATTTCTCATTTAAATAAATACATTTATTTATTTAAATTAGATCCTTTTCCTAAATTAAATAAATATCTTATTTATTTAATTGATCCCACTTCTTCTATTAATTAAATAAATCTTTATTTATTTAATTAATTCATTAACCTTTTCTACCCATGACACATGTCATTCATCTCTTAATTCCTACACTACCTACCCCTTTCATTATTTTATTATTTTCTTTACCTACCCTTTAATCATAGCCGACCTCCTTTGACACCTCTCAATCTTATCCCTCCATTTCATATGGTGTCTTCTATATAAGGAGATGCTTCCTTCATTATCAACCCTAATCAAACATTCTGTTCTGTTGAGCTCTTGTGCACATAAAATCTGAGAGCAAATACATCAAACAAGATCAACGGAGATAGGAAGAATGGAGATCCAAACCCTATTGGACATGTGATGGTATAATCTTTGTGATTTCGTTTGATTTGCATTGTCTTAGGTAATCTTCATATGTTATGGTGGATCTTTGTTGTTGTTAGGCTAGGGTTTTGTGGTTGAATTCATTTAGCCTTTCAATATCGTTATTATTGTTATCCATTTTCACCATATACAATAATGATTTAAGGTTTGGTGGTGGATCTTATCATGATCATAACTTAGTGATGACATGTCAGAATCTATGTGTAATGATAAGATTGTATTTAAGCACGTACAAGGATCAAATTTCTTGGGAAACAACAAAGTGCTTAGTAGAATATGACAATGGTTTGATTGCTTATCAAATCAATGTGCGGTGATCATTCAATGATGGAAATTGTCTAGAAATATGTTGTAATGATCTATAATGCAAATTCATTGTATTTTGAATGTAGTTAGGGTTATGCAACTGACCTAACTGAAAAGTGTATTTAGGGCTAGTTGGAGAAGAGATTGTGTGTTGGTAGTTTGAGAGAAGGTATTGCCGAACCAAATTAAAGTGTCTGCATGTGTGTAGCAGAGTTGCGCTGAAAAGGATTTGTACTAGCAAGCAAGGAAGTAAAGTGATTAGATCATTTGCCTTGTTGTTCCCTAACAGTTATAGTAGTTTGAAATCCCTTAACTGGGTAGATCCTAACAGGTCTTACATTGTAAATCCCTTCACCGGGTGGCTCATTAACTTGAGTTTAAAATCCTCTAACAAGGTTACTCCTAACAGGGTAGAGCTCCTAACAGAGTTGAGGTAAAATCCCTTAACCGGATGACTCCTAACAGGGTTTGCTCTTAACTAGGCATACTGTAAGCTCCTAACCGGGCTAGGCCTTTAACCGGGCGCATTTCGAAAGAGTGCAAATATTTTGTGGGTGCTAATTCCCACCATGATTTTTCCCATTTGGGTTTCCACGTAAAAATCTATGTGTTCATATGGTGGTTGCATTGTTGATGTGTGCATTTGATATCTTTACATTGATTGCATACTGATGAACACTTGAGTGAATGGTTTGGTAAATCAGTTTAGCAAATTGTTTGAGTAGTTATCGGTACTATTTTTTGAAGTATTGTAGAATTGTTTTACTATTGATTCACCCCCCCTCTCAGTAGTAACCAGATCCTCATAATAACAATATCTAGTGTTTCATGTGTATGTTCTTTCATGTTTATATCTATTGATGGTTAAGTAATTTGAGATTAGTTTATCGGATCTATTTTCTGTGGAAAAAGTAAAACATTTTAATGTACAACTGATTCACACCCCCCAGTTGTCTGGGATATTCAACACATGAAATTACATTCACACATATTTTGATTTATTTTCTCACATAAAAAATCTAAAATGATCTTCTATATATATCATTTACTTCATTACAAACATCGATTATGTCAGCCAAATCAAGGGATAAGCATAAGACCTATTAAGCTAGACACCAAACATAATTAGGGTAAATGCAGTTTAATCTAGGAGATAGAGAGAACCTAAACATATCATGTTATACTTCTCTAAGTAGCTCCACATAATATAAGTTGATGCACATGAGCCAAGGACGACAACTAGGTAACGTGTAGATAAACAATGTAGCACATAACCAGTCGACCCAAAAACATAACATCCAAGTGAATAAACTCAACGTGGATCCCCATAGCCAAGGGTAGGACCCAAATACACCTTCACACATTATCCAAGGTTGTCAAATATCATTAAGATCAAGGCATTTCTAGCTGAGTAACAAAACTATGTTAGTCAAACCACACCAATTACCTAGAAGATAACATTAGACACAATGTAGCACCAACCAAAACATTCGATACCATGCAGAGCACATAGGGGCATTCCCAAAACATCCAACATCATTCTCAAATACTTCTTTGTCATTGTCACATCTATACATGTTGGTGCAATATAAACAAACACTGAACACTTTATTCCTAGAATGTCGGGAACACAATCTTGAATAGAACATCCATAAAAATTCTTTGCCTAACACTTCAACGCATGAAAACTGGAACTGAGACAATGTACAAACATTACAAGCACTTCCTCCAAGTCACAACACCTACAACATTATGCAGATAAATGTAAAGAATTTTTTAGACCAATCAAATCCACTTTTGACAGACAGTCGGGTTGCCAACAAACAAAAACCACTAGCCACATCAACTGCAACAACAAGAACCTAAAAAGATAGAAGTTCTATTTTGACATAACATAGACATTATGTCCAAATCTGCAAGATCAAATTATCAAATGTGGAAGAATGTAGAGCATTCTTCTAACCAGACTCTAAAAACTATTTCCTGCATATTACATCTCCTCATACTGAAAAACAACCAAAATCAATACTAACTTGAACAAGATTGCCCAAACCAATGAAAGCACATCTTCACCACCATCATCATGCACAAATGTACAACATATTATCATCAACACATCATATAGAATGTATCCATCAAACATCAAGAAGGTGGATATCCACAACCCAAAGCAACTTTAATCATCACCTATTTGTATTGGATAAAATCTTCCTCAATCAGTGTCAACAAACCATAGCAACATAATCTCCACAACATCAAAGAATAATCTCAACAACATCAATGACCACATCAACATCAACACTCATCAATGACAACACATATTGCCAACATGACCATGAAAGGTAATGCCAACACTAGAGAAATGGAAAACTGTCATAGTACTAGTTGGATGAACATATTTTAACTAATACAATTTTATGAATATATTTATTGCATTGATGCAATATATATTCTATGAATTTATATTACTTTATCCACGATATATTGAGTGAGATAAAAAAACATATTCAAAGATGAACTAGTATGGCATAAAATTAATACTTCCTTTAGACACATGTAAAGGCAAATTGATATAAACCATAATTAAAATGAGAATACCATTTGTTATTTTTAAAGAAACCCCAATGGTGGACCATAAAATTGCTAATAAATATGAGGTTTATATACAAAGTCCTCTACACATACATTATGTTGACAAAATAGATTAATAAATATACCATTAAATAATTTTCCACACTCATAACCATGAACATCTAATAACCCATAATAATTATTTGAGGGATTACTTTGTATTAAAAAAAAAAATCATTATCATAATAAAACAAGAAGGATCTCTAACATGAAGAATTCCCACCAAGGATCTTCATATTACTCTCAACTTCATCACTATGTATATGTTCACCATAATTCTCATGTAAATCTACATCATTTGGTTGATTGTGTGTTGTAAATGAATTTCTATATTTAGATTTTGATTAAAAAAAGTCATGGCATGAATCATATTAACATAAACCAAAACATAAATTTTATGTTTAAGTCTAATATAAAATTATGTACATCACAACCAACAATTCTATGATAAATTATGCTTAAACTCAATATATGCATCTTGTTTATTCCCATGAGGCGGGACATCAATTTTATTCTCCATTCTATTGAAGCCTTTGAAAAAGTGTCATAGATAGAAAAGGGAACATTAGAGATGGGCATATAATAAAAGAGTTGTGGGGTATCAATAAGTCATGACAAATAGAAGAAGGTGGTGTAAAAGCAACATGAGTGGTGGGCATAATACTAATATGAGGACCATGAGGGGTAATGCCAACACTAGAGGGATGGAAAATTGTCATAGTAAGTGGGATGAGAGGTGATGACAACATGCACTAGTGGGTTTAAGCCATTAAAATATGTGAAAGTAGACTTAAATCAATTTGCCAACTTTCACATAAAAACATACCACTTGTACCTTAATCATTACATTTGAAACAAACCAATAAAAAAGAATCCAAAACAAATAACCTTACATAAGTAACTTTCATTAAAGAATTTAAAAAATATTGTGCATAAGTTTGTCATTTCAGTTATTTAATTCTCATTTTAGCTCTTGTTATACACTTCAAGAATATCATCACTTACTAGCCTCATATAAATAGTTGACAAATTTTACATAGAAATGGTCAAAATTTAAACTTATAAACTTAGTTAATTATCCGATTGACTTAATTAATTAATTTATAATTAAATTAAATACATATCTTAAAATCATCCACCACATTTACAACTCCTTTAAGACGTAATTTATGTATAATCATATACACAACTTAAAATTGTCCACCACATATACAACTCTTTTAAAACTTAATTTATGTATAATTAAATACACAAGTTAAATCTTCCACCATATTTACAACTCCCTTCTAAATCACCACTAAAAAATTCAAGAAAATTACCACTCCTCACCACCTTCATTAAACAATTGATATATTTTATACCATTTATTTTAAAAGTGAACTCTAACTAATAAATGGAAATAGAAATGGATCGTTTTATAGTCCATGATATTGTCCAATCTGTTTATGGGTCTACAAATGACTTGTAGTAATACGAGACTAAGGTCTACTTATGGGCCTACAAATGACTTATAGTAATATGAGACTACCCCAGTCCCATACTCCTTGCAGGAGACACCTAACTGTGCTACAAATGATAATATGGGTCCACTTAGTTTCCCTACGGGAGGCAACACTACAACGATAAAATGGGACCATCCTATACTCCTTGCGAGAGACACCTAACTGTCCTACAAACAAGACGCATATACCTTGTTCCCTACACAGTTTGAACTTGTGAACATAGAGTAATAAAAGTATTACTGATTTAACTTTTGGATAAACAACATTTATAGATAAAAAAGAACACCTATTATTGATTATTATTACTACCATTTTGTCAAAACCCCAAAAAACAAAAGTATATTGCTTAAACTTTTCTTCCTCAACAAAAATGGATAGACAATGAAAAGAAAAGGATCTGAAATAATGGGCATGCTTTGTTAATACTAGTAATAAGGTACCGAGGCTTGTCAAAGCCAAAACTATAATTATATATATACATATATATGTATATGTACATATATATATTTTTTATAAGTAGACATAAAACAGAAAATCAAGGAAATAATATATATAGTTTGGAAAGGCAAGGAATAAGAAGATTTTGGGGGGAACACCCTAATCCAAGGAGGGTGCAAATGCCGAAATTGTGGACAAAGGAATGCTGGTTGATTTCCCATCACCATCAATATGCATGTATGCATGCATCCATCATGATCATGATCATGGCATGGCATACATCCTTTTTTCTGCTAACTGCAATTCAAACCTAACCATGGTTACTGGTGAGAGTGAGAGGGATGGTCCTGAGATAAAAATTTATATATTTTGCCCCGACATCAGACATGCGTATTAAAGCTGTCATAAAGCTGGGATCTTCGTAGCAGATTAATTATTAGGCCGAGCAAATGGCTGGATTGAACTACTCATTCTCAACTGCTTGGTGAAATCGGGCGAGCTTATTTTATTGCCCGGAAGAGGCCTTATATTCTTAACACCTTGCTGCAATACCCACCACCCATTCAATCTGTAAATTCTTTCAGCTTCAATGGGGGAAGAGAGAAGAAGATCAAAGTTCTGATCTTGAGATATTACAAGTTCTCTGCATTTGTTTCAGAGAGTTTGTTTCTGTTGTTGTGTGATTAGAGCTCAAAAGAAAGAATGATCAGTGCCAAGGACCTGTACAGTGTGCTCACTGCAGTGGTGCCACTGTACGTGGCGATGATTTTGGCATACGGGTCTGTGAAATGGTGGAAGATTTTCACGCCAGACCAGTGCTCGGGTATAAACAGATTCGTGGCAATATTTGCAGTGCCACTCCTGTCATTCCACTTCATTTCCACCAATGACCCATATACAATGAACTTGAAGTTCATTGCTGCAGACACGCTGCAGAAGCTCATAATGCTGTTCGTGCTGGGCATGTGGACAACCTTCACGAGGAGCGGCAGCCTGGAGTGGATGATCACCATTTTTTCACTCTCCACCCTACCAAATACTCTGGTCATGGGAATCCCACTCCTCAAGGCCATGTACGGGGACTTCTCCGGGAGCCTAATGGTTCAGGTCGTCGTTCTCCAGTGCATCATCTGGTATACTCTACTGCTCTTCCTCTTCGAGTACCGTGCGGCCAAAATGCTCATAATGGAGCAGTTCCCACACACTGCTGCCTCCATTGTGTCCTTTAAGGTCGACTCCGATGTCGTTTCCCTCGATGGCCGGGAGTTTCTGCAGACAGATGCAGAGATTGGAGAAGATGGAAAGATTCATGTCACGCTGCGGAAATCCACTTCTTCGCGCTCTGTGATTTCAAGCAGGAGGTCACAGGGGCTTGGCTCTCTGCCCTCGCTCACCCCACGGCCCTCAAATCTCACAGGCGCAGAGATTTATTCACTAAACCCTACTCCCCGGGGTTCCAACTTCAATCACACTGATTTCTATACAATGATGGCTGGTAGCCGAGGAATGGGAAGCCCTCGGCAGTCTAATTTTGGGCCTTCCGATGCCTATTCATTGCAGTCCTCCCGGGGACCTACGCCCCGCCCTTCAAATTTCGAAGAAGAGAGGGATTTCCGACCTAGCAATGCGGCGGGGGCAGGGGCAGGTGCAGGGGCGGCCGCCATGAATTCTCCAAGGTTTGGCCCGCCGCCTTCTCTGTACCCTTATTCCCACAGGTCCTTACACGAAGGATCTTACCCTAATGCCTCTGCTGCACCCAACACCACTGCTGCAGGATCTTACCCTGCGCCTAATCCTGACCTAACAATGTCTGGCAGAGGCGGGTCTACTGTTGGTAAGAAGGTAGGGTTAGGGGCCCCACAGGCTGTAAATGTAAGGTCACCGCAGCAGGTGAAGGGCAGTCATGACGCCAAGGAGCTGCATATGTTCGTATGGAGCTCCAGTGCCTCCCCTGTTTCTGTCTCTGAGGGAGGACTCCATGTTTTTGGTGGCCCTGATTTCTCTGACCCTGCTTCTGCTGCAAGAAATGACCAGAACGCTAAGGAGATTCGAATGCTTGTCGCTGACCATTCCACCACTAATGGTGGTGGACCCAAAGGTAAAGGTTTCCTCCTCATCCTCATGCTTCTTTTTCTTTTTCTGTTTTCTTTCTGCCTTTACCCTTTTCTTTGCCTCAATAGGTAGTATACAGTTGCACTTGTTTTTGAAAAAAAACAAGATAAGTGTGTGAGTTCATAACTTCATATTGTACTGTTGTTGCTCGTTTTATTCCAACACAACATGTGACCACAGCTCAAAAATGCCACATTACCAGTTTCTTAATCCGAAGCATATAGCATTGACACGTTACAGCTTGCAGTTTAACTCCATCCACATTGTGCTGCAGTGAAAATGGTGTGCTTATGTCATTTGCAGGCTTGTTATAATGTTTAAAGAGTAGCTTCTGCTTACACTGCCTATTGTATTTCGGAGAAACAAGGTTTTTTCAAGATAACCATGTTTGTTTTAGCTAGACAATTGTACGTACCATTATAATTAATGAGCTGAGATCTCCAGAGGCGAACATTAAAGCTGTGTATCTGGATGCTGTAAACTGTTAATATTTTGTCTTCACAACCTTTCAAGCCTCCTCAGGGAGATTAGTAGCCGTTACAGCTGTAGTTTGCACTCTATACTGATAAGTTTCGAAGTTTTAAATCACACAGGGTGCTTGGTTCGTATGATTGTGTATGTAGTGTGTGTGCCGAACGCCACCATTGGGCAAGAAAGAGAGAATTTGGAAAGAAGCCACCTTTTCATGAAATTCTAAACTATCCTATTAAATTTCACTTTTCTGGGTGTGAGAAAAATTAGTTTTATGTATCATATTTGCATCTTCTTGTTGTATCATTATGTGGGAATCTTGAAAGTTTGTGCATTTCAGTCCGTTATTCAAGGAACTATTTTCGAACGTTTTTGCAATGGGTTTATGCAAGTGGGTTTTTTCCATATATTTCTTGCTAAGATTGTTAACAAAATGGGCTTTCGTGTCATTCTGGTGGTGTTGCAGAGCCACAACAGGCGTATGAAGATTATGCCCGCGAAGATTTCAGCTTTGGCAACCGAGGAGAAGAAACATCCACTGCGTTGGAAAAGGATGGGCCGAGCCTCTCAAAATTTGGGTCCAGCTCCACTGCAGAGCTCCATCCAAAAAGCCATGACGAAAAGCCCAAGCAAATGCCCCCAGCAAGCGTAATGACTAGGCTTATTCTTATCATGGTGTGGAGGAAACTCATTCGCAATCCCAACACTTATTCCAGTCTCGTAGGCCTCATCTGGGCACTAGTCTCATTCAGGTTTTTTTGCTATCTCATGGTTTTAATAGATCACGGTTCGAATTTTCTCAGCCCTAGTATATATGTAGTTGATCTTCCTGAACTCTTACTGAAAGTCTCTTCTTGGTGTTTGTAGGTGGCATATTGCAATGCCAAAGATTGTTAAAGGATCAATAGCAATCCTGTCGGATGCAGGTTTGGGCATGGCAATGTTCAGTTTAGGTATCTTTCCTTCACTATAACACTTAAATAAATATGATTATAACATTCTCTTTTCAGGGTTACTGTCTAAAAAATGTTTTTGTTTACAGACAAGTGGGCGTAAAAATGGGGTTAGAATCTCAAAAATGTTACTGTATTCAGCGTTTTTCGTGAACTATTTACCTTCTCTTTTCAGGGTTATAGTTTCCAAAATGTCACAGAGAAATGGCTGTACAATGGGGACATTGGGCGGAAAGGATTCAAGATGATTGTCATAAAAGATTCACTGTACATTTTGTTGGATTGTTGAACATGGGGATCTGGGAAAACTTGTCTTAGCTCATGTTTTTAGAAAATCAGCCTTGCTCGAAAGGACTGGGCTTCTTATTTCCATAGAAACTCAAAGAAAACTAGGACAATAAAAGCAGTGAAAAATTCCATACGGAAAAAATAATGCTTGGCACAATAAACTCAGCACTGACAGATTCTCAAATTACCATGAGAATAACAACTGTTCCATGCTGCTGTCAGGGAATCAATCAATCACACACTAAAGTCCAAAGCTGTCCTGGTTAAATAAACTGTATTCACATGTGCAATTACTTCTGACTTGACAGGTTTGTTCATGGCTTTGCAACCGAGGATCATAGCCTGTGGGAATTCTGTTGCAGCGTTTGCAATGGCTGTTAGATTTCTTACAGGCCCCGCTGTGATGGCAGCAGCGTCTATAGCTATTGGCTTGAGGGGAGTCTTACTCCACGTGGCCATTGTACAGGTATATAGTACACCTCACTACATTAAATGCACTATTCTCATTAGAATCCCTTACTGTTTCTTTATTAACCAACTAAATTGTATTAGTACACCTCACTACATTAAATGCACTATTCTCATTAGAATCCCTTACTGTTTCTTTATTAACCAACTAAATTGTATTATGTTCTTTCTGTATGTAACAAAACCAGGCGGCCCTTCCTCAAGGCATTGTTCCCTTTGTCTTTGCAAAAGAATACAATATCCATCCTGATATATTGAGTACTGGGTAAGTACCAATTATTTTCTAAAATGTTGTTAAACAGTAACTTAAAGAATTATACCCACTACATATTGATGAAGAGTTCTGGGTTCTCCTCGCCGCCCGTCTTCATCTTCTTCTTCATCTTCTTCCTCATCATGAATGAATGAATGAAAGATTTTAATAATGTCCACAAGGCCAAAGCAGCCTATGGAACCCAGGAAGAACATTTATGCCCTAACCCAGTATATATCCAAATCCAATAAGCCCTCTCCCAAGATCTTTCTGCTGTATCATTTCTGTAAGCAGCTTGGCTGCCATTTATATCAAATCTAACTTACCAGGCTGCATGAATTCACACTAACTGATGGCTAACATGGATTGTTTACAGAGTTATTTTTGGCATGTTGATAGCATTGCCAATTACATTGGTGTACTATATTGTGTTGGGCCTGTGAAGGCTTTGAAGATAGAAGAGGCAGTTGGTGTATATCAGTGCTCTCCTAAAATTTTCTTAAACCTTGAAAGGCAGCAATGACAGTGAATCAGGCTGTGTTAGTACCTGGGTAATAATCAAACACTTCATTTTGAGTTCCCTTTCAATACTTCAGACAATATACATTTTACTGAACAACTTCTCTTCCTTCTCAGATGCATTGAATCAGAAGCTGCTATCAGAGTTTTGGACTGTGGACTGCATTTCCTGAGCAAAATGATCAGAAATGGACAAGTTTGGCTTCTTCAGTCTCTGATTGTAGAAAATGAAAACCATGGCAGAAATATGCAGCTGTGTATTTGTAGGCATTGTGACTGTTACAGTCATGGATTGCAGTATCATATCCTATACGCCAAAATCTTCAAAGTTAGATTGTTGTCATAATTTTTCAACTTTTTAAATATACTGACATTTTCAATGGCCAAACCTTCTTCACTTTTGCCGGTTTGGTGGGTTGATAACGAAATTGTGGCCTCCTGATTGGATGTACAAAATTGTATTTTCCTTGCTTGGATTGGCCAAATTAAATATAATCATCTTCATTTTTTATACGCCTCAATTTAAAATTAGAATGCATTTTGACGGCAGCTTGGAATATTAATTTAAAATTTCATAATGGAATGTCTGCTCCCCACTTGGAAATGTGCTTTAGAGGAAAAAACAATGTTTACCTCATAAATCTAAACTTAATTTAATCGTTGAGACTAACTATATTTCAAAATAATAATGAGGTTTTAATATAATAATGAGGTTTTAAAATTATAAATCTAGATTGTTATGCGAGAGGCATCTACAATGACATCAAAATGTCCGCCAACAAAAATCAAATATAAGACATCTCTCTGATATATTTTAGATATATTTTTTAAATATAAATATACTAGTTTTTTAATTTAATTTGGAAGTGAGTTTTAATTTAATATTTCTTTAGGTTAGAGTCAAAGATTGATATTACACGTTATTGTTAAAATTATGCTGGTATTATTATGATCTCATTTTTCAAAATGTCCATGTTTTACACATTAAAACTTGTCAATATGATTTCATTTTTTATAATGTTGATGCTTTATAAAATTTGAATTTTCTTTTTCTGAAATAATTGAAAACTAATCAACTTAAAAGTTTTTTTTAACAATAATTTTTTTAATTAAAAATTAGAAAAATCTTAAATCATTAGTATATAGTGAAAAATCAACAAATTATGATCCAAGTTAGTTTTATGAGGTAAAATTTGCTTAAAGTTGATTTAATTTTAATTTTAAGTACCTTAATCTAAATTTTTTTTTTTTAATATATAAATAATTATTTTAAGATAAGTTTGTTAAAAAAAGAGGAGTAAACTAGAAAAATTGGC
The DNA here is from genome assembly GCF_030272615.1 of Cryptomeria japonica. NCBI lineage: Eukaryota > Viridiplantae > Streptophyta > Pinopsida > Cupressales > Cupressaceae > Cryptomeria > Cryptomeria japonica. The sequence goes on along the minus strand of NC_081406.1, from coordinate 675,245,463 downwards.
GGAAAAAACTTAAATTTGAAGTGTATAGTGGAAAATCAATAAATTATAATCAAGAGGTAAAATTTGCTTAAAGTTTATTTTTATTTTAAGTATATATATATATGAAAAAATATATATGAAAATAAGTTTGTGAAAAAAGAGAAGAATAAATTAGAGAAATTGGTTTATTGTTTTCTTTTGGTAAATTTTTTTTGTGTATTTGTGTGATTGCTTTTGGTATTTATGTCACATCCCCCCTCTCAGGTAGTGTTCAACAAAACATTAGTGACAAGACACATTTGATCAACCATTTGCACCATCATTAATGACAAGACACATTTGATCAACCATTTGCACCATCATTAATGACAAGACACATTTGATCAACCATTTGCACCATCTTCTTAGCACACACCTACATTCTACATTAATGATATTAATCTTCATCAATATCCAAAACATTGAGGGTTGACATCGATGACAACAACATAGTACACACCATAGTCATCGACAAGGGACGCACAAAGAGAGGGATGGAGGGATGGAGAGGTGAGAGGTAGGTCTAGGGAGAGGATCAAGGGAGAGAGTGAGATAGAGAGGTTGAGAAAGAGATAGAGATAGGGAGAGATGATTTTAGGTTTCGATCTTATATATATATGGTTAAAAATCTACATATGGTATTTTTGGTTTCATTTTTTTTTACCTATTCATCAAAATTTGAAATTAATTACATATTTACAAACTAGACTCTATTCTTTACATATTACAAAATTTGAATTTTGATTAGTTTCAAAAAAATAGGGGGTGCATACTTAATTTTTTTATTTTTAACCCTATGCCCACTTTGAAAATTAGTAAACAATTATACATTCACTAAAAATTAGTAATAAAAAGTGAACACACACAACATGGTGTTTCTTAAGTTTTCACTAAAGTGATTTTTGAAATACTAAAAATTGTTGAATTTCTTAGGAGGGTCACACTAAACACAATGTTATATTTTTTTGATAAAAATAGGAGCATGTTGTGTGGACCCTATATTTGAACCCTTTTCTCTCTACCATTTTCAAAGAAAGATAGAAGTTAAGAAAGCATATTCAAAGAACTATTACTCTTTTTCTTGTTGCATCTTCAAATTTTGAGTGTAACTCTCTTCAATTTCTTATCCAAGATTTGTCTTTCCTTATTTCATTAAATAATAGCCACTTAAGACTCCATTTTGGTCTACTATTTTCACACGATTACTCTTTTGTAATACCACTCTAATCAATCATAAAGGTGTACCCATTTGCGTAGTGGGGCTTGGAATTCATTAGCATGATCAGTCTACCTTCCTCAACTAGACATAGATACAAACACAAACTATTGCACTAGTTGGACTAAAGTATATTCATGCAAGCATTACATAACTAAGGTGACGACTAAATTATTTTAGGAGATCATGATGGATAGGTTCATAATTCCATTCAATTTGGTATGTGATGATAGACTTGCCTTTTCTTCCTTGAAATTTTCTAACCGGGCTTTCGATCATGGAGTGATACTAAAGTTTTCCTCTACTTTAACCGAAAAGGCAATTGTTTTGTTGAGTCCATGAATAAGATGCTATTATACATGATAAAAACTATTAAACAAGAACATCCATCAATAAGACACTATTGGACATGATAAAACTATTAAACAAGAACCCTATAATGAGTGAAATAAAAATATTCCTTATGGGCTCATAGGAATAGAGCTAACAATGATTTCATTACTTCATCTTACCACCTTGGTTATAGACTAGATCCTATCTTCCTAGTGAATCTAACAATTCCTACTCCCTAATTATTCCATGATTATGTTGACATTGATGATAGGATATAAGCTAGAATATTGCAAAAGGGATACTTCCATTAAGCACTTTGTAATATATTAGGGTATAATCAAATGTTGCTTTGGTAAAAGACCCAAAGTGAAAGCCTTCCACATCTTTAACATGGTCTTATATTTGTATAAATCCCACAAGAGGAAAGGTGAACATGGAAAACTTGATAGATTTTGGTTAGGACCATTCCAAATAGCTAAAATCCTTGGAGATAACACATACAAGCTACAAGCCATGACTAGTGAAAATCTCCCTCTATCCCTTAATGGAAAATTCTTAAAATATTACTTCTAGGCCTAGGTGATCCTCAATTTTTCCTTATATATTGTTAGCTTCTATTTGTGTCTTTATTTGTCAAAACATAATGTTATAAGAGGTCATATACCCTTATAACATTTATATAATGTTCTAATCTAAGGTTATAAACCTTATATATTATATGCTTTATAAGCATATCCCATTTGAAAAATTATAATCTAATAATTACTAGATTATTAATTATTTGTGAATGGGGGTTATTGAAAAGGTGTGGCTAGTGAAACCACCCTTCCTTTTATATTTAAGGAGGTTTTCTCTCATTTGAGAGGTGTGTGAATTTAAAGCTTTATGGTGAGTTGTATCACTATGCACAAGAGGTGTTATTGGCTACGTGGAAGTATTGGAGGATTGTCCCTAGGTTCTAGTCTATTTTATGATAGATTATATTTGTAAGTGTTTTAATAAAATGATGCTTTATGGGGTTTTTTACCTAAAAAGGTTTTCCCCATGTATATCTTGTGTAATGTATTAATTTATGGTTGTATGATTCCTAATGCATTTATTTTATATCTTGTTTATAATGATTACCAGAGTGTTTTTTAGTGGCAAATTTTCGCCTTTTGGCAAATTCTGTGATTCCATTTTTCCAGAAATGGCGAATAGTATTAAACAACATGGTGGCCAAATCGCCTAGAATTTTGGTGTTAACGGTCCAATGTATTTCAGATTTGCCATCGACCACATATCATTTCACGTGGATGCTCATTATATTCCCCTGGAGTCACTCGGACGTGGGTATTAGATCACCTCCCTTATTCGCCAGAAATAGTAACATTACACTGTACCCATGACCTATTTCGCCAATGGTTAATTAAATCTTCATTGCACGTGCTGACCCATTTCGCCAATTGTTAAATTTTACATTAAGCATAATGAGACCCAATTCACCAATAACAATTAAAACATTATAAGCATTTGAGGACCCATTTCACCAAATTCCAATGCATATAGAGTATGACACCTACATACAAATCAGAGTGCCAATAAAAAATTATAAGCATTCGAGGACCCATTTTGCCAAATTCCAATGCATATAGAGTATGACACCTACATACAAATTGGAGGGCCAATAAGATGCATTTTGAAAAGCCCACGAAATTGCCAAAATGAAATATGGATTGATATAAATACAATTGAAAGTTTGAAACAACCTTCCTTACAATTTGTTCGTGTCTGATTAGTAAATTTGGGAGCTCTCGATTCGCATTGCGCAATTTGAGTTGGAACCTTGAAGTTGATTGTAGGGCAGAGGGCTAGAGTTGCAATCCTGCAACACAGGCCTAGACATTCCCGATTCTTGATTTAGAGAATTGAGAAAGCGTAAAGGTGAGTAATCATTTCTTCATACTTCATAGTATGTTTTAATTCGTAGTGAGAGGTCAAGATGTCAGACAATGGTGAGACTCCTCAGGGTGGTGAAGGGATTGAGATGTTAGACAAGGGTGAGACTCAGACTCCTCAGTCTAGTGAAGGGATTGCCATGTCAGACAAGGGTGAGACTGAGACTCCTCAGGGTGGTGAAGGAATTGGGATGTCAGACAAGGGTGAGACTCCTTAGGGTGGTGAAGGGATTGGGAGGCCAGACAAGGGTAAGACTCCTCAGGGCGGTGAAGGGATTGAGAGGCCATCAAAACACCCAAAACTTAGAGATACTACCATAAAGTCTTACTTTGGAATTGGCAAAGTTTCTGGTCCATGAACTTCTATAGTTGTAGAAGCCATTCACAGTATCTCACCACCACCACAAGGTGAGATTGTCATTGAGTTAAATGCGTCAAATGAGGATGCCAATACCGACACATGAGAAGATGTTGTAAGGGATACCCACAATGAGATAATTCACTTGGATGAAAATGCTAGCATTGAAGATGATGTTGGTAGGAAGAAAAGAAAAAGAAAAGTAGAAATAGGGCGGGAGTGGGAAATGACAAGGAGCTTTAAGCTTGATTGGGTAGCAAAGTACCCATTCATTGAACCAGTCCCAAACAATGATGAACAACCAACAAAATGCAGGTGTAAGATTTGTAGCTAGAAAACTAAAAGAGAGAAGTTGCAGCTAAAGCTTGACACCATAGAAAAGCATATTGGTAAGGTTTATGAAAAACAAATCATAGATGGAAAGGAAAAACCAGTCATAAGATGGAAATCAAAGGAAGAATGTCTTCATGTTAAGTATGCCACGGAATATGAAGAGCATAACCACAAAATGACACTGATTGGTAATAGTGGAAATACAATCAATGTTGGGCTTGAACATGCATCGAAAGATGCAAACCTAGCAAAGACTATTCAGATGAGTGTTATTTTTCATATTTTGTCCAGAGGGCATCCTATGAAAGATTTCCCATAATATAGTAATTTATTATCTTTTTTGAATGGTCCTCACTATCCTATGTCAGATTGGTCAATAAACGCTGGATGGAAAATTGCAAACTGTCTCGTTGAGGTGGAAAAGCAAATTTACAAGAGAGTGTAAAAGAATCAAAATTCATTTCATTATCCATAGATGAATTTATTGCGGTAGATGGCATTGCTTGGGTCTGTATGCATGTGTATACCACAAAAGAACACGTCCACTGAGCTCATCTACTCCGTGCTCATAAAATGAGGGGCAATTCAATAGCATAAAATTTGAATTTGGAAGTTAAGAAAGCTTTGAATGAAATTGCAAGTATGGATGACTTGACAATTGCTAAGAAGTTGGTGTGTGTTGGAGCTGCAGTAATGCAAGGTCAAAGGACCGGTCTTTGCGCAAGATTACAAACTATTATTGCACCATACATGCTTGGCATTCACTGCATGACCCATCGAATGAATTTATCATATAGAATTGTAAGCAATTTCCCTACAGTGTCAAAAGTTGAAGATCTGGTCCATGAGCTCCACTCATACTTCTGCCGAAGTCCTAAATGTTTTGCAGAATTTCAAATTTTTGCTGAGGGAGTAACAACGAGAAACAAGCTTCTCAGGGATGTTGAGATCAGATGGATCTCCTTGCATGGACCAACGGAATGAGTTCTAACAGAATATCAATCCTTGATCAGACTAATGTATGAGCAACGCCTCATAGTAGACAAAGCTTCCGATCTCTTACATAAGTTAAGTGATATAGAGACTGTTAACTTTAACTAGTCTTCTCCCCATGCTGGATTCAATGAACAAACTTGTTAAGAAATCCCAAGACAAAACTATGTATATCAATGAGTATAGCACTCTACGTAAAATGACATGCTTGGCCCTAGATGATCTATATTCAGATCTAACAGGGCGAAGCCCAAATTTTTTTAGGTGGCAGATAATTACAGATTTGAATCATGCTGATTTTTTTTTACATTTCAATGCAAAAAAAGAGTTATGTGTCTTTGTAAAAGGATTTCAGATACCAATGCACCAATCTAAGATGAGCAAGCGAGGCAGAGCACTACCAGTTAAAAAGAAAGATTTTGATAGGATTGTTAAATCTGTTAGTGATAATTTGAAGTCTATTGCATATGAACTTTCAACTAAGATTCGTGAAAGATTTCCTCAAGAAGAAATACTTGAAGCCATGGGTTGTGTGTATCCTCAATTTTGGCATTCATTTGGAGATAATCCAAATGACGCAAAGATGTTTCATAAAAAACTAGAGGAATTGATATTGACATTTTCAAAAGATGCAGATTGCAATGGACAACCAATATAAGGAATTTTAAATTTAGATCATCTTAAAAAACAATGTAAATGCTTTGCATTGTGTATGAAACAACAGTTGCAAACTTCGAGAATCCATTTGAACCTGGATCAATAACAAGGCTTTGGAAAAAGGATAAATCAAAGTGAAGTATTACATAATTCAATACCAGAATATTTCAAACTTGTTGATTTATGTCAAACAATGATATTGGGGTCAGTGCAAGATGAGAGAGTTTTCAGTGCATTAGGGCTTTTGAAATCAAAGATCAGAAACAAACTAGACAAAAATTTGAAAACTTGCTTGGGGTTGTTCGTAACTCAGTATAATGTCAGAGATTTTCCTTATGATAGGGCAATGGCAATTTGGAATTCCATGCGTGAAAGACGAGGGCTGTACAACACTTCAAAAGTTGGTGGTGCTACTGCTTGTGCTGAGACAAATGATGGATCTCAGAGTCAACATGAAATTGAAGACGAAGAAATTTTTGAATACCCAAATCAGAATGAAGATGGACCTGTTAGTACTAGTCAGGTTCAAGATCTTAAGTCTATTTGGGATGTAGAAGCCTTAGAGTCCAGACCGAGTCATTGAAGTGAATTAATAGTCATTTTTTAGGTATTTATACCACACTTCTTGAGTCATATTAATTATTACAATTTACAAGTAACAAAACTATAGTTATTGTTGATGATTTTTTATATTGTATTCCTTGAAATTGTCAATCAGAACAGATACTTATTTCATATTTTAATTGTGAGTTTGAATTATTAGTAAACAATTAGAATTTAGTTTCTGATAGCTATTTGTAACTACATGTTGATTGTTACTATATATTTTAGTTCTAGTTTTAGAAATTTATAGTCTTAACTCTTAGAGCTAAGAGAATATATTTAGTTCTGCATGAAGTTTGAATATCTATTATCTTTGGTAAACTGGTTCAACATTATGCTTAACATGAAATGCAACAATTTGTGTCACAAGATCTATAAAATTATTTATATTGCATAACTGTTAAAACCTTTCTACATTAAATGCTTAACATGATGTTAGAACAACATTTTTTCCATTTTTCCAAAATGCCAACTCCAAGGCTCAAAATGTCCTCTGTGATCATAATCTTTGTCTTAAAATATGATATATTCCCTTCTTCAAATTGTCCAAATTCAAAAATCCCCAATACCGTTCATATCAGGAAGACCAGACAAATTCTATCTGACTTCAAGGGTCAAACCGTTAGGATTGCAATTTTTTTGGCTAAGTCATGTCGAGCTTCAATTCATGTCATGGGTTTATCCTCTAGTTTTATGGAAGTGTCTTTTCTCGAGTTCTGGTCATGTTCATGGAAACTAGGTTTTTGTGTTTGTTTTTTGCGTTCGTTGGCTAGTTGTCGTGCTTGAAAATCTGAGTTGTCCTCTCTTTATTTGTCCATGTCAACATCGAGTGTGGTCAAACGGTCGGTCATACATGTTTTATGTTTCATCTCTAGCTCGCGGATCAATTTCATGTTTAACATTTTAAGTGGAGAGTTAGCGAGTGTTAGTTTGGGTTTGAATCATGAGGTCTCTAGCTTTTTGGGTGTTAGCATTTTATGCCAGCGAGTTGGAGATTGTTAATGAAATTGCTTTGGTCATGAGGTATTGAGTTGGTCTGATGTCATGCATTATTGCTACGAGAGTTAGCGAGTAAGTCATCTCATACAGTTGTCACTAGCTCTCATGTTTGTTTAATGTTAGCATTTTTAGGTTGCGAGCTAGCGACTAGACAGTTTATGGTTAAGTTTTATGGTTATCGCCAACTTGCAAGGTTAAATGTCTGAAGACATGATCAATCGGCGAGCTGACAACAAGTTGGTTTGGGTTTAAATCTCGAGGTCTCTAGCTTTTTGGGTGTTAGCGTTTGATGTTAGCAAGCTGGATATTGTTAATGAAATTGCTTTGGTCGCGAGGTCTCAAGTTGGTCAGATGTCATGCATTATAGCCATGAGAGTTAGCAAGTAATTCATTTCATATATTTGTCACTAGCTCTCATGTTTGTTTAATGTTAGCATTTTTAGGTTGTGAGCTAGTGACTAGACAATTTGTGGTTAAGTTTTATGGTTATCGCCAGCTCACAAGGTTAAATGTCTGAAGAGGTGATCAAGCCACAAGATGGCAACAAGTTGGTTTGGGATTACATCACGAGGTCGCTAGCTTTTTGGGTGTTAGCATTTTATGTTAGCAAGTTGGAGATTGTTAATTAAATTGCTTTGGTCGTGAGGTCTTGAGTTGGTCTGATGTCATACATTATAGCCATGAGAGTTAGCGACTAATTCATTTCATACAGTTGTCACTAGCTCTCATGTTTGTTTAATGTTAGCATTTTTAGGTCGCGAGCTAGCGACTAGACAGTTTGTGGTTAAGTTTTATGGTTATCGCCAACTCACGAGGTTAAATGTCTGAAGAGGTGATCAAGCCGTGAGCTGGCGACAAGTTGGTTTGGGTTTACATCGCGAGGTCTCTAGATTTTTGGTTGTTAGTGTTTTATGTTAGCGAGCTGGAGATTGTTAATGAAATTTCTTTGGTCGTGAGATCTCAAGTTGGTCTGATGTCATGCATTATAGCTGCGAGAGTTAGCGAGCAATTCATTTCATACAGTTGTTGCTAGCTCTCATGTTTGTTTAATGTTAGCATTTTTAGGTTGTGAGCTAACGACTAGACAATTTGTGGTTAAGTTTTATGGTTATCGCCAGCTCGCGAGGTTAAATGTCTGAAGAGATGATCAAGCCGTGAGCTTGCGAGTGAAGTGTTAGTGGTTAAGAGATAAACAATTTTATGTTGGTGAGTATGCAACAATGGTTAAAGTTACCACTATCTCCAAGTCGATGCGGTGACAAGGACTTAACATTTTGAGGTTGAGTATTGGTGAGTGGTGGTTCATTTGCTCTCAGTCGCTAGCTCTCAAGGTTATGAACGCTTAGCATTTTCAACTTGTGAGCTAGAGATAGAGCTATAAGCGCTTGTCTCTAGGTTATGAGACTTTCTAACGGGCAGTCTTTCAGACAAAGGGTTGACGACTATGTGCAATGTGTTTTAATGACTTGACGGGGACTGCTGAGGTGTATGGAAACAAAGGGTCGAGACAAATGATGAATTGACATGTGGATTGTTTTGGCGCCTTTTGCCGAGTAAATACTAAAGTGAAATTTCATTCTAAGATAGTTTCTAAATTTTGCATACAATTCATTATGATGTTATTGTTTTTATGGCTAGTTTACAGTTTTAAATTTTTACTAGTTGAATGCATGGCATTAATGGCCGAGATGATGGCCAGTTCTTTCAAGGCCAAAAAATTATAAAGGGAGGATTGTGTTAAGGATTTTGCACACTCGCAATGATTTATGAGCCTTGGTCTGAGTGTTGACGACGTGAGTGGTAGCTTTCTATTTGCAACAACAAGCTATAGGCCCTAGGGTTGTGAAGGTGTCAAGTTCTCTGGTATAGCTGTAATTGTGCAGAATTTGAAGCTGTGTTCTTTAAGAAGATGAGTAGAGTGATGAGTAGCTGCAGTTCTCAAGTGTCAGGGAGGAAATCAACCAGAGAGATAAAGTATTCAAAAGAATTTATTGAATTACTGCCAAGGACATCTAATGGGTTGTCTATGAATGAGTATGCCTGGAAAGACACATGCAACCAGTGTAGAAACCCAGAGACCCCTGATATTTCTAGCACTTATATGTTTTTGTACTTCTGGAATAACAGGGTAATGGGAGTGCCCATGTCTAATCCTTGGGACTTGAACATGACTAAACTGGTTGTGCCTGATGTATACATGGATGTGGACCTGATGAGAGAGTTGGCGAAGACATATTGCCCTATAACTAGGGTAATTCAAAAGAAGGATAAATCTGCCCTAGTTACCATCAATAGGGCCAGTTTTGTTGATGCTTTCCAGATATCTAGTGCAAATTGCACAGATATAGACCTAGATAGAGAAAAGAAGGATTATGTGAATCATAAGAATGTTCTAAAGAAGTATGCAATTCCTCGATACATGCCTAGGTCTGGTAGCCGGTCTCTGATTCCAATTCCTGACAATGTGGAGGAGCCGTTTGATTTGAGTACTTTCCATTTCTATATGAAGTGCATAGTTTATGGATTATGTAAGGTGTTGGGGATGGATGGGAGCAGTATGGTGGCAACAGAGCTTTTGATGATGGCAATGAACATCCAACACCCACAAGGCAATACAGATTATGATTATGTGGGATATTTGGTGCAACACATCCATGACGCCTCGGTAGAAATCCTAAAGAATGCTTCTGTCATTAATTTTAAACATTATTCCATATTGATGCACTTGATTTTGTACTACAATGTGGACAAGATGGACAAATAATTGGTAGTAGAAAGAGTGGAGTTCGACATGCCTATGCCAATACAAAAGTGGACATGGGTCTGGAATAGTAGCACTTACGATTCCTCTTTTCTTCATTTTCAAAATCGGATTGTTTTACCCATCATAGATATGTTAGGAACAAATAAATAAAGACTTATCCTAGGTGTGAGAAGGCTTTTGAGGCCACATCAGTTTGTCCCTAATTGGCCCATTACTCATAACTGGGGCGATTTTATTACTTTGATAATTTTACTATCATGAGGGTATATGGGTGTCCTCAACCCCCACACATTTTACCAAAATTTGTTCTAATGAGATTATCCATAATTAAATTCATTTGGCAGCTCACTTTATTTGATAAAGAATATTTATTACCTCACAAAAGGGCACTTTTCTGCCTAGGTTGTGGGAGTTCCTGACTTTAACATTGGCAAAAAAGCCTTAGATGAAATTAATAATTGGTTAAAATAATACAGATGTTGGCATATGATGAAGCGGTGACAAAGTATGTTGTCATTGATGTCAATATGTGCTCAAGCAGGTACACCGGTATGAAGAGTGGAAGCGGTTTTGGTCAACTGGGATGGAGTGGACCGGTGTCGGGGTTCACTAAGTATAACTACCAGTTGGTAGTCTCTGTTTAGTTTTAGGGTTTCCGGTATGATCTGTGTGGTGCAATTGATGGTGTTTTGTGAACGTTAAGGATAAGGATCAAGATGCCACATCAGCTATGTGCACGGGAAGGATTTCCTTGAGGATTTTGCACGTGGAGATCAAATGCATTGAATGCCTACCTTGGGAATGTGCGATTTTCTGAGCGGTGTATGAAGAGCGCATGATGGGTTACCGTCTTCCAGATGCGGTGAAGATCAGACGGTGCAGAGTGACTTGAGATCTGTTTAGATCGTTTCATTCTATGTAATGTGTTTGGATGGTCAGATTTGAACCGCTTGAAATTGTAAACCTAAAATACTTAGGTTTTAGGGTTTATGTTACCGATCTAATTCTTGTCTATAAGGTCGATGAGTTTTGATATTGTTGTTGTTGGCAAATGATGTTTTTGTGTCTGCATGTTGAGATTCGTGCCAAACTAGAGTGTGAAACCTGCAGAGTGTGATTGCAGAGGAGGGGAGATGAAAAAGATATGCCTTAGCAAGTAGTGTTGTTATCAAATCAAAGCTTTACCTGTTGACTTCTAACCATTTCAACAGAAGGAAAATCCCTTAACCGGGTAGCTTTAACAGGCTTGGTGTAAATCCTCTAACCAGGTGACTCAAGTTCATTGAGTTCTTTAAATTCTCTAGCGAGGTAACCTTTAATAGGGTTTCAACCTTTAATAGGGCATATAGCCATCCCTTATCTGGGTGATCTTTAACAGGATCGGTTCCTAGTAGAACCTTATTGTAAAGTCTTTAACCGGACTAGGCTCCTAACAGACCAAGCTTCAAAAGAGTTCAAAACAAGCTTGTAGCTATTCATCCCACCGTGGTTTTTCCCATTTGGGTTTCCACGTGAAAAATTTGTGTCATGAGTTGTGCATTTTTCATGTGATGATTAAGGATTCTTTGTTTAGGTGATTATGCATGCAGAGCTAATGGTTATGGTATTACTGATACATCACATGCATATGTATATGGGTGAAGTAGTTATCAAGTATTGAATGATATTTGAAGTATTCAATTTTACCAATTTAAGTTGTCTGAAGTCTTACTGTGTTTAACCGATATTGCCATGGTTAAGTTCAGTGAAGAAGACAATCGGTTAGCATTGTTTTAACTTGATAAGTTGTGGAGAAGTTTTTGTATGTACTGATTCACCCCCCCCCCCCCCTCAGTACCAGTTAGGGTATTTGTTGTTCATCATTATTCATCAATTGGTATTAGAGCGACTCCAGGTCTTCGATGATATAAGCTTAACCACTTAAGGCAAAAGATCCTACCTTAATGATGAAGAGGGAAGGTCTAAGTTCAATAGATATAACTTTAAAATATGGAAGGACAAAATGGAGATCTATATCAAGAGTTTGGGTGCTCAACACTGGAGCTATTTTGAGAATGCCTATATAATCCCCACTGGCACTCTAACTGATGATCAAAAGAGAGAGATTCAAGAAAATGGGCAAGTCATGGAAGCCCTTATTAGCAGCCTGTCCGATATTGAATTCATTGATGTACAAGATAAGGAAAATCCTAAGGATGTATGAGACACATTGGAAACCATTTATGGTAGTGATGAGCATGTCAAGCAAGCTAAGGAAGAGAGCCTTAGAGGAAAATTTGAAGACATGAGGATGGTTGAAGGGGAAAGCATTCAACAATATGACATAAGGATCAAGACTATGGTTGGAGATATTAAGAGCACTGGTGGAACAATTGAAGATGCCACCGTTGTCAGTAAAGTTTTGAGATCATTGTTACCGGTCTATGCAATCAGAGTTGCTTCTATTCAGGAGATAAGGTCTATTGACAAAACCAAGGTATCCTTAGACTCTATCATTGCAAAGTTGACTGCATATGAGTTGAATAGCTATGATGGCAGTGTTCAGAAGATCGAGTCAGCCTTTAGAGCATCTGCTGTACCAACCAGAAAAGGAAAAGAAGTAAGTACTAGTTATGAATCCAGGCAATGCAGAGATATGGATGATGAAGAGATTCTGATGGAGTTTGAAGCTCTTCTTGCCAAGAGACTTCCAAAAGGCACCAGAAAGTATAGAGGTAAGCTTCCTTTAAAATGTTTTTCCTGCAATAAGATAGGACGTATAGCTGTTAACTGTCCTAACAATGACAATAAGGATAAACTAGAGAGGTTTAGAAAGTATAAAGGAGGAAATAGAAGAAATTGTCTTGTTGCAGTGGATGAAGGTGTTACTGATGAAGAATCTGAGGATGAAGAGAATGAGGACATAGTGTTTGTAGCTGTAAGGAAAGAAGTGTCTGACAAGAAAGCACTTGTCTCTCGCATTAACAACTCTAATGAGTGGATTACTGATAGTGGTTGTTCTCACAACATGACTGGTGGTCGGGGAAAGTTTCTGTCTTTGGAAGAATATGATGGAGGTGTTGTCTGGTTTGGAAACGATGCACCATGCTTGGTGAAAGGAAAAGGATCCATCTCACTGAATGGAAAGAGCAGTTCAGATGATGTCTACTGGGTAGAAGGTTTTAAGCATAACTTGTTGAGTGTTTCTCAACTAAATGATAAAGGACTCATTCTGGAGTTCAAAGGTGGAGTTTGCAGTATAATTGGAAAGAGTGGTGAACTTATTGCCACCAATAAGCAGACCAGAGGTAACTTGTTTCAGCTGAATGCCAAGATTAGTCAGTGCTTGATGACAAAATTTGATGACAGTTGGATATGACATAGGAGACTTTGTCATATGAATTTTTTATAATATTGTAAAAGCCAGTAAGATCAAGGCAGTAAGAGGATTTCCTTTGTTGAACAAACCAAAGAATGCTTTATGCAGAGAATGTCAACTTGGGAAGATGTCTTCCTCAACATTCAAAGGTAAGTCTTTTTCAGCAGAGAACTTACTTGATCTTGTGCACACCGATTTGTGTGGTCCTATGAAAAAAAGAAGTATTCAGGGAGAGGTATTTCATGATTCTGACTGATGACTACTCAAGAATGATGTGGGTCACATTTCTGAAAGACAAGTTTGAGGCGTTTGGATAGTTTAGAGCCTTTAGAGCATTGGTTGAGAAGGAGAGTGATAGAAGAATAAAGCGTCTTAGAACCGATCAAGGAGGTGAATTCACTTATGATAAATTCAACAAGTACTATGAAGAGAATGACATCAAGAGGCAACTGTCTGCCCCAAGGACAACACAACAAAGTGGCATAGCAGAAAGGAATAACAAGACTGTAGTTGAAGCGGCCAGAACTATGTTGATCCAAGGAAAGGTTGCTCACACTTTTTGGAGAGAAGTGGTGAGCACTGCAGTCTATACTATGAACCAGGTACTCATCAAGAAAGGTAAAGTTAAAACCCCTTATGAGTATTAGACCGAGAAGACTCCCACTATGAGTTATTTTAAAGTATTTGGCAGTAAGTGTTATATCAAGAGAGGTGAGCATCTGAGCAAGTTTGATGCTAAATGTGATGAAGGAATATTTTTGGTATATTCCACTAAGAGAAAAGCTCTCAAGTGCTACAACAATAGGACTCAAAAAATTGTTGAGAGTCAGGGTTGATGAATCCCCTGAGGAGCCTGAGGAAGCCTGCAACAAGAAAGTGGAAGATGAATCGGGTTGTAGCCTTCTGGGAACTGGTTAAGAAAGAAACAAGTAAATACCTCAGTGTTCCTGTACCAATAGAAGCTGCAGTAGGTGAAGAAGAAGATGGAGATGAAGAAGAAGAGGAAAAGAAAGCAAAACTAGCTAGAGTCATTCCTAGATATGTGAAACTGATAGTTCTGATACTTAATATAAGTACAGATCCAATAACCAACAAGATGAGAGGGGGGGGAGGTGAATCATACAAACTTAATCATCCATAAAAACATCAGATTCAACCTCGGTAACAAATATATCAGTCATATAACCAAAACTGTCAATCATGCAAACTCAAAAGCATATGAACAATATAAACCTCATAACACTAGATTTAACGTGGAAACCCAAATAGGGAAAAACCACTGTGGGATTTCGGACCCACTAAGAAATATACTCTTCTAGAGTATGCTCAGTTAAAAGCAAATCCTGTTAAAGATTACAAACACATTGCTAGATGTGACCCGGTTAAAGGATTTCCCTCAGATCTGTTAGGATCTTCACTTTGTTAGAAGTGACCTTGTCAAAGGATTTCAAACACTCAATCAGAATGTCACCTTGCTAGAGGATTTACATATAAGACTGTTAAGTCCACTCGGTTAAGAGATTTTTTGTCACTTTCACAAAATAACAGTAATAAAATCTATTTGCAACTTCACATCTAAAATGCTAAAGCAGATTCCTATTTGTTCAATACAATTTAGACATAGAACTAATCTTGTCTATCTGCTGGGCTTCTATACTCTATTATTCTAACAGGTCTTCAGGCTTCTGTGCTCGGTAATCACTATGTAACATCCCTGTGCATACACTTGCCCGCATACATTGTTTATCAACAGTTTCCTATTTATAAACAATTAGGTAACTGCTTAATCTCCTTGATCACATTTCCCATGATCAATTATAGCCATCAGATCTTCAACCTTGTCTAGGTTCAATGCATCTTTCAATCTAAAAATGTTTTACCCCACCTTGGAACTTTCATAATAGTCTTGGAACTTGTGCCAGGGTATTGCGGTTCAATCTGAGCTGTAGATCTTCATGCCGACTTTCCATTGCCTTAGATTCGTTAACAAACTTCTTCCATGGCTTACCAATCATTGATCTGCTCCAGCTCATAAGCTTCTTCCATTAAATACTGCATGTAAACATTTAATGCATTCTGTTATAGCTCGGTTACAACTCGGTAACAACTCGGTGAATACTAAACTTCACTCGGTAGACATTTCACCTTCATTAACCGATAGCGATAACCTTAGGGTTTACCGACTAGGTTCTTTGCTTGATAACATAGTATAGTATTAACCTTTACATTTTACAACATATGTATGATGTTAAAACAATCTAAAACATCATGATCTCATCATTGTCTGACTCGATAGTAGTTGCCCATTGAATACCTTATTCATCCTTTTATTCATCATATTCTTTCCTGTGTCTTTTATCGACTTCTTTATAATCTTCATATCATACTTCTCAAGATATGGCAACATCATACTGAATTAGAAAATCAATTTCTTGACATCAATGACAAAATAATAATATCAAGATAGTAAAACATCTTTAATCAGTTATATCCATAATCATCAACAACCTTCTCAATATCCTTATTGAAATGCCAACAATCTTTCATTGTCTATTATAATGCAATATTGCCAACAATCTCCCCCTTTGGCATTGATGGCAAAACCAATTGATTTGACCTTAATAGATTCGGATTGCTGTGATTCTGAAATGTTGAAATGCTCTCCCCCATACATTAGTCTTAGTCTGCTCTTCTCTTCTTTCATAGGTATTCTCCCCTTTTCATAGGCATTCTCCCCCTTTGACAACAATGCCAAATAGAAAAGAACTAAAACATGATTTGTTTATGTAAGAAGTTATTTCTTGCTGTTGTGTATCAACTGAGTCTCGGTCAAAGCATTTGTCTTCAATTCCTGTTCCCTATTATATTCTCTATATTATTTCCAGTATTAATTCCAGTACACTTTTAGAAAACATCCTAAAGTTTATAACTCCAGCATCAACTCCCAAAAAGATATTCAATAGAGTCATCGGATTGATGATTTCACCGAACTCGGTCAGTGAGTAGAAGATAGGGGTAGGACCCCTAACTTACTTCTGAGATATTCAAAAGTGTCCTTTGGTAGTGGCTTGGTGAAGATATCTGCTATTTGCTCCTTTGTGCTAACATATTCCAACACCACTTTCTTCTCTTGAGCTTCTTCTCTAAGATAATGATATTTGATAGATATGTGCTTTGTCTTAGAGTGCATAATAGGATTTTTTGAAATATTAATGGCACTAGTATTGTCACAGAATATAGTTACTGGCTCGGTAACTTTCTCATGTATACCTTCCAACAGTTGTTTGATCCATGCAATGTTGGTACAATTCAATGCTGCAACAACGTATTCAGCTTCTGCTGTTGACTGTGAAACACATCCTTGTTTCTTGCTAAGCCAACTCACTAGTCTTTCTCCTAAAAAGAAAGCTCCACCACTTGTGCTTTTTCTATCATCAATGTTGTTGTTCTCACTTGTCCTTATAAAACCAATCTTAATCAAATAAGAGTGCAATCTTTCATACCATGCTCTTGGTGTTTGTTTCAAACCATATAAAGCTTTGTTCAACTTACATACCTGATCTTTATTATTGTCTTCAACAAATCCTTCAAGTTGTTCAATGAAAACTTCTTCTTCTAATATTCCATTCAGAAATGTAGATTTGACATCCGTTTGATATACCTTGAAGTTCTTGAAAGCAGCATAGGCAAACAATGTTCTTACTCCTTCAAGTCTAGCAATAGGTGCAAAAGTTTCACCATAATCAATTCCTTCTTCTTGTGCATAACCTTTGCAAACTAATCTTGCTTTGTTTCGAATGACCTCCCCTTTTTCATTTAGCTTGTTTCTAAAAATCCACTTTGTACCGATTACATTTTTGTCCTTCGGTCTTGGGATTAGTGTCCATGTGTCATTCTTCTTGATTTGATCAATCTCTTCTGTCATAGCATTTACCCAATCTTCACTGTTAAATGCCTCTTTTACTATTCTCAGTTCAAATTCAGATATCAAACATGTGTTTTGTCTCAGTTTGTTCCTTGTCATCACTGGATCATCCTTATCTCCTATAATCTGACTTGGTGCATGATGTCTTCTAACATACTTGGCTAATACAGGCTCGGTAGGCTCTGTATGATCTTCTTCATCACTCAGTAATTGGATATTTTCTTCATCAGTTTTCTTGGTAGGACTTCTTGGTTGCACATAGACAAATTCATCATAGTCTTCTGGTTCTTTGGAATTTCCTTCATCATTTCTTTCTACAAATTCATCAATTTTCACATTTGCACTTTCTACTATTTTGTTAGATGATTTGATCAGACATTTAAATGCTTTGCTTCTAGAAGAGTAACCTAGAAATGTTCCTTCTTCACTTTTATGATCAAACTTGCCATTTCTATCATCTTTATGAACATAGCATCTACTTCCAAAGATTTTAAAATAACTAACATTAGTTTTCTTCTAATACCAGATCTCATATGGTGTCTTCAAAGTACCTTTCTTTAATTAAACTCAGTTCAAGGTGTAAATAGCTATGCTTATTGCTTCTCTCCAAAATGTTTGTGGCACCTTCTTCTCAATCATCAGTGTTCTAGCACAATCCACAATAGATCTGTTTCTTCTTTCAGCTATTCCATTCTGCTGTGGAGTTCTCGATGCAGAGACTTGTCTTTTAATACCATGATCATTGCAGAATAAGTTGAATTCATCAGATGTGAACTCTCCTCCTCTATCTAATCTAAGACATTTCAGTTGTCTTCCTGTTTCATTTTCAACTCTTGCCTTGTACCATTTAAACATTTGAAAAGCTTTTGATTTTTCTTTTAAAAACATTACTGACATCATCCTTGAATAGTCATCCACAAATAATATGAAATACTTATCACCATAATAACTTTGAACTTTCATAGGACCACAAAGATCAGTGTGCACTAGATCTAAAATTCTTTTAGAAGTGTAAGACTTACTTGTAAAGCTTGATCTTGCCATCTTACCCATCTGGCATCCTCGACACATAGCATTCTTAGGTTTTTCAAGACTCGGTAGACCTCTTACTCTGTGCTTTTTACTTATCTTGATAAGGTTATCAAAATTTACATGACAAAACCTCTTATGCCATAGCCAGGTATCATCAATCTTTGCATGCAAACACTTATTCTGAGTTGAGTAAAGGTGAAATGTATTACCTTTAGTTTGTGTCCCGGTACTAGCTAACTTTTCATTCTTGTCATGAACCTTGACTATTCCTTTCTGAAATTCTATTCGGTAACCTGTGTTGTTTAGCTGTGCTACACTCAACAAATTATATTTCAAACCTTCAACCCAATAGACATTATTGCATCTTGCATTATCAAGAAGTGTTATAGATCCTTTACCTCTTACCAGACATGGTGCATCATTACCAAATCTAACATAGCCTCCATCATAATCTTCTAACATAACAAACTTGTGTTTATCTCCTGTCATATGATGTGAGCATCCACTATCTATAATCCAAGAATCATTAGTGTTTATGTGAGATATTAGGGCTTTTTCTTCATACCTTTCTTCATCTGATCCATCCTTGATAGCCACATAAACAACTTCCTCTGTATCAGTCTCATCTGATTTATCATCATTAGATTCCTCATCAGCTATTAAGAATGTCTTTCTATCTCTTCCTCTGAAGTCTCGGTGTCCTCTGTAATGGTTATCTTTCTGTCTGTCATCTCGGTAATCTTTCTTTTCAGTAAAATATTTGTTAGGACAGTTAGAAGCCATATGTCCAATCTTATCACAATTGAAATATTTCAAAGGTAGTTTTCCTTTATACTTACCTTTGCCTCTCGGTAACCTTTTGGCCAATAGTTCTTCAAACTCTTCTTGCTTTTTGATTTCTTCATACAGTTTGTGCACTGCTTCCATGTTCTTCCAAAATCTTTCACTTGCTCCACTGTGATCTCCTTCAGAGTACTTATACTTTCTTTCATTGTAATCATTAGATTCATCAAGATGAAAAGAACTAAATGCAGATTCAACTTTATTTACCGAAGATCCACTGTTATCAAAATTACTTAACTCCAATGCATGTAGCTTACCAATAGTAGCATCCAAGGAAACTAGCATATTAGGTACAGACCTCAATTCATTGATTGCTAAGACTCAGATTGCATAAGCTAGTAGAAGGGTTCTTAACAACTTACTTGTTATATCTTTTTCTTTAATAGTTCCACCTGCTCCTTTGATTTGATTGACAATCTCCTTTAGTCTTGTACTATACTGAGTTATGTTCTCACCTTCATTCATCCTCATAGATTCAAGTTGTCCTCTTAAACTGTCTACTTTTGCTCTTTGAACATGTTCATCTCCTCCATATACTGATATGAGCCTATTCCACATTGCCTTTGCATCATTGCAGCCTTCTAGATCATTAAACTCTGAATCGATCAATGCAGATGTTATTTCAATCATTGCTTGAATATGTTCTTGCTTCGCCTTTATCTCTTCCATAGTCAATGGATAGGTGCTCGGTGTGACAAAATCATTCTCCAGATAGTATACAACATATTCTCCAACTCCTGATAGATGTAGCTTCATCCTTTTCTGCCATGTAGAGAAACTTGACTTGTTCAGCTTCGGTGCATCCCTCTTATACATCTTTGGATCTTTAACTCAAGTGCCTTTAAACTTTCCTTTCGAAGTCCAAAGCTCTGATACCAATTGATAGTTCTGATACCTAATATAAGTACAGATCCAATAGCCAACAAGATGAGAGGGGGGGAGGGTGAATCATACAAACTTAATCATCCATAAAAACATCAGATTCAACCTCGGTAACAAATATATCAGTCATATAACCAAAACTGTCAAACATGCAAACTCAAAAGCATATGAACAATATAAACCTCATAACACTAGATTTAACGTGGAAACCCAAATAGGGAAAAACCACTGTGGGATTTCAGACCCACTAAGAAATATACTCTTCTAGAGTATGCTCGGTTAAAAGCAAATCCTGTTAAAGATTACAAACACATTGCTAGATGTGACCCGGTTAAGGGATTTCCCTCAAATCTATTAGGATCTTCACTTTGTTAGAAGTGACATTGTCAAAGGATTTCAAACACTCAATCAGAATGTCACCTTGCTAGAGGATTTACATATAAGACTGTTAAGTCCACTCGATTAAGAGATTTTCTGTCACTTTCACAAAATAACAGTAATAAAATCTATCTGCAACTTCACATCTAAAATGCTAAAGAAGATTCCTATTTGTTCAATACAATTTAGACATAGAACTAATCTTGTCTATCTGCTGGGCTTCTATACTCTGTTATTCTAACAGGTCTTCAAGCTTCTATGCTCGGTAATCACTATGGAACATCCCTGTGCATACACTTGCCCGCATACATTGTTTATCAACAGTTTCCTATTTATAAACAATTAGGTAACCACTTAATCTCCTTGATCACATTTCCCATGATCAATCATAGCCATCAGATCTTCAATCTTGTCCAGGTTCAATGCATCTTTTGATCTGAAAATGTTTTACCCCACCTTGGAACTTGTGCCAGGGTATTGTGGTTCAATCTGAGCTGTAGATCTTCATGTTGACTTTCCATTGCCTTAGATTTGTTAACAAACTTCTTCCACGACTTACCAATCATTGATCCGCTCCAGCTCATCAGCTTCTTCCATTAAATACCGCATGTAAACATTTAATGCATTCTGTTATAACTCGGTTACAACTCGGTAACAACTCGGTGAATACTAAACTTCACTCGGTAGACATTCCGCCTTCATTAACCGATAGCGATAACCTTAGGGTTTACCGACTAGGTTCTTTGCCTGATAACATAGTATAGTATTAACCTTTACATTTTACAACATATGTATGATGTTAAAACAATCTAAAACATCATGATCTCATCATTGTTTGACTCGATAGTAGTTGCCCATTGAATACCTTATTCATCCTTTTATTCATCATATTCTTTCCTGTGTCTTTTACCGACTTCTTTATAATCTTCATATCATACTTCTCAAGATATGGCAACATCATATTGAATTACAATCAATTTCTTGACATCAATGGCAAAATAATAATATCAAGATAGTAAAACATCTTTATTCAGTTATATCCATAATCATCAACAACCTTCTCAATATCCTTATTGAAATGCCAACAATCTTTCATTGTCTGTTATAATGCAATATTGCCAACAGAAACTACATCATGATTTGAAGTAGATCATAGGAGATAAAGATGCAGGGATACTCACAAGAAGAAAGGTGAAAGAGAACTCTTGAGTGATTTCTGAATTTGAGCCTAAGACCACTAGGGGGGCACTTACCGATGAAGTTTGGATAAAGGTAATGGAAGAGGAGTTGGACCAGATAGAAAAGAATGCAACATGGTCTTTGGTACCCAGACCGGAACACAAGAATGTCATACATACCAAATGGGTCTTCAGGAATAAGATAAATGAAGATGGCACAGTTGTAAGGAACAAGGCAAGACTTGTATGCAAGGGATATGCTCAGGAAAAGGGAGAAGACTATGGATAAACCTTTACCCCTGTGGCTAGACTGGAAGGTGCCTGAATGCTACTTGCATTTGCAGCATTCAAGGGATTTAGGGTATACCAAATGGATGTGAAGTCTGTGTTCTTGAATGGAATCCTAGAAGAGGAAGTGTATATTGAGCAACCAGATGGGTTTGCCTTATTAGAAGACAGTAACATGGTTTGTAGATTACACAAGGCTCTGTATGGATTGAAACAAGCACCTAGGGTATGGTATGAATGGTTACACTCTCATCTTGTGAAGATAGGATTTTAGAGAACAGGTGAAGATAGCAACTTCTACCTAAAATTTGAAAGTGATCAGATTCTGATCTGTGAAGTTTTTGTAGATGACATAATATTTGGAGGAGATGATGAAATGAGCCATGCATTTGCAGATGAAATGAAGAAAGAGTTTGAGATGTCTCTCATTGGAGAGATAAAGTTCTTCATTGGTTTAGAGATTCAACAAATGAAAGAAGGTATCTTCATTACCCAATCCAACTATGTCAAAGAGGTATTGAAGACCTTTGGCAAAGAGGAGAGAAAACTGGTTGGTACACCGATGGTGACCGACTGTAAATTGACTAAGGAAGATGATTCAACGTTGGTGAATGAGAAGGAGTACCGGTCAATGATCGGTAAGCTGCACTATGTGGCGCACAACAGACCAGACATTGCTCATGTAGTGGGTATAGTAGCTCATTTTTAGAAGAGTCTAAGAGAATCCCACTTGGTAGCGGTAAAGAGGATTCTTAGGTACCTGAAAGGGACTGTTGACTATGGATTGTGGTATCCATACAATGGTGATTTTAATCTCAAAGTGTTTACCGATGCAGATTGGGCAGGTAATGAAAGGAAATACAAGAGCAAGGAAAGAAAAATAAAATCCAAGTAAGTTTATTGATGAAGTAAATGCTACCAAGAGAAATGCAAAAAACCTTGGAGCAATCACCCAAATGTGAAGAAGGAGGCACAAGAACTTTTGAAAGGGGAAAAACAAAGAAAAACCCCTTGTGATGTTATGAATGAGGCAATGCCTAAAATGAGAGAGAGAGAGAGAGAGAGAGAGAGAGAGAGAGAGAGAGAGAGAGAGAGAGAGAGAGAGAGCAAGAAGCTCTTTACAATATTGTCATTAAGAAGAAAAGAGAGAGGAGACATCTCTTAATAGAGATGAGGAGAGGAGTTACAAAGTAACTCCCAAATCTATGAATGCCACCATTCATAAAATGTGTGTGCCATGTGTCCACATCCTCTTATGGAGGAAATCTAATATTCCTTAATAAAGAAAAATAAAAGAAATGACTTGTCCTCACACATGTAGTAGAGGACAAATTACATGTAGGAATTCCAAAGGAATATCCTAAACTAAATACAAATAAACCTAAGCTAAGTAAAGATTAAATATTCTAACAGGTAATGTGGATGACCGAAAGAGCACAACCGGTGGAGCGTTCTTCCTTGGTGGAAGATTAGTCTCCTGGACAAGAAAGAAGCAAAGCTATATTTCTCAGTCTACAACTGAAGCAGAATATGTGGCAGCATTTATGAACTGCACTCAGATAATTTGGATGAAGCATATACTGAATGGCTTCAAAGTACCTATATCTGAACCAATGAGTATTTTATGTGACAATACTAGTGCACTCAATATTTCCAAAAATACGGTATTGCATGCTAGGACAAAGCACATTGAACTCAAGTATCATTTCTTGAGAGAGAAGGTTCAAAACAAAGAGGTTGTATTAGAACATCTTTCCAGTAAGGAGCAACTAGCAGACATATTCACTAAGCCCTTACCGAAGACCATATTTACCTATTTGAGAGGTGAATTGGGGGTTCTACCCCTTCATGAAGTAAAATAAAGTTGTGTGCTCCACATCAGTCAGGTACCACAGTGACAAATCTTACAGGGTTGATGTGTTGAAGGATGCTACTCCATAGGGGGAGAAACATAGTGGAGTATGGAAGCTTGTGCCTCCACTTTGGCATTGTTATCAAAGGGGGAGAAGATATACGATAGGGGAAAAAGATATCTGATGATGAAGATATATGACAGAGTAGTGATGTTTGAACTGGTATATGACAACCGGTATATGCTATTAAGCATGGTACAGATACTGAGCAATGATACACTGAGTATTACCATCAATGCCAAAGGGGGAGATTGTTGGCATATGATGAAGCGGTGATAAAGTATATTGTCATTGATGTCAATATGTGCTCAAGAAGGTACACTGGTATGCACCGGTATGAAGAGTGGAAGCGATTTTGGTCAACCGAGATGGAGTGGACCGATATCGGGGTTCACTAAGTATAACTACCAGTTGGTAGTCTTTGTTCAGTTTTAGGGTTTCGGGTATGATCTGTGTGGTGGAACCGATGGTGTTTTGTGAACGTTTAGGATAAGGATCATGATGTCATGTCAGTCGTGTGCATGTGAAGGATTTCCTTGAGGATTTTGCGCGTGGAGATCAAATGCATTGAATGCCTACCTTGGGAATGTGCGATTTTTTGAGTGGTGTATGAAGAGCGCGTGATGGGTTACCATTTTCCAAATGCAGTGAAGATCAAATGATGCAGAGTGACTTGAGATCTGTTTAGATCGTTTCATTCTATGTAATGTGTTTGGATGGTCAGATTTGTATCGCTTGAAATTGTAAATCTAAAATACTTAGGGTTTAGGGTTTATGTTACCGACCTAAATCTTGTCTATAAGGTCGACGAGTTTTGATATTGTTGTTGTTGGCAAATGATATTTTTGTGTCTGCATATTAAGATTCTTGCCAAACCAGAGTGTGAAACCTGTAGAGTATGATTGCAGAGGAGAGGAGCTGAAAAGGATTTGCCTTAGCAAGTAGTGCTGTTATTAGATCAAAGCTTTACCTGTTGACTTCTAACCATTTCAACAGAAGGAAAATCCCTTAACCGGGTAGCTTTAACAGGCTTGGTGTAAATCCTCTAACCAAGTGACTCAAGTTCATTGAGTTCTTTAAATCCTCTAGCGAGGTAACCTTTAACAGGGTTTCAACCTTTTTTAGGGTATATAACCATCCCTTAACCGAGTGATCTTTAACAGGATCGATTCCTAGAAGAACCTTATTGTAAAGTCTTTAACCGGACTAGGCTCCTAACAGAGTGGACTTCAAAAGAGTTCAAAAAAAGCTTGTTGGTATTCATCCCCACCGTGGTTTTTCCCATTTGGGTTTCCACGTGAAAAATCTGTGTCATGAGTTGTGCATTTTTCATGTGATGATTAAGTATTTTTTGTTTAGGTGATTATGCATGCAGAGCTAATGGTTATGGTATTACTGATACATCACATGCATATGCATATGGGTGAAGTAGTTATCAAGTATTGAATGATATTTGAAGTATTCAGTTTTACCGGTTTAAGTTGTCTGAAGTCTTACTGTGTTTAACCGGTATTGCCATGGTTAAGTTCATTGAAGAAGACAACCGATTAGCATTGTTTTAACTTGATAATTTGTGGAGAACTTTTTGTATGTACTGATTCACCCCCCCCTCAGTACCAATTAGGGTATTTGTTTTTCATCATTATTCATCAACAAAATGCTAACTGCTTATTCTAGGTTTTGTGACCCTGATCATTTTATAAAACTTGCACTAAAGAGAATGACACCTTGGGTACAAGTGAAACATCATGAGCCTCTTGATGAAGAGGATGTAGTCAGGAATTTGATGGAAAGGACTATTGTGTAAGAGAGAAGAAGGAAATGGGGTAATTTGATGAGGTTAGAACAAGAATTCAAAGAGAGTGACCCCACTTTCATTGGTTTTTATCATCAAGAGGGTTATTTTGAAAGAATGGAGAAGATGCTCAATGCATGAGGACTTAATGGCTCAAATGCCAAGACAAAAGGAGCCACAAGAACCAGAGGATGAATTGCCCTCTCAAGGCTATACTCCTGTTGATCAGCTGGTAATGGATGTTGAGAGTGGTGATGAGGTGGAATCTGTGAGGGAACCACCTGTGAAAAGACAAAAGCTTGAGCAACGAGGAGCATTGGTAAGGAAGGACCCTACTAAGGCAGTGGTTATTGAGAAAGGTAAATACTTTCAAACTTTAGTCACATAAATCTGTCCATTTTAATTAAATGAATATTTGTTATTTATTTGATTAAAAACCCACTAGCCATTAGTTAATTAAATTAATATTTAATTAATTCATCTTCAAATATTCTCCTATTAATTAAATAAATTATTCAATTTATTTTAATTAATTCATTATACCAAAGTCACAAATCAATTAAATGAATAAATCATATTTATTTCATTTAACCCCCTTTTCCTCTTTTAAATAAATTAAATAAAACATTTATTTAAATCATTATTCCCCCCCACTTGTATTTTCCTACAAATGCAAGTTGCAACCACAAGTTGAAATAAATTAATTTTATTTTAATTAAAATCCTATTTTCCCTCACCCACAAAATCCACTTGCACTCCTAAACCCCCTACTAGATTCTTCTAAACCCTTCCTAATTAGCCTAATCCATCCCCTAATTATTGTCACATTCCTAAGCAACTTGGAATCACTTCTCAAAGACTTAAAAGTCTTTGAAAAACATTTAATGCTTTGTGTGTTCAACAATTTAACCTCTAAAGTCTTCTAAACCACTAATGGCTCTTACATGACCATTAATGACTCTTACATAACCATTTATGGTTAATTCAACTTGCACTCATGTGTCTCCTCAAGAATTTATTTCTTTGACCATGGTTATCCTTTTTGCCTTTGCACAAGAATTTATCCATTGGATAAAAGCTTTATTCTTTGAAATAAGAATTTATTCATTCAACCTAACCTTGACCTTAACTCTCAAGTTAACTCTCAGGTCATGTCAAACATTTAATGTTTATTCCCTCTCCTTTCAACCCTTCTCATGTTGACACTTGTCATCCTGGGATTGGGTTGAAATCCCTCACATGGATTGAATATCATTCAACCTGACCCTTGTTGAGATTTCTCAATCTCAACTATCCATTGCTCCATTTTTCCTATAAATAGAGCCCATTTCCTCATAATCCAGATCCTGAAAAACTTGTATGCATTTAATCTATAGTGAATTTTAGAGAGCATTTAGCATAAATCACTAATATATTGTTATTTTGGCCTAAAATAAATCATTTTAGCATCATAGCATCTAATATTAGCTTTTTTTGACATTTGCATAGCATTTTAGAGTAAACATTTCAATCTTGAACCTCCATAAGCATCCATAGTGCAAAAAGCTATGAGAGCTACACTAATTTGGAACTTGGAGAGGAGAGGAACAAAGGAGAAGGAGCTAAGAGCATGTTAGAAGACATTTGGAGATGTCTTGTTATATTTACTTTCATAGTTAAATATTTCTTCATGTTTTTAGTGTCTCTTTTGATTTGCCTACTTAGATTAGTTTTTGGTTGATTAACACTAATAGTTTCTTGTGTTTTTTGTGTGCTATATGACCACAGGTTCTATTCTAAACCTTTGTCCATTTTGCAGAGCATCACAAGCTATCAAACATAGGCTTAGGGAGAAGCCAACTGAAGAAGAAGTGGGAGAAGTGGATTTACCTCTGGCTACTCACATGGATGAAAGGATTATGCTATCAAAGTATTTTATGGAAGATGGTTGTTTCATAAAAACATATGAGTTCAAAAGTTTCCTAATCAAACTTAAGCAGAATGAATTTAGAAAAGAATTGGATTTGGGAGAGGGAAGTAAAGAGAAAAATGAACAAATTATTCAAGCCCTCCAACAATATGATCCTGACAGTGAGGATTTAATGGTGGAATAAGAAAGATTCCTTGTAGAAAATAGTGGAATGCTATTGTTGCCTGGGTGGGACATTCACTCCACCTTCATTATTGATCAAATCAAAAGGCAATCAAATCCTCTTTTCAGATCAGAGGTTGATGTAGGATATTTTGTAAGAGGATCAGGATTTGATCCCAAATCCAAGAGACTTGCAATCTAGTCACTTTCCCTTGCCACACAGAAGCCCCATCTTATGAATATTCAAGGGGAGAGAAGGGGAGACATATTAATTTGGAATTTGCAAGGCACTGGGGATACTGAAACTGCAGATTTAATGACACATGTCTCCTATATGAATAAAGCTAAAATATTAGACTTGCATAAAAGACATGTTGAAACGTATAAGGAGCTAGTTGTAATTGCAAAGAAGTATGAAGAAGAGATTATGAAGAGTGCAACAATGGAGGAACAAATCAAGGAGCTGACTGAAAAATTGGCCAATATGCAAAGTACATCTCATAGCCATACTATAGAGATGGTGGATGTTGCCACCAATGTACTTGAAAAGTTTGTTCCTATTTCTACTGAGGTTGCATTTCCTGACTAGATCAAGATTCAGGTTGAGTAGTATGCTGGGAGGATAGAGATGTTGGAGGAAACCAGAAATGAGAAAGGGGTGTTTTCTTTATTAGAGGTTCTCCAACATAGAATTGATATGTTAAAAGGTAAAATTAAAGATGTTCATAACTTTCACATTCCTCTGAAGGAAGTTGGTGATGTGTGTTTTTCTACCATTTCATTTTCGGAACCATTTTTCAATGTGTGGTCAGGAAGGAACAAATTAATGGATAAATTGGAAGTTGCTATAGTTTATAGGGATGATCTACCAGAGAAAATAATTGACACCAAAGAGATTGTAGGCACTGTGAACTCTTTGTTTTCATTTTTCAACGGCAAGGACCAACTAATAAAGGGAAAACTGCAGAAATTTGTTGATGGCTATAGTGTTTTTGTTCTTGTCATATATGACAAAGAGGGAAATTTGAAGCAATTGGATGTTTGGAAATATGAATTGGAGATGATAGTAGAAAATACAGAGACTTTACTCCACCTAGGAAATGACATAGATATTCTTGGTCTTAATGAAGTGTTGGACACAATATACAAGGTTGAGGTGGACTTTGTTAAGTTTGTTGTTGATGCACAGGCTGTAACTAATGCTCAGTGGAATGAGGTCTTTTGACAGTTAGAGGAGGTTAATAAGTTTTCTTGGCCTACAAATACGGAAGTAGCCAAATGGGAAATAATTATGAACAAGGGAAAAAGGGTTCAAACTGAAATTTGAATGATTATTTTGTTTTTGTCTATTTTGAGGAGTAGAATGACATGGCACCTGAGCGATGCTAACGGGGAGGATAAGTGTTTGAAAAGGCATCTTAATTTTGCTGTGATATTTGCAGATGACCTTCATTGAGTTAATACATTATCCTGAATACCCATAGACAAAGGTGCCAAGTTAGAGTTTCAATTGCTGCTCCAGTTTCCAGTTTCCTAAGTGATTGGCAGCTTGTTTGCATTCCTTGGTTATAAAAGGAATACCATGATCACTTAGGAAGGGGCTGAGAAATTTTGTAAAGTCTAGGTTTATTGAGTCATAGGTCTCAATCATTGATAGGAAATATACATGGTAACATGAGTATTCTGTAACTATTTGTAATTTTATAGAGAAATATAGAAGTGTGAATAGTGTTCTTTGAGTTGCAAATTTTGAATCTCTGAACATTATATGATGGAAGTGATTATATAATATCAACACAAATATGATTTTCGGCTTATTTATCTCCTTTGTGTCAAATCAGTGAGTTGTGAATAAGTACAACCTCCATAAGTAATAAAAATAGGGAGATGTCACAATAGAAGTGATCATTCAATTGATATAATAGTTGATTCATTGTGGATGAGAATGTTTGCTTGCTTATATGATCATTGTCTCAATAAGAGATCACATATATAGTCTATTATACCATGATACTTGCATCAATATGGAGATGTCACAAAAGAAGTGACATTCCAATTATAATAGTTGATTCATTGTGGGAGAATATGTTTTCTTGTTTGCCTTTGATTATGAAAGTGTGATTTTTTTGAGATCTGATTTTATGATTGCATTCTTTTTATATTAGATTTGATTAGAGTTTGGATCTACCCTCATTTGTGCTTCATTATTACATCTTGTTTAGGGTTTGGGCTTTCATTGTGTTGTATATATTTGATCTCACCTACCCAACCTTAGGCCGTGTTCTTACTTCTTTGTCTATAACATCTATCATGAAATTGGATCCTCAAAAGATATTCCCTTTAATTGAGTTGCATGCATGTTTTACTAATTATGTTGTATTCTTATCTATTGCGGTGTTTGATCCTTTCATTCTTAATACTCTTATGATTTTATATGCTATGGATATTTATGTAATATATATGGAGGTGTTCTATCATGTACATGTTTTCCCTCCTCCATAAAATTGGCATTATCATAACAATACATTTTTACATTTTGGAAAAAAGGTTGAAATTGCCAATATTTTTTTTTATGGTTTGAAAATAGGTTGAAATCGTCAATATATTTTTTTATGATTTGAAAATAGGTTGAAATCGCCAATATATTTTTTTTATGGTTTGAAAATAGGTTGAAATCGCCAATGCAAATATTTTTTTTGGTTTTAAAAATATTACAATTCGCCCATGCAAATATTTTTTTTGGTCTTAAAAACATTACAATTCGTTGGGATTTTTCACAAACTTTGAGCGATCACGAATGATTCGCCAATGAAGATTATTATTTTTTCTTTGTAAACCGCAAAA
Source organism: Cryptomeria japonica (assembly GCF_030272615.1). NCBI lineage: Eukaryota > Viridiplantae > Streptophyta > Pinopsida > Cupressales > Cupressaceae > Cryptomeria > Cryptomeria japonica. The sequence continues at coordinate 675,214,745 of NC_081406.1, read as the reverse complement.
TTTTGCTAGTAAAATTAATATTTTCCTTGACAATTATACACCTTTTGCCAGGTTTTTACACCTTGTTCGAGGGGGGGGGGGGGTTTAAAGTTTTCCCTGATGATTAGTATCCTAGGATCCTAATTTCTAACATGGTATTAGAGCTAACTAGGATGTGCTAATCATTTACTATGTGTAAATTAAATTTATTTATTTATTTTCCTAAATTACTTATTCATCATATTTGGACTAAATTAACAATTTTTTTTAAAAGATTTGTGAAAAGTACAAATTTTTGGAGAAATATTAATATATATTTTTACCTTCTTTATTTAAATATGATTCATTTCAACTAGGTTGGATATCTTTCTAGAGAATCCTAATTGCATCTACAATTTGGTAATTTATGATGATTATTTATACATTTTTGTATTTTTTGATTGTGATAGTGAGATACAAAGGATTAATGAGTCAACAATGATGGAGTTTTATTGAAAAGCATGTAAAATCTCGATAAAAGCTCTTGGAAGGATGGTGGAGTAGTGATCGTGCAATGTATTTATGGTTGATGTTTATTTGGGTAGTGGTAGTAGCTCATTGTGAAGTTACATTTATTGATCTTTTGTTTGAATCTTAGCAATGTTAGCTGCACGAAATGGGTTTGGAGAAAGGTGGTGTCACTGTTTCAACAAGGAGCCATGGAGGAAAATTTTAATTTGAAGATGGAGAAGCAACTTTGTCCCTTCCTTGGTTTTGTATCAAAAAGGAGGTTGAAGGGGATGCTTTTGTTTAAGGATGATAGATTGGTGAAGTGTGTACAAATAATTTTGGGTAACTCATTTGGTGATTTAAGACACAGATACTGAATGAAAATGGATGTGTACTCCTTGATTATGGCGTGGGACTTGGACCTGGAGAATTTAATGGAGCCTGTAAAGAAGGTAATGGAGGTAGTAGTCTCAAAGGAATTCCTTTTGTGAATGGATTCGATCTTTAAATGGGTAATTCCTAGAGTTGGATTCGATGCGAGAGAGGGAATTGAAAATTTGCACCATGAATTGACAGGTGCATTCCATTTGTTAGGTGGGTAGAAGGACGCTACAAGGCGCACTAAAAAGAGGAGGCGAGAAGGGGATGGGAAGATTTAAAGGTCTTTGTGCAACTGAAGGAAGTTGAGGCGTCCTTGAACCAAGCTAAAGAGGAGGCAGGGCTCGTAAAGCACAAAACGCTGCGACCAAGGAAGAGGAAGGCGGATTATGATCAAGCCTTAGCAGTAATTCCGGGTAATTCAAGTTGATTTTTCTTAAGCTTTAATGGGTTTTTTGTTTAAGTGCTTGGATGTGATTAATCCATGTACGCTCTAAGGCTTTTAGTGGACAGACAACAAGTAGGCTTTATAATTTTCCCTGTCTAATTTGAACTGTAACTGTTTCAATGAGCAAAATTTTTTGAGCTCGAATTGACTATGTAATGGGTTTGGGGATGGTGGTCTGGTTGGGTGGTTTTTTATGGTAGTTTATGGTTTTTATATGGGTGGTTATTTTGGTGGTTTGAAGATAAACTTTCTCATGCAAGATGTAAACTCTTTTAATTTTAATAATAAATACTCTCATTATATATATATATATATATATATATATATATATATATAAAATCTATTTAACTTTTTCATCTTATCTACATGACAACACATCTTTATAAATTACCAACTCCATAATCTCATCCCTCTATATCAATTTAACTTCTTAATCTTATTGATTCTTATCCTCCACCCTTTCACTTGTTAATCTCCTCCCATCATCTTTACCTACCCTCAAATCCTTTAATTTTGTTTTAACTATGAGATCTTGACCATTCATCTTTTAACCTCTTAATCTAAGCCCTTGATTTCCTTGAGATTTCTATAAAAGAGGCTTCTCTCATGTTCTACATCACATCTACAAGCAATCATACTTAGACTATGTCAAAATCTATCTAGATCATACATCATCACATCATCTTTGCATCATAGCTTTACATCATCAAGCAACCACACTCCATTCTTTTATGACCTCTTGTACAAGTGCATACAAATTTGAGAGCACACACCATCAATACAAGATCATGGAGGATAGGAGAAAAATGGATACAATCGTATCATGAATGTGAAGGTATAATATTGTTTACTTCATTTTGTTTACATTACATGGTATTACTCTATTGATGTTGTGTTGAATTAGTTTGCAGATCTAGGGTTAGTGGTTGGATCTTGTTAGGGTTTACAAATAGATTCAAAATTTAGCATAAACATTTTGGAACTCCCAGTGGGACTTGGATATCTATTGAATCTATATTTTTGTAGGTTTTCCTAACCTTATGTTACTATTTTGTGCAAAATTTGGAGACTAGTTCATTTTTTGGCTAAGGTTGGCAACACAAGTTTAGGGTTTGAAAATATTTGATCATATCTCTCAAACAGCTACGAATTTTTTCACAATTTTTTTTTTTGCAAGTTGGGGATGGTATAAGGAGTTTTTATTCCAATAAATTAGATTTTTCTCATCATTTTTGAGCGATTTATACATTTTTTATTGATTTTTCATTAAAATTATATTTTTGGTGAAAATCAATGAATTTTTCAAAAAATCTTATATTTCTAGAAATCTCTAAAAATTCTAAAGAGATTTTGTTCTTTGTATTTTAAATTTTGACAAAAAATAATTAGTGAAAAATTAGATCTTTGAAATTAGGGTTTTGGAAAGATTTGATCATATCTCTCAAACGGCTACGAATTTTTGCACAAACATGTTACTATAGGTTAAGGAAAACATAAGTCAATTTCAGTCCAAAAACAATTTTTTTGGATCAATTTTGAGTGAGTTATTATTTTATTTTTTTCATGAAAATTAAATTCTGGGTGCAAATCAGTGAATTTTTTGGAACTCCTTATATTTTTGGAAATATCTTAGAATTATAAGGGGGGTCTATTCTTTGTATTATTAATTTTCACAAAAAAAAATAGAAAAAAATAGATCTTTTAAAATTAGGGTTTTTCCTTATATTTGTTCTCTAGGGCTAAAATAAAAGTTTTTTCTAAATTTTTTACATTTTAAGAAACATCTCAAAATTTTAGTAAGGGTATCTTGCATTTTAATTTTTGGAGTCAAAATAATTACAAAAATATTAGATCTTGTTGACTAAGTAAAAAAGTAAAAAAATGGAATTGTAACCTTGTGATGAGCTTATATTTTGTTTGCATATATTTTATTGCATCTTACTATTACTCTATCATGTTTGGTTTTATTATCATTTCTAATATCATAATGAATCAACTCATGCATAACATTTCTTTGCTTTGCTTTATTGTTTTTGCATATTTTCACACATATGGATTTGAGGATGATAAAAAGCTATCTTGGATCTCAGATCATTGGATCAAAGGGTTTTAAAACAAAGGGGAAGCATTAAAATCAAGGTGAACTTTTTCTAAACCATCTCATTTCCATTCTAAAATTGATCATAGAATCATTTCTTTCTTTAGATCAACTTGTTTGGTGTGTCTTCCACATATTGAAAAAGGGATTAAAATCAACATTTTACATTTCGATTTGGACTTAGAATGAACAAGTGTCTTTTCATCCCCAAGATCACTTATGTATGATCTTCACTTGGAACCCAACGACAACCTTGAGTGATTAGAAATAAGTGATCTTGTTTTATTTTTAGGAGGCCTTCCTAGAGAAGTGATCACTCCAAGGGACGACCTCAACTCTTGTGCTCCGACGAAGTATAAATAGAAAGGGTGAATCAAAAGACACATCTCTTGTAAGTGGAATATTGTCAATCTGGGCTAAGCCTCTAAGAAATTTATACCTTAGAGAAGTGAAGGTGAAGAGTGGGTTACCCCCTTCTCCTATTTGTTTAGCAGTATTTCTCTTTCATTTCAAATATTTAAGCCTCACGTACCCTTGTCGTATATAGAGGATACCCTAGTTGAGCTTCTCAAGCCTATAGTTGAACTTTTTGGCTATCATTTCTTGTGTATACAAGGATTGATACTCTCACTTGAGTAGGCTTGTTGGTGTGTCTTATGTCTTTGAATATTTAAATCACCTTCCCCACTTGAAAGAAAAAAAAAGACACGTCATTCATTCATTCATTCATAAATGATCACAAATCCAAAAAAATCATAAAAATAAAAAATAAAAAAAATTAAAAATCATAAAAATAAAATATTCATAAAAATTTAAAAAAACTAGGAAAATTCAAACAAACATCATGGAGTGTCATTATACATTTTGTGGAGAAGGTGAAAAATTTATCCCTCCAATTGAGAGATCATATGGGAACTTAGCATTTCACCTCCAACCAACATATTAATCCAACTCAAACATCAAGACTACAAGAAAACACCTTCTCCACAAACATATACAATCCATACCCAAACTTTAGGGATTGGTTTGAAAACATGGTTATGGAAGTTAAAGAATCCAAGCTAAGTGCTCAAGTTACACATCCAATCTACATTCTCTAAAACAATATTCTACAGTCCAATTGACAATCCACATGTATACCTAGCACTTCAAACAACCAAGTCAACACCCAAAGGATAACATCAAAACCTATGGTTTACTCATGAAGAAAGTTCACACCTTTGGGAGAGCCAATATAATCTTCCTTGCAAAACCTTGTTGCATCCAAGCTAATTAAACTTCCTAAGGGTGGACCTTTTTAACCTCCAAAGCAAGTTGACCTTGAAATCAAGTGTCTAGGGGAGGAAAATTACTCTAGGTACTATTATTCTTCTACCATAGACAAAAGATGGTTTCACATGAGCTTGTACCACCATAAATGATAATGAGAACCCATATAGAGCTACGAATTCCACATAGTGAGGAGCAACACAATAGTAAAAAGATTATCAATTATGATGGAAAGGAAAAACGTGAAACCCAATGTTATTTTTCATAAAAACAACCAACAAGTGTGTCAGCCAATGGGATATTTATAGCACTATATTCAAGAAGATTTACTTTATCCACTAAGACTCGATAGTTACTAGTAGAACAGAAAAGAACTTGATGATATGCATAGGAAGAATGATTTTTCTTATTATGTATATAAAATTATTACACGTGGACAATGGAGAAGGGGATGTAGAAAAATGAGAAGGTTGAAAACATAAACTTCTTTTGAAAAGGTACAGTGTAAGTTTTTGAAGATCCTTAACTTCTTGTTCCATGTACACTAAACCATTTCCCTTGTATCCAAGTTTAGAAAGAATTTTGAATCAAGGTCCATACCATGTCTCCAACTTAGATGGAGGAGAGGCCACATTAATAAACATGTCTAGACGTGAAGCCTTTTATCAAAATTAACATGAGAAGAAGGATTGATCCTTTTGCAAGAATGCAAATCCTTTTCGGGTTTTAAGATATAATGATGACAAGGGTCAATATTAGATTTAGTTAGTCCATGAGGGGTGAAATCTAAAGAGCCCTAATTATCATCACTACATGTGTTAGAATAAGGCACATTTTAAAATAGTAAGCTTGATTTGTTTAAAAGAAATAGATTGTGCCAACAAAACAAAATCCACCTTTGGGGTCTCAAGTTTTGATTGTGATAGTTTATATTCTCCATTAAAGGAAGGTGTAAAGTTTAATGAACCCCAATCATTTCCAAAGAAAACACTTTTAGGTTATTTACAATCTTCATCCACTATGTTTTTATCAACAATAGGCAATGGATCATTTTTTTGTTTGAAGATAGCATCAAATAGCTAAGAGATGTGGATATAGTACGTTGACAACTAGTCATTTCTTGTAAGAATTTGCTTGGATCATTATCATCCTTAATTGTATATGTAGATAGGAATTTGGAATTCATCAAAGAAATAGACATTAAACTAGCTCAATCACAAAACCAGATTGCAATGATAACAATCCTAAAAACATTCAATAGAAAACATGAAGACAAGATATTCAAAATGAAATCAAAGCAAACCAAATGCAGATATCTCCTTCATAATTCTCCATTGTCCTCCTTTCTCCTCCAAATTGCTTTGTTTGTGGATCTCACCTACAAGTGCATAAGCATAATATGAAAGCAAGATTGACAAGACATCATAAGGATACTAGAAGCATGATTGATTGATCGGGGCGGGCCTGATTGAAGAAATTCATCCAATTTATAGATAAATTGGAGAAAAGACAAGATTAGCATGAAGAGATTTGAAAGGAAATTTCAAATCAAGAATGACAAATATGACAAATTATGACAAAATTGACACTTTCTATGCAAGATTGATTGATTGACAAATTATGACAAAATTGACAAGGTTGCTATGCAAAATTGATTGATTGACAAATTATGACAAATTATGACAAGATTGAAATGTCATTCCCATGAAATTAGGAGAAATATTAGAAAAATAGGAGAAAATAGAAAATTAGATGAATTGGAAATTAGGAAATTAGAAATTAATGAAAATTAGGTAAATTAAGTAATAATTTTTCATTCATTAATTAATTCACAAAAAGAGAGAAGAATTAATTAGCCAATTAAATAAATATTTAATTGTGACAAGAAGACTTAGGATAAATAAATAAATTATTTAACCTAGAGGGAAAATGACAAACAAGATTAAATGAACAAATCATAAAACCTTAGAAGATGAATTAGAAATGCAAGGATGACAATTAGGTCTTGACAAAAGATAATTGATGTAGGGTCGATTTGATCATGATTTTGATTGACAAAGGACCAATGCTGACAAATGATTTGATTGATAAATGCACCAATTGACGAGGAACAATGACTAATTGATCCAAATTGATATGATTGAGAAGGATGACGATCGATGACAAATCGATCGCAAAATGACAAGATTGAAAATGACAACGATCGATGACAAATCGATCACAAAACGACAAGATTGAAAAAAATGACAATAATCGATGAGAAATCGATCGCAAAATGACAAGATTGAAAATAGGACAAAACCCTAATTCTATCATCGATTAGGATTGACGATGTCAAAGTATGACAAATGAGCATGCACATTGATGCGACAAGATTAGATCGACCAAAATCATGACTGAAGATTGTTATCGACAAGACCAAATTCGAAAGCGAGAAAAATGAAGAATGTAGAAGGACTCGATGCTCGCAAATGATAAAGACCAAGTGCGCAACATAGAAGAAATGTTAATGCGACACAAACAACCCTAAAATAAGGCAATGTGCCAATGTTAAAGTATGACTCCGCAAGCATTGACCATTTTTAGATGTCTACAGTATAAATTTTATTTTATATATGAACTTTATATTTTAATGAAGAATAGATGAGACTTACCTCATGGAATGAATCCATGGCCTACCAAGGGGTACATTGTATGAAAGGACATCCTACATAACATGGAAGAACATAGGTAAATTCACAAGTCCTACCTTAACTGGTAGAATGATTGTACCTAACAACTATCTACCTGCATTATCAAAAACATGAATAGTAAGAGCTTCAAGTTTAATTAGATATGTATATATAGAAATATTAGGTAACAAGTCTATGCTACAAACATTAAGACCTAATGCATTATTGAGTAGAGCATGCCTTATGACGTAGTCAAGGCAGGGAGATCCAATGAAGGACAACCCAACCTTGCAGCTTAACACACAAATCATGCACAACATACCGGTAACCGGTAAAAAGATGCCAGAAACAACAAAAAGAAGAACTAGTAACATAACATAACACATAACTGGTAAACAATATGAATGAATCTTATTACAATCTAAAGAATTACACATGCCATATGCTGGATCACAGTCCATGATAAAAAACAATGCTTACAACACAATTACAAGATCCACAAATTATCCTCATATCAAATCTTCTGGGAACAGTCTGTCAGTTCTACCCTAATCCAGACCTCAGCCTTCCGACCTTAGTCCTACTAGATCAGGATCTCGCCGGATCTACATCTTCGCTCGATCTCATAACTTTTTCTTCTACCTTCTAACTTCTCTCCCCAAATGATTCCCAAACCTCCATATATATACCACCCACAAATAATTACAACTTAATCAAGTCGGCCCAAAGACCAGTCGGTTCATGAAACGTGCAACGGTAACATGTCGGCTCAGAATAAACACAAAACATAAAATGATGCACGGACCTCTGGGAATACTAGCCAATGCCCTAAAACAACATCTCCAATGATCTACAAGTCACATAAATCAAATGCAACCCGAAATCATCTTCGCTCAACACACTGCCAGACTAACCAATAAGAATATATCAACCGGGCCAATACCAGAATCGATAACTCACCGGGAACTAAGCCAACTACCATGAAAATCAAACACGACAAGGATCATGAACACAAGGGAATAAACACAAAACCACAACACTAAACACTCAAACCAAAAGAAATGCCATGCTCTCAAGAAACTCTACTGAAAAATGGTCAACCGGTAAGAACTAGACCGATGCTCTTGCATCAGACTCTCATGGTTAATTGAAAAGTGACTCCTATCACTTGATTTGGTTCGACGATTTGTTAGTAGATACTTGCAACTACCTCAGGGGGTTTAGCGATACAACTTTCGGTTGCCTCTCCATAGCGGCCTACCGGTCCAAACTACGACCTACCTCAATCGATGATCTGTTCAAGTCTCCACCCACTAACTGCCTCCAACTCAAGCTCCAAGATTGGTGGTCTAGTTGCAAACCTTTCTTTGCCTCACGTTTGGCGATTTGAACAAGTTCACAAGTTGCCTCAATCTTCTCTCCAACCAACCGATGCACAAACATCACTCTATCCAACAACAAGTTCACAAACCACCTCTAATACCATTTGATGCAGTCAAGGCAGGAATATCCAATAAAGGACAACCCAACCTTGCAGCTTAACACATGAATCATGCACAACATACTAGTAACCGGTAACAAGATGTCAGAAACAACAGAAAGAACAAACAGTAACATAACAAAACACATAACCGGTAAACAATATGAAAGAATCTTATTACAATCTGAAGAATTACACATGCCACATGCTGGATCACAATCTAGAATACAAACAATGCTTACAACATGATTACAAGATCCGCAGATTATCCTCATATCAAATCATCTTCTGGGAACAGTCTATCGGTTCTACTCTAATCCAGACCTCACTCTTTCGACCTCAGTCCTACTGGATCGAGATCTCACCGGATCTACATCTTCACTTAATCTCATAACTTTGTCTTCTACCTTTTGACTTCTCTCCCCAAATGATTTGCAAACCTCCATATATATACCGCCCACAAATAATTAAAACTTAATCAAGTTGGCCCAAAGACCAACCGGTTCATGAAACGTGTAATGATAACATGTCGACTCAGAACAAACATAAAACATAAAACGATGCGCAGACCTCTAAGAATACCAGCCAAGGCCCTAAAGAAACATCTCCAAGGATCCACAAGTCACAGAAATCAACCGCAACCCGAAATCATCTTCGCTCAACACATTGTCGGAATAACCAGTAAGAATATAACAACTGGGCCAATATCAAAATCGATAACTCATCGAGAACTAAGCCAACTACCATGAAACTTGAACATGACAAGGATCATGAACACAAGGGAATAAACCCAAAACCAAAACACTAAACACTCAAACTAGAATAAATGCCACAGTCTCAAGAAACTCTACTGAAAACTAGTCAACCGGTAAGAACTAGACCGGTGCTCCTACATCAAACTCTCATGGTTAATTGAAAAGTGATTCCCATCACTTAATTTGGTTTGACGATTTGTCAGTAGGTAATTGCAACTTCCTCAGGGGGTTCGACGATCTGACTACAACTTCTGGTTGCCTCTCCACGGTGACCTATGGGTCCAAACTATGACCTGCCTCAATCGATGATCTATTCAAGTCTCCACCCACTAACTGCCTCAAGCTCAAGCTCTAGGATCGACAGTCTACCTACAAACTTTCTCTGCCTCACGTTGGACGATTTGAACAAGTCCACAAGTTGCCTCAATCTTCTCTCTAACCAACCGGTGCACAAACATCACTCTGTCCAACAACAGGTTCACAAAACAACTCTGATACCATTTGATGTAGTCAAGGAAGGGAGATCCAATGAAGGACAACCCAAACTTGCAACTTAACACATGAAACACATGAATCATGCACAACATACCGGTAATCGATAACAAGATGCTAGAAATAGCAGAAAGAAAAACTAGTAACATAACATAACACATAACCGGTAAATAATATGAATGAATCTTATTACAAGCTGAAGAATTACACATGCCACATGTTGGATCGTAGTCCAGGATACAAACAATGCTTATAATTACAAGATCCATAGATCATCCTCATATCAAATTGTCTTCCGGGAATAGTCTGCCGGTTTTACCCTAATCCGGACCTCAACCTTCCGACCTTAGTCCAACCAGATTAGAATCCTTTTGAATCTACATCTTCACTCGATCTCATAACTCTGTCTTCTATCTTCTGACTTCTATCCCAAATTATTCTCAAACCTCCATATATATACCGCCCACAAATAAATACAACTTAAGCAAGTCAGCCCAAAGACCAACCGATTCCTCAAACGTGCAACGGTAACATGTCAGCTCAGAACAAACACAAAACATAAAACGATGCACGGACCTTCAGGAATAATGACCAAGGCCCTAAAGAAACATCTCCAATGATCCACAAGTCACAAAAATCAACCGCAACTTGAAATCATCTTCGCTCAACACACTCCCAGACTAATTGGTAATAATATATCAATCGAGCCAATACCGGAATTGATAAATCCTTGGGAACTAAGTCAACTACCATGAAACTTGAACACGACAAGGATCACAGGCATAAGGGAATAAACCCAAAACCACAACACTAAACACTCAAACTAGAAGAAATGCCACGCTCTCAAGCAACTCTACTGAAAACTACTCAACCGGTAAGAACTAGACCAATGCTCCTGCATCACCTTATTACATTTCAATTAATGACAACCATAATCATAATAAGATCATATTTTTATTGAAATTTTAGGAAGGTAATTCACACTGTGAGAATACAATCATGCATACAGTCTCATAAAGTTCCTACAACATTTGGTTTACCAAAGGGTGGGACAACTATCCTTTGTAAGGCCTCTTGGAGATTTATGTGGTATGTAGGCAAACTTTGTATCAAGTCTCAGAGTGAGATATTAACTAGTGAGGTACAAAACTATTCAACAATATCATACTCTTTACCAACATGTTAACAAATATGAAGGGGGTAATAGAAAGTTGAGAAGGAGGAAGAATAATTTGTTTCTGTTTATTCTTCATATTGTTATGAGTGTTCAATGTGTGAGAAAGCACATGGTAATGAGGTGTTTGTGACACATTTGGATTGATTATTATTTTGAGATGTAATTTCGCAAAGGTAAAAATTTAACCATGAGGTCGAGGTGGGTTACCTCAACACTAGTAATAGGTTTAATTTGTGGATTAATAACATATTGGCAAAGATGTAGAACAATTGAAGGTTTCACAAGTTCATTTTTATAATAAAAAATATAAATTGCGTTAATCAATCTTCAAAAAGGATATGTTGTAGGAGTTGTGGAGAATGATTCTATTGAGATAAATTCATCAAGGGATCCATGTAGCACAACAAAATCATCACTACTAGATAGCTCATCAAATGCATTAAAAAAAAAATTAGAAAGAGATCTAACATGATCAAATTACCTTGCTTCCTCCAAAATTATCCAAATGTAGAAGAGAGAGAATTAATAGAAGAAAGGTGATGACAAGATGGAAAATGTTGATTAAAGGATAAAATAATTTTTATTTAAAGTTTTGGTTTTCTAATATAAGCAACAAAAGTTTAAGTTCTTTTTCTTTCTAAATTAACATATAAAATATGATACATATGCAATAGAAAAGTCTAATCAAAGCAACTATCTAATCAATTTAATAGATAATCAAATATATGTAATTAAATTTGAATATAAAGATATTTAAAAATAAATTAGATCATCATATATTAACATGAGCATAAGCATGCATAATAATTTGTCATGTTTAAAATAAAAGTAGATATGATACTACATATAGTAAAGATCCATAAAAAATTCAAGCAATAGGTGAGCTTGTTAGACCCAACCGATACTAAGAGGGGAGGGGTGAATTAGTATATTACCGGTAAATACTAATTAATAATTTTACTTTAAGTATGAAACAATTTACCATTCACCAATGTAAACATTTATTGCAAAAAATAAGCATACATGAAAAGATACTCAAAGACACACAGATTTATCTCGTGGAAACCCAATAGGGAGAAAACCACGGTTAGTGCCTTTACCCTGTTAAAGGTAGTTTGGTTAGAGGACTTAGAACATCCGTTAAGATGTTACCCAGTTAAGGGATTTATACAATGGGACTTGTTAAAGTCCACCCAGTTAAGGGATTTATGTTGCAGTTATTTGAAAAATCAACAGATGAATGATTAGATACAAGAAGCTACACATTAGCTTGATCAGATCACAATTAAGCATCACTCTTGGTATGCATCAGTTGTGCCTGTCCTTCACAACTCTGCCTTCTGTCGGTTTGCTGGTACTTGAATCCTACACTATCGGTCCTCTGTCACCTTAGTCACTGCTCAATGAAACCCTCACTCTACCGGTCTTCTGTCATTCGACTCTGCACACTCTAAGACTCCCCCTGTTTCCTCTTTCACATTAACTTAATTCACCTTGACAACAACCATCTCAAGAATGAGATACGTGTATTTATAGACCCTTAAGTCTATCGCCAACTTTTCCCTCCAAAACATACCTTTCAAAATTCCATTGTCAAGCCTTAAATTGCGCTTCTAAAATCATGTAGGAATCTCTGTCAATATTGTCGAAAATGATGATAAGTCTGTTGGTTGACTGAGACAAGACTTCCAATTTAGCTGGTTGTAACTGAACATTACCGGTCTGTCGGTTATTGACTTTTTCGGTTCACCGATCAAAACTTGTCTACCTGATTTCTTCCTATGTACCAGTTTAGTCTTTGCTTAGCCAGTGGACATCTTCCTTGCCGATCTACTCATCACTACCTGATCTCCTTACTACTTGCCAGTATACTTACTGTCAGCCTGTCTACTACTTACTCCCTAAGGATTGGGACTGAGGAGATGATGTTTCCAACAATGACAACCATATCATTTCCCGGTCATACAAAATTGCATCAGAATGCCAACAGAGCTATCCTTTCCAGGCCTTCTCCACATATAGGTTTATTAGGGAGACAACCACCAATTTTGAGTAGGCTTGTTATACACCTAATAAATTTAAGTAAAATAATACTCAAGCGGGACAAGAAAATGTACTAGTAAAAACAATTCTTTAAAAGTTTATGCAATTCCACTTGTCTAAGCATGTGTAAGAGTTTGAAACTTTTTTTTCCTTTTGATTTATTTTGTCATACTTGTGTTTTAGCAAAGATAATTAAGTTTGATTTTTTAATATAATAAGAAGGAGAATTCTTCAAGAGAAATAATGATTGCCCTAGATGGTTGTGAGGACCATTTATGTATTGTTTGATTATATTAAATTTGTTATATATAAATGTTGATAAAATTCTATTTTAACATAAATTCTTCAAAAATATGGTCAAACCTTGTCACTATGGATCACTCAACCATTTTCCACTTTTTATGTAAATCTCTTGCATTGATTCACAATATTAAGAATCACTCAAACGTGTCACCAAGTGTCCATTTTCTTTAATATTTGAACTTAGAGGATTTTGTTAATACAAAATATTATGGTCCATTTACTCAAGGACCATATATAATGTTTAATGACATATCAACACATTCTCTTTTGTATTCTTCTTCTGTGTACATAATTTAGTTACATATTATGATATATTTGAAATTGTGCTATTTTACAATTCTTTGTTTCATGAAAATTAAAAAAAGTAATTTAATTACAAAATTCTATCATCCTTTTCCTTGTTTAGTAAATCAAAAGATGCATCATCCTCTTTCGCCAGTATCTAGATTAGTGAGTCGACAATGAATTTTTCAAGTTGAGATTGACTTGGCCTTTGCACCATGTCTCATAATTAATAACGAGTTGTTGCCAAATACAATTTTTCTTCTCTTACAATTATTATTTCACACAACCTAATACAAATGATAATAAATACCATATGTGAGATTAATACAATAGTATTTGGTTATTATGCTCATAATACAATCCTCATATTAAGGATAGTTGAACCTTCCGAAAATATAGCCTTTTAGCTTTTAAATAGGCTTTTGATGTATTGAATAGACCACATTTGAATTGAGCATTCAATGGCTTTTCTTTAGACAAGCATAAAGTCTTTTGGTTATTTAATAATAATGTTAATGTAGACTCTACAAAATGGTCAACGTTTGCGACTATGCTTTTTAACATGTCTCCTTATTGCACATTTGGTCTTTATCATTCGTCGATATTGTGTCATTCTTCTGATTACTTAAATGATGTTAATTATTTAATTAATAATTAATTATGTCCTCTAATTTGATTGTTTCCTGTTGATTTGACCTAAATCACTCTTCTCGTCTATCTAATTAAATAATTATATCAATTATGCAATCTCTATCCATTTGACATTAATTCATCCTAATCTATGTCTAGGTTTAAATAATTATTTAACTATTTGGGTCCCCTATCCTAAAATGTCCTTCTTAGGATAAATCAATTCATTATTTATTTATCCTTTAATTCTTTTGCCACAATTAATTAAATACTATTTAATTGGCTAATTACTAATATGGGAGTGAAGTAATAAATAAACATTTATTAATTGCACTCCATTTTCATCTCCACTTCTAACTCCACCTCACACTTCCACCTTCCTTATTTTGCTCCACTTAACTCTACTAACCTTCCATTTCCCTCTTCACTTGCAAATGACACTTTCCCACTTGGCTTCACTTAACTCATCATCTCATTCGATATTATTTGTCAATTGATTTGCGATCTTGTCCGTCCAATCAACTTTCGAAAGTCTATAAATTAGACTCTCGTTTCTCATTCTCGCAACTACAATCTTTCAATTATCCTCGTGATTACACTGTCAAATTGACTTTGCTTCATCATAGTTGTGCACTTACCTATTTTAGAGCAACATCAATTAGAGGAGAAAGAAAAATGATGGATTGGAATGAAGGAGATGCATAACGTTGGTTTGACTTTGATTGTTTGGATTTATGCATTTCATTTTTATAATTTCATTGATGTGATAAGGATGTTATTTGAACAAGCATGATATTTGGTTTTCGTGGTTGGCTTTGATATCATGTTTGTTCTAACCCATTTTTCTAGTCGATAATTAATAATGTTGATTTATATAATTTAAAATTATTTGGTATAAAATGGATCATGGTATATTAAATTTTGTGAAATATAAATTGGTGTTTAAAATATAATTATAGGTAAAAAAATGTTACATCATAATTTTATATGATATTTGATAAAATCATTTTTTTTAAATAACTTTAAAATTTGATCTTTAAAGTTGGAAGGATGACTTAATTTTATTGAAAGATTCAACCTTGTTTGCATTCTCTATTAAAAGTTCAAGATTCTTTAATTTTTTAAAATTTTCTTGTAATAATATTGAAGTTCTATGACCAGGGATAACTTTAAGAAACCCCCCTTGGGTAAAGGTGTAAAATCCTGGTGAATCTTTCAATATTTTGGGGGAAAATATTAATTTTTTTGGCAATTTTTTTTTAATAGGGGAAAATATTAAATTTCGTTGGCGAATTTTTCTCAGTTGCGTAAGAATTGTATGAAAATTAAGGCGAATATTTCATTTTTTTTAGGGGAAAACAATCATTACATTGGCGATTTTGTTCATATTGCATGAAAAATGTGGAAAAATTAAGGCGAATCATTCATTATTTTTGAGGGAAAATAATAATTACATTGAAGAATGTTTTTCAATCACATAAAAAATATAGAATAATTAAGGCTAATCGTCCATTACTAGTTGGAGAAAAAACTAATATAGCAAACACATCACATCTTAGCTATTTGTGTCCTGCATATCCGTATGAAATCTTTTAGAAAGCCGCTTTTTGGCACATATGAAATCTTGATCGAGGATTCTCTATTATCCTTTTGCATGGAAAACTCAAAATATTGTGTGTGTCAGAGGAAGAAAAATACAAAGGATAGCACATATTTAATATTCAATGAGAAGCTACCAATATTAATTTGTGTTGAGGTCTGTGAGTCATGTACAGGTGTCAGGACTATTGGAATGAAAGCTTTCTTGTAGAATGATAGAAAAGTAAATCTCACACAGATTAATATAGTACGTGGAATAATCCGAAGTATAGACCTGACAATCAATTTCCACCACTTCGCAAATCAAGAAATAGGGCCATTATTTGCATGGTGCATTTAAGAATGTAGAAGATAGAAGTTATATCATTTTCATGCTACATTTCAGAATGTAGAAGATAGACATTTTCTAGAGATATTTTTTTTGGAAGTGTTGTTGTTTTGTTTGCAAAGGTTTTAAAATGAAGTGCATAGAAGTTGTAGCTAAATTTTGGCATAAGGAGATATGGCTGAAGGTTTGCAGATGCCATGAAGTAAAGCAAATTGATGACTTACCTTGTAGCCAGAGGGTTATTAAAATAGCCAAAGATAACCAGAGGGTTTTTAAAAGGCTCAAGTGCAACTGTGGGCTTTGGCCGCAGTTGCAAATAATTTTGATCTCTCTGGCAACTGCCATGTCCCCCTTATAATGGGTAGAATGCAGAGATAATGCTGGGTGAAGACACAAGAGATGTGGTTTTGGAGTTCTCAAAGTTCTCCCCTACCACTGCATGCGAATATTGTATCCTAGTATTCTCTACATCAATAACCACAAATGTGCGATAGTGGCATGGCTCATAAGGTAGTTCACATTCATGGAAGCTTTTTGTGTCTCTAAACCAAAGATTTCATGAATACTAGCCTGGAGGTTTTACGAAATTGCAATACATGTTACACATTCTTGTAAAAGGCTGTTATCTTGTTGCATTCCTTATGATTATAAAAGGAATATCAAGGTGGCAAAGAGGGATTCTATAATTTTCTCATCTCCGGGGAGAGTAGAACTAGAAACGGGGCTTTGTCTTGTCTAGTGTGTAGGATGGATTCATGGTGAAAGAATGTACACTTTCTTTTAGTAGTTTTTCAATTAGTTCATGAATAGACTACTATATTTATTATTATTGCTAACATTGTCTTTATTTGTACTTTCAGATATTACATGAATGGTGAATCATAATATTAATGATATTTTGATTTGCCTTGGAAATTTCATTGTCAACGTTTGACTGTGTAGTGTGAATGTGGATTTCCTTCAAGGAATTAATTACATTCTATTTGCAAGGTATTGTAAGTCTAGAGTACTGTAATGGATCTATACAAATAATTTATGCAAGTACACATGAAGTTGTGTTAACAATAGGCATTAATGCTCAAGTGACTCACTATTACGAAATTATCTACTGCTTGTGTTTGCATTCTTGATCTCATATTTGACTCCGAGATCTGTTTCAGAAATACATCAAAATCAAAGTGCAATTTCCTTTATTTTAGAAATACATCAAAATCAAAGTGCAATTTCCTTTGTTTCAGAAATACATCAAAATAAGTCCAATTAAACGTAGAATAATTAAGGCACATCTTTCACTATTTTTTTGGAAAATAACCCATATAGAAGTGTACTGCATATCCATTGGAATTAGAAACGTACTTTTTAGCATGTATGAAATATTCATCTCAGATTCTAAGCGATCATTTTGCATAGAAAACACCCCTCCTGTCAGAGGACTTTATGCTTGTCATTTTGATGAAGAGTTGCATGGGTATGGATGTTAGCTTGTTCTTGAAGAAAATATTGATTTGGTGGTTAAATGATTATAGAAGACTGATGAGTTTTGATCCTTTCATTAGGTGGCATGAAGAGTTGCATGCCAACATGAATGTTCTGATTCTTTAGAAATACAAAAAGGTGAAAAGGAATATTTAGAACTTCTAAATTTAGAGCTTTGAGGGTTTTGATAAATAGGTAGCAGTTGAGTTGATCAAGGAGCACTATAAATATTTCCCTCTACACTTGTTCAAGAACAATATAAAAAATGGAATGCCCATATGTAGATGTTTCCCGTGCATTCATAAAATATAGGTTTAATGACACTGGGTGGAGAATATTTCAGGAAGCTTGTGTTTATAGAAGCACAACATATTTCTTTGTATCTAAAGGGACTTTCAAATCAGAGGAGGTAGCTAAAGGGATTTTCAAAGGCCATCTGCAGTTACAGATGGCCTTTCCCTATTTTCCTACATTCGGCCCCTCGTCTCCTGAATCCTAAGAGCAAGAGGGAGCAGGGGGAGAAAAATGAGGATAGGGAAGAGTCAACTCTAGCAAAGAGATAGTTTAGTTAAAATTGATAAGTAAAGCCAAACCCCTGTTCTGATTACAATACCCAACTTTGGAGCTCATCCACTAGTTTTTATAGCTAGAATCTTGCATTCGTAAAACTCCTCTATTTTTTATAGTTAGAATCTTTCATCCATAAAGTTATCAACAATGTGATGGTGGCGCAACTCAAGTAGTTAAATTTAAATAGTATTTTATTCTTCACCGTGGTCCATGATAGCTTCATGATAGTTTTAGTCATATGGTTTGATAAGTTATCTTGTTCTATTTTAGGTTTCGTATTGGGAATATATCATTTCTATGCGTATAAAACAAACATATGTCAAATGAGAACATGGCAGTTGTATACATCCCGAAGCTTGTTGCATTCCTTACTCTTATAAAAGGAATTCCAAGGCTGTAATTAAGAGAGTTTTTTGGAGGGAATCTTGGTCTCTTTGGAAAAGGGTATAGTAGTAGTGTCTAAGTTAGATTGAGGAGTCTTCAATAGTGAAGAATGTATATACTCCTTCAACAATATTAATTAATTTATGTTCTGTCATGACAATTACTACAAATATAGTCTCTACTTCTTGATCTCACATGAATAATAATATCAATTCTTTTGTTATTTGTCTTTGCAAATCTCTTGTGAAAGTGAAATTTTATTTGTGGGTTTATGTACTTGTATCTAAAAAAAAAAAAAGAAGAAGAAGATATATACTATTAATATATATCGTTCAAGGCAACTTAATAACTTATGGTAAGTATGCATTTAATGAGACATTTATGATGAAGCTGATAGAATGCCTTTAAATTGGGCATTGGGGTATTATCGTATTTTCACATTAAATGTTCAAGTTGGAAACAATTATGTGGGAGTGATGGACACGCCAATTATGCTCAAGGCAACAAAACCACAGGCAACGTTTGTAGGTAAAGTCACAAATAAATGGTTAGGGGGGGTCTTGGTGAATGACCACTCGTACATAATGCATGGGGTCAAGACAATGCTAGGGTTGCAGTTTCTGATGTCAAATCATAGGCATAGGGTCAGTTCGGACA
This sequence comes from Cryptomeria japonica, assembly GCF_030272615.1. Lineage (NCBI taxonomy): Eukaryota > Viridiplantae > Streptophyta > Pinopsida > Cupressales > Cupressaceae > Cryptomeria > Cryptomeria japonica. The sequence goes on along the minus strand of NC_081406.1, from coordinate 675,195,233 downwards.
TTCTGGCCTTTTTTCTTGCCATGTTGTTATATGTTAGGGTTTCCAAGAAGTGGGCGAAAAAACTCACCCAGATGGTGTTCGAGCATGCATATTTGCACAACATTGATGTGGTCATCGACAATGTAGATGAGAACCTTATCATTCCCCTCCTTGAGAACTATTACATTGGAAGGGTTTTTAAATTTCTAATTGTGCAAACAAAAGATGCACAATTGTTGCAGGCACGAAGGAGTGATATACTATGCAGTATCAATTTCCTCATGTATGTAGCCAAAATCAAGGAACTCGAGGAGGACGATTAGCATTGGGACTACCTGAACATTGAAGAGTTGGTAGATGAAGATGAAATTGATGAGGAGGATGCAACTGAGATTGTAGGGGTGCTGGAACTGGGGAGCGGAGAGGAATGGATTGAGGATGACAGATGCAGTGTGGAGGAAATTGCAGCAAATGAAGCTCATGCTAACTGCGGACAAGATTGCCTGCTCATCTTACAAGCCAAGAAAGTCAGGCTTAGTGGAGTAGTCCATTTGGTCCTACCCGCCGCTCTCGGATTAGCTAGAGCTATGGAGGTGGCAAGGCGGACTGAGAATATCTCCTAGTCCTGAAGTATGGTGCAGATGCTTCATTCTGTTTTGATGCTTGAATTTTGTATTGTGGATTATGGGTTGTTATAGGTGATCATTGGAAATGCTACTGCGAATGTATTTTCGGCTACAAGACAAATACTGTTATATCTTTTTTTTAAATGTTAATATAATGGGTGCTGGCTCTACCCAACTATTCACTTATCAAAAAAAATTGTTCAAATGATTTATTTTGGCGAATATTTCATTATTTTGGGGGAATTTATTATAGTGGGCGTTGGCCTTGCGTAACTATTTACTGTTAGGGTTTATCAGATTGTCACTTTCTGGACCCACCAGTAGGTAATATGATATTTAATTTATTTAAATCTTCAAAAAAGATTACAAAAAGATTGGAGTCATCAAATAACCTCCATCCAATCCATCTATCTATACCCGCCACCACCGAAGCCAACTCTGAAACAAACCCTAATACCCGCCTCCCATCCTCTTCTTGCGAGCTCTCTATATCTCGCCTTCATCTCATCCTCTTTCCAGCGAACAAATGGCAGTGGGTACACAGGCTCCATTGACCCTTCAGAAATGATGAAACCCACTCTCAGAACAACCCACTCCCAAATTGAATCCATCCCTCCTAGGTATTCTGTCGCAATTAAATTTTGCAAGGCCCTCTTCACCTTGTCCTCATCCTCTTCAAATTATAAACCCCATGCAACAATAAGGGAATATATTTCCATATTAGTCCTATATCTGTGACTAATATGGACAATCTCCTCTCCCAACAAGAGCCAAACCACATCCACAAGCCTTTCATCCTTGAACAGGAATAGGCCCTTCAATCTCTTATCCAACACTTTACCCATGAAGGGCACCAATTTCTTCTCTATTTTGAATATGAAATTGGCTTCCATGTTCCCTCTGCAACAGTGCCGACACCCCTTCAATTCAATATTAGCCCCTACTCTTTGCAACACACTCTCTCAAAGAACTCTTAAACATGTTTAATAGAAATGACTACTAGAAATGAATAAATAATTAATACTCCTCACGTCCTACTTTGCTGTCGAGAGCCAAGCTCATGAATGCTCTTCCATCAATGTGTCTGGGCTTTGTTCTATAATCAATCCACACGATTTGGCAATAACTCCTCCTCTATAAGTGTGAATGAGGCACTTTTTTATTTTAAATTTATTCATTACTTAGATTTAAATACCGGATTAATTTATTCACTTGTAATAATAAGCTAAATTAAATTTTATCTTTAATTTTCTTTCGGTTATGCATATAATGAGCTGCAAGTGCTAGTTAACTATAAGTCTGTAATTATTTAATCAATCAACTTTATGACCATTGGATGATTGCAGATCAATGACATAAGCTCTATTTCGGCCTGAAGTTCTGAAGGACAAAGGTTTCTTCAAAAAGTCAACGAAATAGAGAGCATGAGCATTGTCTAATAATTAATTAACTATTATAAACGTTATACTTAATTAAATCTAAGTCTATACTTAATTAGTTTTAATCAACGACGTAAGCTCTATTCCAAGTCGAAGTTGTGAAGGACACATGTTTCTTCGAAAAGTCCCCAAAATAGACTTAGAGACATGTGCGAGCACTGTCAAGAATGAAAGGTTTTAATAAATGAATAAATGAATGTTTTTAATAAAAGAAAGAAAGAAAAAGAAACCGATTTTAACCACAATTTTGCCCTTTGAGGAAGCTATTGAAATTAAGGGATATAGGTGTCGTGGAGGGTGGAGGTTCATCTCCGCTTCCAAGGTAGGGGATTGGTTAGCATCAACCATCCATACTTGTTTTCCTTGGAGGATATGCTCTAGTTCAGACTTGAGATATCATGTGGAAATGGAAGGATCATTTGAAGAATAGGATTGATGGAAGTTGGGCAAAGATGATCGACCATGTGTAGGAGTTGGACAGGGGATTTAGTTAAATAAGGAATATTAGTACAACTGTGGCCTTTGTTGGTTTTGATAGTTGTATCATGAAGTTGAATATGGGTGATTTGGAAGGGATGTCTCTTGGGTCTCTAGAACAAAGGTTTAGAGTACTTTTTCCTTTCCCAGTGCTATCCATGGAAGAATCTAGAAGGAACTGGGCTATAAATGGGAGGGAAGATGGATCCGAAAATTATCCAGAATGATTGGGAGAGCCACGTTGGAGGCAGACGTCAGGAAGCTTGTTATAGAGGAAAGGAGTCATTACAGGGGAACCATGGTTCATCATTTTGGGGTGAGTTGTATGTGCAGAGATGAAACTCTATGAATGAAATGTAGATGGTTATTCCATATGGATGAAAGAGTGTTTGTCACGGTGAAGAGCTTAGTCGAATGCATGCTTGGTGTAGCAGGCACTGGTGCGATGGATTTGTGTATGAGGCTATAATTAGCCCGCTGGTAGATGTTCTAGATTCCAGGGAGGTGTGCATCTAGAGAATTGATGAGTTCATTCAGGTAGTTGATGGGCATGTAGTAGCCAATGCCATTATGGAGGAGTCTGACTTGGGGGTTAGTGTGTTTCACACCTTTTTCAACCCCAACAACTATGTTTCGACAGACTTTGAGGATGATCCAGAGGAGGATGGGTTTGTTGGATCCAAGTAGGAGGATGAGGAGGTTGTTAAGAATAAGGCAAAAAATATATAGAAAAAGATCATTCATTGAAGAAGCTTGGGAGGTTTATCGGGTAGGAGTGATAAACAATAAGTTGGCTCCATTTTAGAGGATGATCGATAGGGGGGATAATTGGCTCTTAGAGGCTTCCATTGGAGCTATGATGGAAATTGGAGAGTAGTTGGTCATCATTCTACAATATATCTAAGGGGGATGAGGATATGTGTTTTTCTATGTTTTGGGAGGGGGTGGTCTCTAACATAGGAGGGTCTGTTAATAAAGGAGGTTAGGTGTAATGGGTAGTGTGTTAGGAAAATATGATGTTAATCTCTATG